>NC_139953.1:32991773-33051773 GCF_963454915.1 Gymnoscopelus microlampas
CACATCCATTATGGTGATAACCTGACTGTAACAGAGAGACCCCCATTACCTGACTCTGCAGGGGAACTCCCCAGAGACACCACCACCCTGCATTATGCACTGTGCATTATGGTCGAGCCATTACAGGGAAAATTCATGTTAATTACGAGTTCCACACGGAATGGAGGATGATGGAGGACAAAGGAAGAAAAAGATGATAATGCTGATGATGGTGGAGAGAGGGGGGGGTGGGGGTTGAAAGAAAGGGCACATTGAATATGGAATAAACACTTCAGTCTCTGTTGAAATGGTCTGCGGAGAGGATAGAATAAAAGTAGAATTCTGTTCCATATTATTATGCTTTAGGCTCTACTTTGATTTCAATTTTAAGATATATCTTGGACATTTCATGCTTTATTCAGATACTGTTGGATAGTGAACAGAATGACATAAAAGGTAGGATAGAGGGTGACATGCAGTAAAGCGCCTCAGGTCGGATTCAAACTGGGGTCAGCTGTGAGGAGGACTATACCCTTATGTGGTATGTGCTCTTACTAAAAAGAAAAACAAACTATATTGAATTGTGCAGTCACTAACATTTTCAACATATCTTGAAGTGCTTAATGCCCATCAACTGTTACATATTATATATAACATCCATGTCATTTATTTTATTTTCTCCTTTCTCTCAGATGACTCTGTCCCTTGACCTCAGCTCCATCTTGAGCCCCCTACCACCCTCCCATCCTCCTCCTCATCATCAACATTATCACAACCAGAGCAGACCTGACTGGGCCACTCGCAGCCTGGACTATCCCATGATGACCAAGGACACGGCAAGGAGCTTGGTGCGCTCAGCCCAGTGGAATGCTGGGATACGCCCGGGGCCAGTGAGGTCAGCGGTGCCTCGGCTGAGTCTGGAGGGACTGAGGGCATCACTGCGCTCGCACCGCACCGCTCCCAGTAAGACTACACACAGAGAGTGGGGGGCAATGCTCTTTGTACTTGTATAGTGAAAGAAGGGCTGCAACTATAGATGATTTTCTTAGAGATTAATCAGTCGGATACTTTTCTGATTAATTTAATAATCAAGTTGTATTTATGTATCAACAAATCGATGCAAAGATTTGAGTAAAAAATGTTCACAATATATACATTCCAAGATCTTTAAAAAAAAAAAAGCAGATCTACAAGCTATGAGCTTGTATATCTGCTATTTCTGAATAGCCAACCAATGTGCTATATGTATATATAGCTAAAAACTAAAATGACCCAGACTGCTTTCCCGCTTTTAAAATTATTTGCTAATTACCTGAGTATCTCCCTCTGTCTCAGGTACTCCACTATTTGAAGGTCAGCCATGGATCACATTGACTGCCTCTTCTAACCAAGGCACAGATGAGGAGTGAGTCACATTGCCCCCCGCAGGAGGATTTCAGAACTACAACACACACCTACTCTAGGACTATGTACATGAGTTTTCAACCATGGCAGTATTCTGAATGAAGAGTGATTAATTAGGTTAATTATCTTGAACTTCAGTATACTACTCATAAGGAATCCAAATAATAACAGCCAATCAAGAAAGAGTAGACTACCATTTATCCGCTTAAACCTTTCAGTGTTCCATTTCCAATTTTGTCTTGTTTGTACTGTATCCTGTATGAGTTCTCTCTCCTGATTGTATGAAACTGGTATCCTGACCTGAAAATGCAGTTTCTGTTTATTAAAGAGCTAAAGAGACAGGGAGACCCTTTTGATGTTTTCCTAAAATGGAGCATTACGTCAGGAGTAAAACCAAAAGAACCTTGTCCATGTAAGAAATGTACCACTTTTATTTGTCAGTCCACACATCCCATCCAATATGCAATACAAAGCCAATGCAATTCTTGAACATCGAATCATCAGACCTAAAAAAACAAACATTTCAACCACAATAACGTTCATTTAAAGACAACGAGATTTTGTCTCAGTATGCAACACAGCTGCTTGCATGCTGTACATCACACAGTAGCATATAGCATGATTTATACTTTGTCATACGGTGGTGTCACGCACATAAAATAGCCGATCTACAAGCTCACAACGCATTGCGGATGGGACACGTTGTGCACTTGTAGATAAGCCATTTGTGGTGCACAACACTGTCGCACAACAGAGCATACATTTTTCCTCACTAATCGCAACTCTGGAAATCACTTCAGTCAGTGGATGTACACTATCAATATCATACGTACACTCTCTTTACATCTCACATAGTCCATGTGTACAGTATTCATTCATTGCATATAAAAACAATTGCATCCAAAAAAACAACAAAGTATGGCTCTCACACAATATATTACTAAATACCGGGATGATCAAAAAAATTAACAATCAACATATCTAAAATGAACGGTAGATAACTGATGCATTAGTAGCAAATGTGAGTAGGGTACAAGGCAGGAGTGTGTTCCATATATGGCTTATGGGGCGAAATACAATAAAGCTCAATTGAAGAAGCAGAAGTAATTATTCAACAAGAAACTGAGATACCGATATATACCCATGTTACAAATTTAGTAGGTTAGTAGTTCCATTATTTGCCAGTTTACAATAATGCTTAATTTATTTTTAAGACAAAATCAGACTTAAGGATTTAAGGCAGTTGGTAGTATGTAGTTCCTACACCAGTGATTAGAAGCAATTGGTTCAAATGTAGCCTGTAGGTAGATGATACGGTCTATTGTTGATTGGCCACGCAAGTTCATTCTAGACAAGCAATATGATTGGTCAAAAAAGGACATGTTCCAGCTGTGGTGTGAATTTATAAAGAAAATGAACACTGTTAGCTGTTATTGCATTGCCTTTTTGGCTGCCATGCCTACCAGCTAATCTTGGAGCTGGTTGGTGACCTTTCTTATGTCGTTCCCGACTCAACCGTTCTAATTGATTTTAAAGGAATACTACATCCATCTCCAATTCGGTGAACTTTGGAGCCCAGTGATCCAATTACAATTGATCTCCAGTGATGGATGAGCGGGGAAGCTGCCTTCACCCATCTCTGCAATATATACCAATAAAGGCTGTACTGAATGATTTGTGCCAACAAGAGAGCCATTCTATCCCTCTGCCTCAAATAACCACCCTGGTTGAGAGACGCTGAGTGAACATGTTGAGCGTTATTCTAATTCTAATAGAATGCACAGTCATACTCACTTAATACAAAATGGCTTCAGTTGTTTGATTTGTTGTCGCTGCTGCCAGACGCTTCTTTGAATACAAATGAGTTCCTGTCTTTTGTCTCTGCATTTGCCCTTCATTAACAATATGAGACTTACAAAAGCAACATTGAAGCACAATATGCTGATGAATGTAAAGTACAACAGTCAATAATAATGAGATTGTCTGATTCTGAGAAATTTAGTTACGGTCATTATTTATTCATGGGCCACTCCATTAGAGCAACCTTGAGTTGTAATGAAGTGCGTATATATATACAGTATATATATCCTTTATTTACCCTGAGTGAGTGGAGTGAAAAGAACCAAGAGGGTGATAACCTTGCCCTGGTTGGTCAGCTGCCTTATCTTCCCTGGGTTATATGGCACCTGATCAATCAGGGCAAGCTTAAGTGCCACTGTGCGCTGAACTGGCACTGTGAGCGACCTCTCACCATGTAAAATTTGGACAAAACTCGACTGCCAAACATGGTTGCTGTGGATGGTTTGGTAGAATTCACAGCCGAGTCGACACTGTATGTCATCCACTCACAAGAAACCAAAACACAGCAGAAAACAGTGACGTACGGTTCTATCTGGTGCAGAAACAACAACAATGGTACCAGAGACAATAGACAGAATAACAACAGATCATTTAACAGATCATATAAAAGCTGAATGACAAGACTCAAAAGGTATTTTAGGGGTATAAAATAAAGTGACATAATAATAGGTATGCCCTGATTGGCCATTTTGGCCCCTGCTTTGGAAACGAGGAATTATTTATTTCCCCTTCCTGAAAGTTTAAAAGGCTTCAATGGGGCCTTTAACCACCTAAACCCCAGCATCCATTCTGGGGGGAACATGAGCCAAAAATAGCCGATCAGTAGATCGGCTATTTTTGGTTAAGAGATTTGGTGTAGAGGGGATAAAAAGAGCGGACCAAGTACAAAGGCAACTCAGGTCCAGTTTACTAAGTATAGCGGGTTTAAGTGGTAAAAAAACAAAAACACATTATGGAACACCATTCATCACAATTACAAATCCCTACCTGAGCAGAGTTCACAAAACATGTTTTTCTTTTTTGCTCATAGAAAAGAGGAATTTATTCAGAATTAAAGCTTGTGTGTTTTGGAAAAAAATGTTTTTTTTTGTTAGATACAAAAGCCACACAGACGATGAAGAGAGGAAGAATACGCACAAACAAAACACCTAAATGCATCACTCTGAGCTTTGCCATACGACAAATGAAAAAACTTTTGGTTGGTAGATTTATTTCTCGTGGCGCACATATTATACAGTAGGCTACCACCTCTTCCGTCATCACAGCCTACCCAATACATCACAACAAACTGACATCAACTGATTGGTAACATTTGATTTGCATACTAGCAATGACATAACCTTTATCACATCATAATAGCGGTAGGTATGTTTGATTGTTTTGAACAGGTGAGCTGGATGGCAGGGGGCTTGCTCTAAAAAGTCGAACCTAACAGCTGGAAAGAGTGCAACATGCCGTTGACACAAACGCGGCAGACAATAAATCCAACATGAATTTTCTTGAGAAAAGAATTGTCATGTTGCCAATTCGCTGAACTTGTTTCAAGATAACTCTGTCAGTCACCATTTAATCGCTAAATCACTCTTAAAATCAGAACTATAGTAAATTCTCTCACTCCATGCCATTCCCCCCACAATCATTTTAAGCAGAATGTGTTGGTATTATGCTATATATTATCTTTACTTAAGTTAAATTTGATGGTTAAGTTAAACAAGATGTTTCATCACACTCATCTCCTCATACATAGAATTGGCGGGCAAGTTGTGGAATATAAGGATGAGGGTAAGTTAGGTATCTGTGCTTCAGTAAACAGTTTTTGTTTTGCTATGGAAATGGTACATGTTCTGTGGGTTTCAGTGACTTGGAGGGAATGACTATGTAAATACACACAAGTATTAACATCGAGTCTTTCGTTTTCTTTAAATAATGTAAACATATACATCTTTCTGAGGTCAGTAAATCGATCCTCTTCATGTTTATTAATATATATATATAAAAAAAAGGAAAAGGTTACATTTGGAGCATTGTTCGAATGTTCTTCGGAGTGGACTCGTCGTTCAGGTGTTTTGTGGTGAATCTAAATACAAAGAAAAACAATGTTCAGATCGAAACCAAACTCCTCACAGCACCTGCAACATCCACATAGTTTGAGGGGACGAGACGCGTCGCTACAGGCGCAAGCGCTTCAGAAATGCCGGCTGTGTCAGGCTGTGTCTACAGAAAGTGTTCTTTTTTTTTGGGCTGCCAGCACTACCGATGTACTTGGTACTCTTGGTTATCCACATGAATCCTAGCGTCCCTATTCTATGGGTGAACATTCTGCAAAAATAGCACATCTACAACCTCACAACGTATAGGAACGTGACATGTTGTGAGCTTATAGATCGGCTATTTTAGGTGAAGAGATTTGATGTAAAGGGTGGGGGGGAATGCAGACCAAACAGAGCTCTGGGTGACCCAGGTCAACTAAGTATATATAGGGTTTGTTTAAAAGCACTGTGACGAATGGTGCTACTCTGCACCTCACGCTGAAAAGTTGTTTATATTTTAACTTTTATGAGCCTCTTAAAAAAACTGTAGAGAAAAGAGACGAGCGCATGCCAGTACCATAGGAAAACATTGGTTTTGTTGGCAACGTGTTTCTAGTGACACCCTGGTTCTAACCTGGCAAAAAGAAGATCTACAACCTCACAATGTGCCGCATTCATTGAAACACTCGTAGATCAGCTATTTTCGCTATTCGTTATACGATAAAGTATATAGGGCTGAAGCAATTCAAAAGGAAGGTAGAAGAACCTACTTGAGGGCGTTTAGAAGGCCTTCTACGTTGTCTGCTGGCTGCTCCTTCAACACCTTGATGCAGCCTTTCATCTGACAACAAAGATGAAACGCATCAATTAACGCTCTCCACAGAGCTGTGGCAAAAGTTTGGCAATTACTTTTTTGGTAATTTTTTTTTTTCTTCCATAATACAGGTTTGGCTTAATCACATTCATGTAACAGCAGAAGCAATATCTATGTTTTTCAAATGTGTGTGTGTGTGTGTGTGTGTGTGTGTGTGTGTGTGTGTGTGTGTGTGTGTGTGTGTGTGTGTGTGTGTGTGTGTGCGCGCATGCGTGTGTATGAATCTTACATCTATCTTAGACGACTTGTTGAAGGCTCCGTTGGGATGGACATGGTCATAAAGTATGATGACTCCAACCATGACCCTCATACAGAACAGCAAGGTGTCCTCACTGTTGAACCGACTCGTATACTCCCTAGAGACAGAGAGAGAGAGAGAGAGAGAGACTGAGTCTATACAGTGAACACAGTGATCTACCTGTCATTATTGAATCACTTTCAACCTGACATCCCTATTTAGATCGCCATAGGCAGAAATCTTATTTATTCTTCCAAAAATAGCACATCTATAAGCTCACAACACCATGACGATGTGAGCTTGTAGATGTGCTATTTTCAACAACACTGTTCATACAACTAAGTATAGAATAGGCCTTAAGTTGTTAACAATATGATAAGTGGTGTAAGTACAACAATACCATAAGTGGTGTAAGTATGTTAATACTGAACGTGTATGTGTCCATATGGGTCATGTGAGTAAAAGAACCATGTATAGTTAGAAGTTGACTCACGGTGTCTCCAGCATGACTTTACACACACTGGCCATGGTGCTGAGGCAGTCTGTTGTGTTCTCCAGAGGAAGAGTCTTATTCTGCACACAAACCACCAGACATGTTATTAACACATAAGTGTACCTGGGCATGTCATAATAAGTAGTTAATAGTAATAATAATAATACAAATAATAATAATAATGCATTTGATTTATAACACCCTTTACATTCTTGCGAATCTCAAAGTGCTACAGGTTTCTCCCAATTTAGTTATGCCAATTGACTGTAGACACTCGACAAAGCCAGAAGCACCACGGTGGCACTTTACCACTGCGCCACCTGAGCGCCATCTTCTAACTTCTTAAACTTAACTAAATGTTCTCCAAGTGCAAAAGTCAAGGATGTGACCTGCAAAAAATTATTACACAAGGAACTCTATCAGCACCTGTAAAATTTGATTACACACGCAGTTCTATCAGTATGCAGTTATACCACAACTTTTATATGAGGCGTTGTAAGTTCCAGTTCTTAAATTAGCTTTTGATGTTCTGGGAGATCATCCAATGGCTTAGAAAACATTGGCCCGAGGCCAAACTTACTTAAAGGCTGCTGGTATAGACAGCTGTAGAGTCCTGTACTAAATATAATCCAACGACAAAAATCTTCTTTTATGGGAGTCCTTGGCACACCTTGGCACTTTTCAAATAGGGGTCCACGGCTTAATACATAATGGGTCACCCCTATTATGAAACCACAGCCATATATCATTAAGTCTAATGTCTTTGTACTGTACAGTTCTACATCACTCACTAATAGGAAAATGTTATACAAGGTGACGACAATAACATCACTTTCACCTCTGTCACAAAGTTTGTGGTTGCGTTGCTGAGTGTTTTCAGCATGGGCGTGGCCTCGGCGTAGAACAGGGACATCCTATTGGCCATCTCGTTGTTGACCTCACTCTCAATGTCCAACTACAGATACAGCAGAACACAATGTTACTCGAAAAGCAGACCACTTTTAATTAATTTGATTAATTAATTAATTAATTTTCTTTATTGGCAAACTGACATTTTCACCTTGAACACTGAGTGAAAGTCCTTAGAAAACTATTGTCACGTAGCCAGACGATCAGTGCCCTCCGCCTACTAATATGCCTGGGAAAAGATAAAACTTAATTTACAACTCACGTTCATGTTGTTTATGCGGTTTCGACTGATTGTTCTTCTGTAGTAGCTGAAGTCGTTCTGGATGGCAGGAATTCTCATCTGAAGTGAGATGAGAAAATGATTACAGCTGCTTCATAATATTTCCCCTTATTTATGGGTAGGCATTTTAAAGCATTGTTGATACTCTATCTCTATCCTACTACAACTAACTACAGATCTGTTCAAATGATTTGACTGTGGGGGAGTGTGTGTGTGTGTGTGCGCGCGCGTTAGCAATTAAGAGAATGAGTGAGAATCAGAATACTTGTGATTGAGTGAATATAAGTACTGCATGTCTAACTATGCTGTCCCGCAGCATGTCCAGCAGACCTTGAGCTCGTCGAAGCGCAGCGTGAAGTGGAGGATCTCTGCAAACTGTTTGGCGAGCGCCTGCTCCTTCTCCAGGTGCTGAGTGGGCGTGTAGGGCGCACATGTCAGGCATTCCAGCAAGCTCTGCAAGGCCTCCTCTACAGATCGGAGGACGTGGAGACAAAAAGGCAAAGTAGTCAGAAATGCATGTCGTTGCTGTCGGGTAGTTTTTGCCCCCCGAGAATTTTGTGCACACGTGGTTTGCGCTTCGATTTGTGCTGATGCAGGAGTGCTGCGGTTTGGGGACCCAGCCTCTCAACTATTCGCCTGCTTGTCACTGGAAATGCAGAGGCTTTAACCACTAAAACACTCTATCCTTAGGAAAATAATACTTAGTTGAACAGGCTCTGTACTTGGTCCGCTATTTTTCCCCCATTACACTATTTGACAAAAATAGCTGATCTGAAAGCTCAAAACGACGCGTTGTGAGCTCGTAGATCTGCTATTTTCGCAGACTGTTTCCACAGAATAGGGATGCTAGGGTTTAAGTGGTTAAGTGGACAGAGTTCCTTGGTTATGGTGCTGTTAGTTAACACGGTACCTAATCGCTGTGAGAAGCTGTAGAACTTCTTGAGTCTGATGACCAGCGGACAGACAGCGTTCCAGGCCCTCTCCTGCAGCAGCAGGTCACTGGGATTCTGTATAGCCTGGATGGACAGACAGACAGACAACATCACAATCATAATTCAACATATTTTTATTAACCACTTAAACACTGTGTAGTCTCAGTGAAACAGACTTGAGTTACAACTGTACCAGCTTTTCTCATGCAAATATTAATTTGTATAAATATGACGCCATGCCTCAACACATTTACAAAAAGAAAATGCCCAAATGCCCATCCCTATAGTGAATCAGTTTATTATCCGTTTGCATGTTAAGTTTCCTCTGTATATTTGGCTGTAGTATCTTTATATCTGAATATGCGTCTGTCTGTCTGTCTGTGTGTGTGTGTTTGTGTGGGTTGTCAGCAAGTGGGAGGGAGTGTGTGTGTGTGTGTGTGTGTGTGTGTGTGTGTGTGTGTGTGTGTGTGTGTGTGTTCTCCTTACATCTCTGATCTCCTGCCCTGCTCCCTTATATGCCTGCAGGCCTTGCAGGATGTTCTCAGAGTCCTGGAGGACTGAGTTAACCTGGTTCCACACCTCACGTTCACCCTCTGTCGGCTGGGCATCTAACGCACGCACACAAACACACAACTGTCAGCCTGTCTAAATGTCAAGAAGGAATAATATAAACTCATTGTACACCACTGCATGGCATTTTATTCAAGCCTTTTCACATTAGGAAGCGATGCCTGTGGGCATCAAAGCAGAGATTCAATTTTCATTTTCATTCAACTGTCACATTTTCAGACGCAACACATCTGGACCGCTCTAATGTGAAATGGCTTTTATTTAGTTTTTGATGATTAAAGTTGGCTTGAACAAAACTCTGCAAACATGTGCGCCGGGATGCATGTGATGTCTCCCACACAAAATGTCAACAATCACATTATTCATACAATTCTAACAACATGTTTATCTTTACAATATGGAAGCATGTGACACATGCACCCAAAAACATTCAGTGCAAGGCAGGGACAGATATTTTCCCATAGAATGTTCAAAGGTACAATGAATATATTATCATAGCATACTGCGTCAGCAGGTTTTGGATGGTCACAGAGCTACTTTAAAAACTAGCTTAAACTAAATCCTTGAGGACAGAGTTAACTGGGCAAAATTAAACCAAATGTATTGTCATTCTGTGAAGGCATCATAATGCTTAATTTATACTTCATTGCATGCCGATGTCACGTGCCAGCTTGTAGATGGGACTCCAGCGAGCAACAGGGCTGCTGGACACTGACAAATACAATATTGTATACTGTCATAGGCGATGGCCAATAACATATTCTAAGACAAGCTTTTATAACTGAACTAGTATGCATATAGAACATCATCTGATATTAAAATACTGTGTATGCAGTCTGTTTAGCAATTCAAAACCATTCCAATCCGATCGCTTCCTCCATGCGGAGTAAACACATCTTGTGCTTGGCAGCATTTGTGAGAGAAGTTAAAAATGCCACTGAAGGAAGTGGAAGCACTTTTTTTTCTGTAGAAAGTATTTTGAAAAAAGGCCAAAGTAGATTTTGATGTTAAAAGTTTGGTTGATTTTGTCTAGGCCTGCATAAGGAGAATATTACAGTAAGTAATGTTAAAATTAACAAAAAAATAGCATTCATGATTAACACTACAAATATAAATCATTTAGCCACAATGGATGTACACTAGAGTATGGCAAGGGCATGCAACAGGGGTCATATTTTTACAGTTTTGCAATGTAATATGGTTGAATGTTTTTTCTGTAACTATGTTAGTTGGACGTATGGAATACTACTACCATATATATGCAACACTACTACCAAGGAAAATAGGTAAAAGCAAGGATATAATGACAAACATGCAGTTAGATGATAGCAAAGGCATTCTTCTATTATTAGAACACATGTTGACTCATGCATGGGAGTTAGTAGTGGGAGACAGCAAAGGACAAGGGTCAGCTCCACTCATAATGAGATGCCAGTTCCGGAATCATATACAGTAAAATCCTCAGTGTTCATTTATCCATCTGTAGAACTCTTAGAGTATACAAATGTAACCAAATGGACCCGTAAGGGATGTCTTCTATTGAGACATTTAGATCCTGTGGTCAGGCTGAACCACTACTGGTTGACAAGGAGGTATTGTACAAAGATCAAAGAGTAACACATCCTCTGCCCAAACTATGCTTTCTGTCTTAGGTCAACAGTTTGGCACTCGAGGAGGGCAGGGGGTGGGGGGATTTGGGGGTCCGGGGTAGAACACAAAAGTTACAGATTGTAACTTCAAATTAAAACTGGGGATTTTTACTGTGCTTTGACTTCTAGCGTGAATTATAAAAACAGCTGTGAGAGCCAGTATGACAAATTTTAAGATGGAAGGTTGGCTGAATAGAGTGACCATTGACCCCGGGATATAAAGTCATTCTAAAAAGAGATTTTTAAATAAAAGGGGCGGGGGATTGTTGGAAAGAAGAAAGCAGAGAAGCAGAAAGCAGAGAAGCCAGGCTGGAAGGGCATGCATAAGCTGTGCTCACTTTCAAAGTCAAGGAAAAAGTTTGGCCCCTGTTCAAGTTCTGTGCAAGTGAGCACTTTTAACAGATTCCCCATTTGGTTTCTGTAACATAGAAAAGGGGGAGAGAGAAAAGAGAGAAATAATATGTGGTGTTAAAAACAGTGATCCAAAAGTTTTCAGTACAGGACAGGAAGGAACGCCAAATCTGACAGCCAAAGGAGCAGGAAGTCACGAGAGAGAGAGGGAGAGGGAGAGGGAGAGAGAGAGAGAGGGAGAGAGAGAGAGAGAGAGAGAGAAAGGGAATGAAGGAACGGGAGGAACAGAGGAGAGGAAGCAGAACCCCAATCACAGCTTCGACGTCCAGAGTGCTCGGTCTGCAAACACAAAACCACCTGCTGATTTAGAAAGGGGGAAAAAATAGTAGTAATAATAGAGGAGAAAGCTGAGAGAGCCTTCCACCTTTTCCACCTCTCTCTCTCTTTCCATCCTTCTCTTTTCCTCCTTTGCTCGGCTGCCAGACTTACTTTCAAAGTCCAGGAAAAAGTGTGGATAGTTCTCTATTTCCCTTGTTAGGACCTTTAGCAGGTTACCCATTCCAGCAAACCTAATGAGCAAAATACAATAGTACAAGAAAACAGGCATGAATGCATTATTATCATTATTTATTTATTTCTTACCAGTAAAACAAGGCAAGATGTTAATGGTCTATACCACTGGTTCTCAACCTTTTTTAATGTCAAGGACGACCAGTTTGATATGCAATAGGCCATGGACCCCCATTTGATATGATTTATTTAATTATATATAAATAAATAAAAACATTATCAAAGAAATCCCATAAATTAGAAAACAATGTTTAAGTAGTGAAAATAGCCAATCAACAAGATGCGACTGGATCTGCTATTTTCACTCGTTTGGGTCCTGGGGAGACATCACATTTCTCTTTTGGGTCTCGAGCTAAAAAGGTTTGGGAACCAGTGGTCTATACTATCATCACAAACCCATCACACAGGAGTACATTTGCAATGTCATCAGCCCATTCCCAGCAGAGGTTGTTTCAATTACTGTGCGTCATCTTTTCTTTTTCTTTTTTTTTCTTCACACAAGAGTCAGAGATGATACGGATCATAACTCAGATTCAACCCCAAAACGTTGCTAGTACAGTAGGTCTCTTGCCTACTACATTCTGGGGGGAAAAAAATGAAGAAAGAGTAGGGAGTGACATGCAACAAATGGTCCGGCTGGGTTGCCCTCCAGAAGCTTTTTCGATTCCCATTTTCTAGCCATCTCCTCTCCTCTGTAGCAATCCGACGAATACAGTTCTAAATAAACTCAGTGCCTCTCAGATCCAGGCCTTGTTAAACGGGAAGAAAGGGGTAATTAAGTCCTAAACGCCAGTTAAGACTCTCCATAAAGATTTCATGGGAGGCAACAGGCTGGAGGTAAGTAGCAGTTTCCAGGGGAAAGCCAAGCTCCTGATGCATGGAGGGTGGTCAGCTAGGACTCCGTAATAACAGCAGGAGTTCCAACATTACGTGATCACAGGCCGTGGTTACAGCAGAGGACTTACCTCATTCTTCTATGTCACAGAGCTACTACTGGGCCAGGGCCTAGCCCAGCTACTTTAAAAAAATATTTATCGAGTCATGTGGATTTTGGGGATCCACATGGGAACGGCTTGGAACCAATGTGGATCTCGGACTTTATGTGGCCAGCCTGTGACGTTAGTCATCTACAGTATGACTCCAAATTTGGACAAGGTTTCAGTCCAATCAGAGCTCCATTGACTTAGAAAATAATATTCAACTTTTTTAGTTAAATATTTGAAAAATTATACCCCAGTATAGTGACCCCAGTTCATATTCATGGGGAATAACTAACTTTTGTATGCACAAGAAATCTGGCACTGATCGGTCCAGCGGTTTGTGAGATAAACTCCGGACACACACACAGAAACACACACACACACACACACCATATAAAACGTTTCATTTCAAATACTTTGGGGGTGAGACAATGATATCTGGACGTCATTTAACCCACTTTAATCCATGTTGCGAGACACAGACTACTTGAACTGCTGCTGCTACTACTACATCTCATTACATGAAAGGGCCATGAAATGTGCCATCCTCGTCCTGATAACACCAATGTTTCTGTAGTTTATCAAAATATGAAAAACCCAAACTCCTCCATACTCTATTAGCCACTTGAACCATTTTCTGGTTATGTCATAATAGGCTTACATTTGGCAAAAATAGCAGGCCTATAAGATCATAACATGTCGCAATGCGATGCATTGTGAGCTAGTAGATCTGCTTTTTTCAGTGTTTTCAGATTTGATATATAGGGTTTAATCACTGAAACCCTCTAGTCTAGACTTAGACAGCCAATCTACAAGCTTGTAGATCGGCTATTTTCATGTAATGTTCACCCCAGAATTTGGATGCTGGGGGTTCACGTGGTTAAGTGGGTGGGAGCTTTATAGAGTAAAAGAGCATGCCTGATACCGACCCACCCACACATACACAGGCCCGCACCTACAGCGAACCTCTCTCCTACTAACTTTGGCCAGGCTCTGAAGTCACAACAAAAGAGAGACTGTGTTCTGTGTACACATGATGATCACCCCATGATCACTGCCACTTCTGAACCCTAATCATCATGTTTTATCACGCCCTTATCATCAAAGGTGGTCTTATTATGCCAAATTTATGGTCCGTTGTACGACGAAAATTGCTGATATACAAGCTCACAACACGTCACCGACCCAAAAATACACACCCAATTATAACCATTCAACATCTTTCTGTCGAAGTATTTTATTTGACCACAAGGGGGTAGTGTTATACCACAGGCCGACTTCACACAGTCCACAACCAATACCAAGGCAGTTACACAGGCACCAGTGTGGCCGTGTTGGGGCATGTGCTGTGCAGACGACTACAAGCTCAATTATTGTTAAACATAACACCCACGGCTAGGAAAAAATATACAGTAGGCCAGTGTTTCTCTACAATCGTGTTTCAATCTAATTTGTCTTGGGCACCTGCCAAGCTAAGTTGTTGTTACTTTCAGGTACCATTTGAGATTAAAAACTCCAATATAGCTAGTGGCTACCTCTACAGAAGCAGATAACTATGCACATGTTAACACCAACTCATCCACACCCCTAGTGTGGTCTTGGTCTTGGCAAGGCAGAAAATAAGTGAGCATCAAGACTGAGCATTAAGATCAAGTGACACATCTACTGTATTGAAACCGATACTAATGAAATCAAACTAGACTGTACCGACCTCCCCACCCCTCCCCGCCTGCTGAGTAAGATAAGATAAAACTTATATTGATCTCCAGGCGGAAATTAGGCCATTACAGGAGCCGAGAGATGGGACAGAGATGAAGGTACAAAGGAAAAGAAACGATGACTTTGCATCTCTACAGCATGTAGAATGTACTGTATGCATTATGCAACAGTACAGTAGACAATAAAATCCTCAGTTATAATTTATCCATTTGAAACTCTGAGTGTAGAAATGTAACCACATTTGTTTGTCAACCTTAACCACATTTGTACACACATTTGTGCACTACAATGTAACCAGATGTGTTTGTCAACCATTAGTTTGTCAACCAAATACAAATGTAACCACATTTGTACACTCAGGAGTTCAATTAAAGCTGCAATCCGTAAGATTTATTAAGTCCCGTACAGGACTCGAACCTGGGTCTCCCGCACAAGCTAAAAAAATTAAACTGGGCAGGGGAGATATTACGCATTGAATTTCATGCAATAACTTCTGTCTGTCAACCAGTCCTACCCGACCACAGGATGAAACACTGAGGATTTCTACAGCAGCTGGTCCAAGACAAAAACTACACAACAATGCTTGTTTCAAACTGATGTAACAGGGGTCAAACATTCAGGGATGCTCCTGGACGGGGTAAACAGAGTTGTGGTACAATATGATTATTATCTACAGTCTGATCTAGGGCTGCAACTATTAATTATTTTATTTTGTATTACGTTTTACCTTTTTTCTCCCCAATTTAGTCGTTATGCCAATTGATTCCTCCCCACACAGATTTGTGTGTTGTCACTGTTGTTGTATCCTACTGACTCACTTGCCAGTGAGGAGCCCCCACCGGGAGGACGTAGAGCCTTCGTCCCTCCTCACTGACAGGTGAGGAGCCCCAGCCCGTAGGAATACGTGCAGTGATATCACCTTTTCCCTCCCCCAAACACGGGCCAATTGTGTTCGTATAGACGCTCGACAAAACCGGATGCACCACGGTGGATTCGAACCCACAACCTCCACGGTGGAGGTTGTGGGCCACCCGAGAACCTAATTATTTTACTTTTTTGATAAAAAAAAATCCAATCGATATATTTTACAATTGACTAAACTGATGAACATGATTAATCACGTAAAACTCTATTTCATACTTCAGCATACAACCAACAGCAGATCAACAAGCTCCCAACGCATAGCGACGTGTTGTCAGCTTGCTGATCTGCTATTTCCTGCCTTTTTGCGATTGTATTTAACCACTTAAACCGTCCAGTTTTTTCAGTCTATACCAAATCTCTTCGCCATAAATATAACCGATCTACAAGCTCAAAGCGTTTTCCCCCCAGAATAGGCATGCTGGCCTGGGCTGTACAGTAAGTGATTAAAAAAAGAAAAGAAAAATATTCTTTATATATTTTTTAATGGATTACATTTACTGTATTAGTTTGATTAACTTGCGATTAAACCCATGTCTAATCTGAGCTTGTTTCATTCCGAGCAGTGCATGAAACACAACCAATGCATACGGATCACAAAGTTCAAGCTTCTGGAGACAAAATCCAGTGATGTCACAGTCCACTCCTTGTTTTTGGGGGGTCAGCTTGAGCTTACGTTACTATTTCCTGTCTCTCGTGAAGCCGAGACGGAGATAAAAAAAAAAGAAAGAGAGAGTGAGTGAGAGAGGAAAAAAAAAACACGCTTTCCCAGGCGGGCCTCCAAACCAAACAAGCTACAAGTACATAATATGCATTATATTCAGGGGAACGCGAAAACCAGGAGCGGATGTACTGTATACCAGGATCAGGAAGTGGGAATGAGGAGTGGACGGTGATGTCATAAGGTTCAGAAGTATGGGGGACAGATTTGTAAGTAGGAAGAGTTTCTAACAATTCAGGCATTGTTTTCCCATACTACTTGGATAAAACATGCCACTGTGAATGCATCATAATCAAAGGTCTGTATTCCTCTCACACGCCATGATAATAAGGTCCACTACTGCTGATTTCAGGCCTGCTGTATGTCACAATTCACATAACAACCAACTTGTGGTTTTAATCACTTTCAACGCTATTTTGGGCATGCTATTATAGGCGAACATTTTTCGAAAATAGCTGATCTACAAGCTCACAGTGCATTGTAACGTGTTGTGAGCTTATAGATCACCTATTGTCACTATTCATCATACAAACTATATAGGGCATAAGTGGTTCATCATTTAAACCACTTATTTAAATTTTAAACCCTCTACTCTTGGAAAGAAGCGGTCCAAGTACATTTGTAACTCAAGTCCGTTTCTCTGTCTACACCAAATATCATGGCCAAAAATAGCGGATCCACAAGCTCACAATGTGTCTCGTTGCGACGCGTCGTGAGCTTGTAGATCGGCTATTTTTGGCTAATGTTCACCCCAGATTATGGAGACTGGAGTTCAAGTGGTTAAAGTTGGGCTAAACAAAAAGGACAGAAAAGCTTTCATATTGACCCAGGTGTTGTTTTGAAACCTGCTGCAGAAGCCTCAAGTCCCTGCAGGATCCCTAAACGCTCTGAAATCCAAGCTCGCTGTCTCCATGCACCTGTGCTTCTGGCTGGACATGCCGGCACCCCGCCCCCTGCCGTGTGACCTACCCCAGACCTAGACTGACCTCTGCTCTGCTCAGCCCTGCCTTGTCCTCAGTTTACCTCCATTTGAAATGGCTTCCTCCGTCCTTCCTCCGTCTTGCAGGAAAACAGTGCCTGAGAGACAGAGCTACCATTGCGAGCCCCATGTGCTTTGTAATTAAAGCGGGTGCCGTGCAATTATAACTGCAAATCAGCAGAGTTGCTTGAACAGCTTTTTTCCTGACGTCCGGGAGAGTTTAAAACAACCTCTGTTGGGAATCGAGCGGTGGCAAACGGGCCAAATGAGATTTTGATTGAATGGTGGAATTCAGTGGGTGCATATTTCATACAGCTGAGAGAAGGCATGTATCTCCAAACGTCCTTGTCATGACGTGCAGAAAATTTGCATTCAATATATTAGCATTATGTTGCCTACTATTCAAAAGACAAATGCAGAAATCAAAAACTGGCCTGTCGACTGGCAGCCACAGTGTGGCAATTTTAATCGTGGTTATTTCCCTGGCTGTTGACTTAACAGCCAAATTGTGAACAGAATATTTTATTGGAGAACTAATATTTGATACTCCAGAGTTGCTCTGGACAGAAAAAAAGAAAAGAAAAATAGGTACACAGTGAAATCTTGAATATACCCAAATGGAACTGTAATGGTCCATTTGTTTACATTTGCACACGCTCACAGTTACAAATGGATACATTATTATTTCTATGGTGTACAACAGTTGATCAGTTGTGAGCAAAAAGTGTAATCATTGCTCCATTATAAAAAATATATCTCTGCTGTCCGGCAGGAACCAGCTAACTCCAAAATGTTCATTGGTTCAATTTTTTTTTTTACCAACACACAGACGTAAACTAAAGCGTGTTCAATAGCACTGTTTTATGGAAAAAAATGCAAAAGCAGAAAAATGGAGTTAGCTGGTTCCTGCCGGACAGCAACGAATACATTTTAATCCAAAAATAAAAGCAGGCAGCATGCACACCTTTGTAGAGTGTATTCTTATTAAAATGTGTGAATGCTGGGAGGGAGATTGTGGTGAAAGTTGATCTAAGCCAGCTAAAGTCATTACAGTAATTACAGTAACAGTATGGGTCAGAAGGTGGTGCTCCTAATGTCTACACCATCAATGGGCACCAGACTGACACTTTTGCTCGATATTTTCTACAGAGCAGCTAATTCCTGTACCACTAATCTCTGCCATGTTCGGTGCGCAAATAACTATATATCAGACTTAACCCATTCAATCCGAGAACGCATCTGACTGTGTCATTTTAGATTTTAGCTATAGCCATTATTTTATACTTTGGCTATTCAAAAATGGCAGATATACAAGCTCTATGAGTTTGTAGATATGCTATTTTTTGAAAAATCTTGTCTTGAATATTTGTGCAAATCTTTGAATATATATTTTTTAAAGCGAACATTTGTAACTCAAATCTTTGCTTCTGGGGGTCCCTGGAACAAAATATTTTGAGATGGGGGTCCCCGACCAAAATACATATCATTTTGGGGGTCTTTGACATGAAAAAGTTTGAGAACCACTGACCAGCAAGATAAGTGTTTCAGAAAACTGTTAGGATTTAGAAGACATTTGTAGATGCGTTACCGGATTGAATGGGTTAAACTACATATCAGGCCTTAGGAAGACAGATGTGTTCACAAATACTGTCTGGCCTCTCCTCCTTCTCCACATCGCAGGGGTTAAGTTTGCATTACAATTTTCAATTTAAAATGCCATTCCTCCTTAATAGTCACCATCACTCACTCCTTGTAGCCACAGAGAGTGAAAGTGTGGGGTTTTAAAATAAGTGCAGGCTAATCCCAGCCTGTAATCATTTATACCGCAGCACTGTTGCCGTTCTGTTCTGTTCTGCACAATAGAGTGTGGCTTTGCTCAGGCGTCACTGAACTTGCTCTAATGCAGTGGTTCTCAACCTGTGGGCCGGTTATTGCAAGTGGGCCCCCAGATAATTAACAAAATTCTAAGATTTAAGTGATACAACATTTATATCAAAAAAATATAAATTATGATAAGTATTTTTTTCTATAAAAACCTTGAAAAATTTGTTTTCATAGTGATACCAATAAATAAGAACTTAAAACATACTTCGTTGGTTCCATCGATCCAAGCCAGAACATAACCGATTGATTGACCATTAAAATAAACATGCTCTGAAAATGCACGTGGCCCACCCATCTGACCACTTAACACAGCAGCCGAGTGTGTGTGTGTGTGTGTGTGTGTGTGTGTGTGTGTGTGTGTGTGTGTGTGTGTGTGTGTGTGTGTGTGTGTGTTGCATCATGTACCTTCTCTGGTGGAGGAGCCTGGGATGCTGTCTATATCATCCGCTTGCTTTGTTTCTGAAAAATAAAAGAGAGAAGGGGATCGTGAAAAAGTGAAAGAGAGACGGTAAGAACAAGTGAAGGAGAAGCAAGGGACGATTTATTAACACTGCTATGTCATGAATGTCACGGATAACAAAACAGAACAAAACGATGCACACGCCACGGTTGTTTTCAAAACACACAAATGTAAGCCTGGTCTGGCCTACATACTTAACCACTTAAGCCCTGGGCAAAAAAACTAAAATAACAGTTCTGCAATATCACAATGCTTCAAAATGCTATTTTTGCTATTTTGAAGATCCTTGAAATATGTCATTTTTTAAAGTGTGACCTATAAGGACATGCCCAAGCATGCACCTCACTGTGTGTGTGTGTGTGTGTGTGTGTGTGTGTGTGTGTGTGTGTGTGTGTGTGTGTGTGTGTGTGTGTGTGTGTGTGTGTGTGTGTGTGTGTGTGTGTGTGTGTGTGTGTGTGTGTGTGTGTGTGTGTGTGTGTGTGTGTGTGTGTGTGTGTATTAGGTCTGGGTATTGCCTATAACCTCACAATACGATACATATCACACACAATACAGAGGTCACGGTACGATACGTATCGCGACACACGTTGATTTTGAATTATGATCTTGTCCTACTGACTTTACAACAAAAGCTCTTCTTTATTATTCTCTATAACAGCAAAGTCAAAGCTTTACGTATTGCACAAATTAAAACACTTACACTTCAGGCCCACAGAGATCTTAGAATTGAAATAGAATATAAATATATATATATATGTTTTTTTCTATTATTGCAACTCAACTTGTATAGCTTCCGTATGGATACAGGTATCGGCAATTAATACGATATATTGCCATATCGATTTAGCTTCCCCTTTCTCAGTTGCACACATACACTCAACCCACCTGCTATCAAACATAAACAGGCAAACACAAAAAGACACACGTACGTGGCTCACACACACACACACACACACACACACACACACACACACACACACACACACACACACACACACACACACACACACACACACACACACACACACACACACACACACACACACACACACACACACACACACACACACACACACACACACACACACAGATGAATTATTGAACTGTGAAACTTGCTTCCTGGTCTGTTGTATTCCAGGTCTACTTGCTGATTAAGCTGCTCATCTGCCTGTTTAGCTGAGTATTAAATGTCATGTGACACATTACACCTGCCAACCATCACTAGGATGCACTCTCATTTTCTACAGCAGGATACAAGAGAAATAAATATGGATTATGCCTTTCAGACAAATTCATCATCATGGACATTTCCCCGTACTGTATTTCACACACAGGGAATATTTCACTTTGGTAAACAAAAGTTGATGTACAGGCAAAATACTGTAGAAAAGTTAAGCATTGGACTGCCTTGTCTATGTTAACCCATTAAGACCGGGAAAGCATCTGTAATTTTTGTATTTCTTTTTTGCTCATAGCGCCGCTATTAAAAAAATAGCTGCACTATATGAGCTTGTAGATCTGCATTTTTTAAATCGTGAACATTTTTGGAAATCTTTGAATATATATTTTCCAAAGCGAACACTTCGCTATATTTTGTTCCAGGGACCTCCAGAAGCAAAGATTTGAGTTACAAATGTTCGCTTTAAAAAATATATATTCAAAAGAATAGTAGATCTACAAGTTCGTAGCAGGGGCACAGAAATAAATCTTAAAATGACACAGATGCATTACCGATCTTAATGGGTTAAAAAGGACTAGATTGGATAATGAAAGTAAATGACTGCAGGTCCTCAGAGCAGGCAAAACCCGTAGGCAGTACGGTAAATGAGCTCTTTTTGTGGTGTTTCAAAGCCTGTTTTCAGGATGCAAAAGTGGGTCACAAGATCATTTGCGGAAAATCCCCAAACAAAGGATTTCATGCTGCTTTATATTAGATCCTTACTAAAAATGGTCAAAAATGTTAAGACACTCAGACACATGGTTGGAGTCGAAGTGGTAGCTACACCCACATGTGCATGTACGCATGCATAAAATGCATGCTCACTCACGCTATGGTAAGCATTCCTAATCCTCACTGTACCTTGTTGAACACACGCGGCGTGTCAAGCTCAACACATACTGAAAAACTGTTCTGGACCCCCCCCCCCCACACACACACACACAGCTCTATTAGTGTACACACACTCACACACACATGAAAAGTACTCACTGTGTGATGTTTCAGTGCAGCCACATCAGTTAGTTATAGTACATTAAAACTAGCAACAGCTTGCTTCTGCTCTCCCTCCACGTGCTACCATCACACTCACACACACCTCTATCACGTGAGAAAACACACACACACACACACACACACACACACACACACACACACACACACACACACACACACACACACACACACACACACACACACACACACACACACACACACACAGCTGCCTGCTACTACTACTGCCTTGCCCCCCATCTGTCACAGTGAATAGTCTTCACCCCTCCTCCCGGCAACCTGCATGGTAACAGATCAAGTGAACGAAGTGGGATGGATGGATGATGAATGAATGGATGGATGGATGGATGGATAGATGGATAGAGACTTGGAGGGATAGGCTGGGTTGAAGCAGACATCCTTATAAGGGCATGGTGGTGGTGTGTGTGGCATTTCCCCCAACGGGCCGACACAGTGGACCTCTCCTCCACCTCACACACACACACACACACACCTCCTGTGTCCTTCTGAGCTCCATTAGGCCCAGACGATAGTGAGAGTGCTGCACGCACACGCATGCACGTGCCAAAACACCATGTGTAGAGCACAGACCATTGTCTGATGATAACTGACACCTCATCCTAACACACACTGCACCAGCCAAACCGCCAACTTGTCTCTCTCTCTCCCTCTTTGCCCATTCTTTACTCTAGTCTTTCATCTCTCCATTTTCACTCACTCTCCTGTTTCTCCTGCCTCTCTCAGAGGAATGTTGATGGATTTTCGATGTTAGTAAGTCAGTCAGTCGGTCAGAAACCATGAAGCAGCCAGCGTGGCAAATAAGTAAATAGCTGTTCAAGTAATTCAATTAGCCAGGCGGCAGCCAATCAGCCAAGCAGAAAACCAGCCAGGCAAACAAATGGCCATTAGCAAAGCCAACAATCACTCTCACACAGTAAAATCCTGAATGTTAATTTAACACAGAGTGTAAAAACAAAACCTGGCCCTGTGATGGTACATTTTGACACTACTGTAAAAGCCAGCAATTAGCCAGACTAACCCAAGCCAAAACCAGCTAGTTGGTGAAACAAGGTAAGGCCAAACAGTCAGCCAGTGAGTAAATCATTCAGTCAGGCCCAGCAGGTAGTGGAACCAGGAAGGGAGATGTGTGTATAATCTGAGAAAATAAACATGTTTTTTTCAGGAGCCTCCAACCCAGTGCCAGCGGAATTTTCCAGTGACCCCCCTCTGCGACAACACACAATAATATGGGTATTTTATGTTCAGCGGTGACTTGTTTTGCTGAGTAGACTAAATTGCTGTCAGCACTTAACCCATTCAATCCAGGAACGCATCTCTGTCATTTTAGATTTCTTTGGCTATTTTTGAAAAATCTTGAAAATTTGAGCAAATCTTTGAATACCTATACATTTTTAAAGAGAACATTTGTGAAATATTTTGTTCCAGGGACCCCCAGAAGCAAAGATTTGAGTTACAAATGTTCGCTTTAAAAATATATAAATTCAAAGATTCACAAATGTTCAAAAATAGCAGATCTACAAGCTCATATCGCTGCACTCGGTGCTGCGCTATGTTGGGCTTGTCGATGCCAATCGACAAGCTCACAAAGCTTGTTGTGAGCTTGTCAATCTGCTATTTTCTGCAAAAGCTTTTTCCACAGTACGGATGATGGGGTTTAAGTGGTAATTAAAAAAAAAAATCTAGTTCTGTTATTAATGCATGTCGTTCTTCTAACTAAGCTTCAAAACACCCCATGCATTTTTGTGAAGACCAACTTTATTGTGAGAGAGTAAGAGAGTGAGTGAATTTCCCACAAACTGCAAATACAAAATTGATAATCACAAAAGGAAAAGTAGTACAATGACAAACCAAATAATATCAAATATACATACACAAATAAGGCAGTGTACATCAATCTCTTGTGCAAGTAAGAGATATCGTTTAGCAGCAGATATAAATATGTACTGTATGAAATGTGTGGGAATGGACAATGGATTGGTCCATATATCATAATATGAATGTCTTCTTGTCACTGTTATTGCATGTTTAACCCTGTCTATAGGTCCATATACTGTATACTCTACTTTACAGCTGACAATTTTCTGTTTCTTGACCTTGCCTTTCCATCATGGTAATAACAATTTCTCTCTGCAAACAGTCTCTGCAAACAGTCCGTCATTCCATCAGAAGCAGACATTTACAACAAATTTTACAGTAGTTATTGGTAGTGTCATGCACAGTATATTAAAAAAGAGGAAACAAGATACACCAGAAAAAGCAGAAGGCTTAGGCATGGTTCCTTATCTTCACACATGTCAAACAAAACTACTGATAACTTAAAGACAAACATAACCGTGCAACGATTACAAGCTGATAACACTGCACTGGAGCCCGCTTTCATTTCCGTGCAAATAATTTAAAATAGGAACTCGGGAATCAATTACAAGCCAGAGTACTGATACAGTCTCCCTGTCTGTCTCTCCGCTGTCTGTACTATCATGCTAAATAAAGCAGAACACTGGCTATTAGTTGGCTGTTCTGTGTAAAACTGTCACCATGACCTTTTGACTCCAACGGTGAGGTCCTTGTGGTCATGAATTATAGACAGAAGGCCACAGAGCAGAGACAACATTCTGGGGCATCAGTTCATCAGTTCACACATACACACACTAACAGACAGATGTACACACAGCACACACCATATGCAGCAGGCAGACAGAAAAACTCACAGCAACATATGGGCACACACACACACACACACACACACATACGCCTGCAGGCGGCTCCCGTCTGGGCGCTAACTGTTGTCATGGTGACAGCCGGCGTGGCCGTTAAAAGACAGGGGAACCGCATGCAGCTGACAAGAGTGGAAACGCAGAGGGGAGAAACACACACACTTTGTTCCTTATAGTGATTGTCCAGAAGAGTGAAAGGTGTGTGATGGACAGGACTGCTGTCAGTCACTGCTGTCTGAATGTCTGACATCAGGGGAAAACAACATATTGACTGGATAGATGCTGAGGAGTTGCTGACAGCTCTCAGGGCTGTGAACAGCAGCAAACACTATGCTACAGCATATGCCATGAAAAAAACAAAACAAAAGCACAACTAAGGGAGGTCTCTCTCCATCAGGAACAAATGAAAGTTGATATCATAAAAATGGAATCTACAGTGACTCAGTACATTACAGTTGGGAAGAAAACAGCACTGAATATCACTTCCACTTCATGTTGTCACGCTGAAGCTTTAGTATGTGACTCATATGTAATCTGAGAACAAAGCATTTCACTGACTGACATGACTGATGAATGTGTGTGTGTGTGTGTGTGTGTGTGTGTGTGTGTGTGTGTGTGTGTGTGTGTGTGTGTGTGTGTGTGTGTGTGTGTGTGTGTGTGTGTGTGTGTGTGTGTGTGTGTGTGTGTGTGTGTGTGTGTGTGTGTGTGTGTAGTGAAGTTCGGGTGGTTTTCTTCCACCACATGGATATGATAATTTATGAGCGTATGTCATGTGTAATATATTTATGAATTCTGCCAAATGTACTGTATTTATTAGAACATAATATATGTTATGTATAGCCTCTATGTACTTACATCATATACTGTAGCCTGCTATATACAGTACACATTACGTAGGCATATATGCATAAACATATAATTTTACATTGAAATAGGAACTTGCACAACAAATTGCAAAGGGCTGTGATGCCTCTTTCTCTCTCTCTCGTAGACACGCACTCTTGTTGGTTTGCAAACTTTTGAGGACATTCCATATCCCCTTACCATAACCCTAACCCCAACCCTAACCCCAACCCAATGAAACATCAGTAAAATCTAAATGGGGACAGTCATTTTGACCCAATTTGACATGCCGACATCAGTTCCCAAATGTGGCTTATGTCAGAAACACACAGACACGCACAGACATACACATCAACTAATGCCAGAAAATTGTCCCGCTCAATGGTCTGTATCCAGAGTTTACACAGAAACACAAAAGACTCCAAATCCCAGAGTTCACTCTGTTAAATGGACTGGAAGACTGCACATTGTAGAGGTCCTCTCATCTGGTCCCTCATCGTGAGTTTACCTGCAGTATAAGCAGCATTCCCTTCACATTCAACGGTTTTCACAGTTGGCACAGGTTAAAACACATGTGTTCAACCAAGCTGATGATGTTGCACCGGTATGACTGTAAACAGAATTCCTCGTCTCTCCCCTGAATCACATATCCTACTCACACACATCTTCCTCCACGACCTGCTCTTAATATGTCTTTATCTTATAATTAATAATAATAATAATTTTAAAATAATTGACAATTGTCAAAAATAGCGTAAATAGCAGTTCCTACAGGCTCATTACACGTTGTGATGCGACTTAATGTGAGCTTGAAGATTGGCTATTTACCTTATTATTATTTAATTACCTTATTATTTCTTGTATCAAGGGTGGGAGTATTTGCTATAATTTATATGCTCCTTTATCTTATTTTAATTGCATCTATTGTATTCTCTATTTCAGTTCACTGTTGCACTCTGATTATATTTGTTTTTATTCTGTAAAGCACTTTGAGTTGCCTTGGTGTATGAAAGGTGCTGTATAAATAAAGTTGCATTGCCGCCTATTAGTCGCACGATGAAGTATATAGGGTTCAAGTGGTTAAAGACTATTCTTGTTTTATTTAAATAGGACAAGTAAGGAGAACACCCTGAAGGTTGTGGTTTACATGGTCAGTAAGCGTTGTAGGATCCTGTAGGATCAGAGTCTCAGACATTCCACTGCTGGGCTTCGTAAAACCTGGATAGCGTGACAGATCATACGTATCCTCATGGACATCCAGGGATTCAACCGGCAAATGAATTATTTACATCAACAAGCATTTCCAACGTTGGAAGAAAAAAATAAAAAGCACTCTTGACAGCGAACTCCAGGTCACGCGAGGGGAGTTGGTGGGTATCCATGTGATGCTAACTTTGACACAGGGTTCCTGGATAGTGTGTGTTTGTACAGAACAGAACAGAACAGTACAGTGCAGTGCATAATAAGTGAACCAAACTGTTTGCCTGAGTAAAAATAAAGGACAGTTTGTGTCCATGTGCGAGTAAAGCCTGATTTATATACTTGGTTGTCACACACCGAAAATAGAAGATCTACAAGCTCACAACACGTTGCGATGTGACACGTTGTAAGTTTGTAGATTAGCTTTTGACGTGCAGGACACATGGCGTGCAACTACAGAAAATTTAAAACAGGCTTAAGGTGCAGATTAAACGTGTAATGTATACATGCAAAGAAGAAAGACTGTGTGTCTGTTTCATTGTAGTAAACGGGTAATAAATGGAAGTACATTTCCAGGTCATGGAAAGTGAAAAATGGATTTTAGGGGTGGCAGAGAGGTAGACAAGGAACAAAGAGATGGATGGCGCTTCAGGTAAAGCAATCTGGGAACCCATCGGCAGAGCTCTGAATCTGTCTTGACTCTTGAGAGATTACCGGTAAAGTGACAGGCAGCCACATCAACATGCACTGTCTTTAGCAGACACCCTCTGAGGGGTCACTCCGAGGTTTAGTCCCTGATGGAGGGTCAACGGGCCATTGGGGGGGGTGGGGGGGGGGTTGGAGAGGGGGAGGTTGAGAGAGAGAGAGAGAGAGAGAGAGAGAGAATCTTAACTCCAGCAACATCGTTTCCTGTTCTAGTTTGCATGGCAACAGTGAATGGATGAATGGATGATGGATTCATAACACGCCAATGAACAGAGGGGGAGGGTGGGACTGGGATGGTGTGGGTGTGCGGGGGGGACGGACGACTCAGTCATTTAGATTCAGTTAATTCATAATGTCTAGTGAAAAGAGGAAAGTGCAATGGGCAAAGGTTCCCAATTATTCTGTTCCCCCTGTTATTCTATTCCAATGAATAAAATATAAAAAGGAAAAAAAGAATTAAAAAAAAAGGTTGACCTTGCCTCATTGTCCCCACTTTGACCCAGATAAAAAAAGCCCCACACCCGCACACACAAACGTAACTTCCTGAATCCTGAGATGTCTGGTATCTATCTGCAGTATCTCTGCTCAGACAGGTGACTATTTGAGTTTCTCTTCAAACTGTAGTGGTACCTAACTGAACAACACTGCAAAAACAAAAGAAAAACCACAATCATGAGCCATCCAAAGAAAAACACTCATTTCCTGTTTCATCTCTCACTATACGAATGCCTCAGACAAGAGACCTCAATTTTAACCAGCCGTAGGAATAATAGCAGACCGACAAACTCATGTCAAATCGCAATGCGTTGCGTGACTTTGTACAGTTTGTAGAACAGCTATTTTGCGGCGCGACAATGCTGTATGACGAAGTCTAACTAGGGCATACTGTAAGTGGTTAACTGTCATGCTTCATACTGTATATGAGGAAGGGTTGTTGTGCTGTGAGAGAGACGGGGTTAAAGTATGAGGAAGGGTTCTTGTGCTGTGAGAGAGACGGGGTTAAAGGCCTGACTGACGTCAGTTCAACTTTAAAATGAAAATGCTCAGACAGAGACTTTGCAACGAAAATCAAGAGGCATTCATCAGTGTTGTTCAAAGATCAATCATTTTCTCATAACTCTTAAAGTAGCCAGGAATTTAGTTGTGAGGTTTGTTTGTTGTGCTTTGGTCATACTGGACTTCATTCGATGTGAAACAATTGTAGCATTCAACTGAATTGTGATGATTTGTCTATTTGTGCTATAAAAAAAGGCTGACACTGCAATCGATTTGGTCTGACTTCTGAGATCAAGAATACCGTCATTTCCAGTATTAGATGAAGCCGTAATGACTTCACGATGGTTTCGTTTTCAAACACAGCTTGTTCGTACATTGGAAACCTGTCCATAAGGCTGACGTGTTCAGCCATTCTCTCATAATCCCCAAGACTCTTCCCTCATTCATTTATCGACATAAATAGCCTATATTTTTCTTTTTCACTCTCTCTATTCTTCTCTCCTTTTCCTTTCTCCACCCACCCCATACCAACCCCCCCCTCTGCCCCCCTTCGGTTGGTTAAATTAATTGTACCGTTGTTGTTGCAGTTGCTGCTGTTAAATGGGTGTAACGTTTTTACTTGAGTGGCAAACTGCCATTCACAAGTGACAAAACTCGAACGCTGACATGCGAGGAAAACAGGAAAGAATGGCCCTGAGCCCTGATCCAGAGTCTGTCTGGAGACACTACATTCCACAGCTGCTTTATAGACAGACCAGGCTATGTCATGCTTGTTGTGTTATGGCTGTCATCATTGTCCCAGTTTAAGTGCAGTCTTTCGGTTTCATGTAGGATGTTCCATCCTACATGAAAACTGGTATAAAAGAAAAACACCAGATCAGTGGAAATAGTGGCACTCCAAAAATACAAACAAGACCTTGGCTTAGATTTTATATTAATTGTTCTATTTTGTTACATCAGGCTGCTTATGCATTTCAGCATAGAGCCTTCGTCAGAGCATCATATGATTATGATGCAAACGCGTTGAAAAGAAAATGGCTTTAGTCCTGCTTTTTTATCTTATGGAGTGCTGCTATTTCCAGTCATCTGGTGTTTACACATAAGTATTAGGGCTGCAACTAGTATTGATTATTTTCTTAGAGATTATTACATTTTTTCATTAGATTTGAAGTGCATGTTTTTATGCATTTAATATTTTTTTTATACATCAAGGCATCAACGTGAAAGAAATAACTAAGTATAATCAACCAAATCGATTAGTCTGATAAGCCCTTAAAGGGCAAGACCACTTTGGTAGAGGTTTGGGTTGTGTAGTTACCTTGCCATGATGTAACTCCACAGGTGGACAAGAAATCAAAAATAAATTCTCCAGTGATTAGAAATTGATAATTCAAAATATGCTCCTCATTGACTTACATTGTACGCTGAAACAGCTCTCAAAGTCACTCTTATAGCACATAAACGAACGCAAATAAAGTTGATTCAGACAAAATAGAACATCACCAAACCCAGTACTGTTTGTTTTTTTAATAAAATTGTCAACTTCATGTTGATTTTGCCATTTTTATTTGGAAGAAAACCCGGACTGGATATGTGGATCCGGATCCGGATCTTCAAATAGTAAAATCAACAGGAAGTTAATTTTTTTATAAAAAAAAAAAACAGTACTGGGTTTGGTGATGTTCTATAATGTCTGAATCAGCTTTGTTTGCGTTCGTTTACGTTCTAAAAGAGTGACTTTTAGAGCTGTTTCAGCGTACAATGTAAGTCAATGAGGAGCATATTTTGAATTATCAATTTCTAATCACTGGAGCATTTTTTTTTTATTTCTTGTCCACCTTTGGAGTTACATCATGGCAAGGTAAATACACAACCCAAACCTCTACCAAAGTGGTCTTGCCCTTTAACACACAGCCATGGAGGCAACCAGAGGAAGCACACATTTATTTCATTTTTTGCTTAGAGTAGCCAATTATTTTTTACCCTTTTTCGTTATGCCAATTAATTCCTCCCCACACATAGTGTGTTGTTGTTGTACCCTACGGGCACACCTACCAGTGAGGAGCCCCCACCGGGAGGAGACACCAGCTCCCTCCTGCTCCTCCCGAACAACACTCCCTGCTGACAGGTGCCGCCCCAGCCTGTAAGGATTACGTGCAGAGACAAATATCACCCTTAAATGATGTTGTATTTGTGACCAAATGTGTGTATCTGGGCCGTTTGAAAACTCCAGATCAAGCAAATATGATGGTGCTGAATCTGATCAAAATATGGAACAGAAATGTTATAGATTTCTGCTCACACCTGTACAAGCCCCTTTGACAATAGAACTACATCTAAAAACACACACTGTGCTGACCTCAAGAGCTCTGAATACTTCAGTTAACCCATTTCCACTGAGACAGAGACAGACAGAGTCAGAAAGAAAGACTTTGTTTAAACCACAAGGCCCAAAATCAACACCAAAATGACCCAAAATAACTTCTGTTTGAGAGTCTCAAGGAAAGTGGCCCTGTGAGTGCAAACAAATCGTTCACCACAACTACCACCAGCCAGGCCTGTGCTGTGTGGTGGGTCTCAGGAAAGTGTATGGAGTATGGCCGCTGAGTGCCCAAACCCAAACTAAATTACGGTCCACCGTCAAAGGATTTCATTCTTTTGTATTGTTAATGGTTCCTTACAGTCTGGTGTTTTTCCCCATTTCTCTTAAGCATGCTTTTATTACACCCTCGCTAACAACTACAGTGACAACCAACTTCAGACCAAACCAAAGGATCAGAGGCACAAGACCAGATCATTGTGATTTGGTTTCACCCAGTGAGCCAGTCAAAAACATGTGTGTTCAGTGTTCTTAAAGATGCATATCTTAATTTCCAAAATCCTATCACTAAAATTAAAGCTATTCTTTTCTTCTTCTTTTTTTAACAACTCTATACATTTTGAATTCTCTTTAAAGTGCATTGACTTTATTTTGAATGAGCTTACCTTGTATGACATTTACTACATACATTTTATAATACACATTGAACCATTTGCACAAAAACTACAACAGCAAATATGATGGTGAAATTGCATTCGCCCTTTGTATCTTTTAGAGCCACAATCTAAATAAGTAAATGGGGAAACAGTGGCTGCAACTTGGGGCTCTTTTCAAAGCTTAAAACATCTGCGAAGGGAGGGGAAGGGTATGTCATAGTAACTGGCATAGACAGATTGTTGGCCTCAGCAATGAAGAGAGTCCCACACAGACATGACCTCCATGCCAGGGTGTTAACAGGATTTTTTAAAAAGCTAGGCTAATAAAAAAACAATGCATAAGCCTACGAGTAGTCAGCATGAGTTAACAGCATGTGCAGTGAGACGGTGGTCATTAAGGCCACCATGTGAAATACACAAACAACCACAACACAGCTCAAGCCAAGCCTATATTATCCCAAGTCAAACCCTTAACAATGCACCCTCATTAACAAGATGCCAGCAGTTCCACCACAACAAAAACAACAAGAGAGAGAGAGGGCGAGAGAGATAGCGAGAAAAAGAGGTAGAGAGAGAGAGAGAGAGAATGATCGAGGCAAAAAGCGAGAATGGAGAAAGTGAAATGGAGTTTCTGACTGGCCCCAGAAGCAGACCTTCAAACTGGGTTAGGGGAGCTGCATCTCCCCCAGGCTCACTTTACTGGAGCAAAAGTGACATTGGGTGGGGGCGAGAAGGGCTTGAGGGAGGTTGTGGTGGAGTTATGCCCTAATATGGGCAGAGGGTGGAAGAGGAGGGGGTTGCCCAGTGCCACCACTACAATGGCAGCCCGCTTGACTCCACTGAATCGACTTGCATACACGCACACACGCTACACACACTATTAGTCTCTCCTGAGACCCTGTCTGAATACAGTCTGTCCAAAGGGACTTTGTTGTCATGAAACAGATGCACACACACAACCACACTTCCCACTGTGGTCTACGCGCCTTTCACTAGAACACACCCACGCTGGAGCCTTGTTTCCATGGCAAGTATCTGTGTATGTATGTATAATTCATACTTACACAGAAAATCTATCCATTCTTACACTTTCAAAGTTAAACAAACACTGTGTACTGTACACATCATGCACACACTCAAACACACGCAGTGTTCTCAACTCTGATCAGATGGCGTTTCAGTCCTCTGCTTGAGCCAGCTGGGCTGGGACCCCACTACAAAATCAGTACTATCCCCTTCTGCACATCTGGCCTCATCAACACAGACACCCAAACACCGGCTCCTCCGGGTCAGCGGAACGGACTTAAAGAGGACTCTTTCTACTGAGACATGATGAGGGGGATGCAGAGACAGGGAGAAGAGACAGAGGGAGGGGCCCCGGCACACAGTAGTAAACAACTCTGAAAGACGTGTGTGAATGGCGAGTGTGTTTCTGAGTGTGTTAGTTGTACGTGTGAAAGAAAGAGGGAGAATGTGTGAGAGTGCTAGAGTGTCAGAGAGAGGGAGCCATTGCTTATAGCTTTTAAAAAAGGTCACGAAAGAACCACGCACACTAAAAAGAAGCCCAGAACTTCTGTAAGAAAGAAAGCGAGAGAGAAAGAGTGAGGGAGTGTGGAATTCAGAGGACAGAGGGGGAGGAGGAGTGGCCGTTTGGGCTACTACTAGCCGTTATGGCGTAGCGTGGGACTCCAGGCGTAGAATTCCTCCTGCAATGCTCCGTCAATGCCACTTCTGTTCTGCAGAGCCCTGCCATGTCAAAAGCACTGCAGATACAAAGGGGACCATGTCTGTCTGAGTGAACAACTTTGTGTGTGTGTGTGTGTGTGTGTGTGTGTGTGTGTGTGTGTGTGTGTGTGTGTGTGTGTGTGTGTGTGTGTGTGTGTGTGTGTGTGTGTGTGTGTGAGAGAGAAATGTATGTGAGTAAAATCACTCCCTCTGCGTGTGCGTGTGTGCTGTGCAATGTGCATGCATGTAAATCTCCACACTACCACAGGCTTCTCCCCTCGTGGGTGTAGGCTGCTATGCTAAGCTCACTGATGCTAACAATGATCTGATAGCAAGTGGTGAAAAAGCATCCACCGCTACCCAAACACGCAAACGACACACAACTAGTAGGCTATATAAATATAAAACGTGTAGAATAAACACAAGCATCTAGTTTTTAGATTTAAGTTCTAAACCAACAAGGTTTATGAGTAAATTCCTACAGCTCTTCTATCAGGGACCCTTGTAGAGCACACAAAATTCAGGAACTATGAACAATTTGCAAAAGATACTGTAACTCGCTGAGAGCAAATAGTAGGCTATGTTCAGGAGTCCCATATGAATCGCCACAAAGCCTCCTGTGTGCCCAATGCCGAGGGCTCTGCGGGGTGTGCCACATACAGAGCCAGGGCACCCTGGGAAAAAAGAAGTCTGCTTTTCTGCTAAATCTGCGGTAATATCTGATGATGCACATACCAAGGGCGACAATGAGCCAAGGGCCAAACATCTTTTACAGCTGCAATGATACTGTAGAGTATACACATGTTTTCTTGCACAGATTATACAAATGCATCTTCTACATTTTTCATATCAGTGTATGGATTGTGCTCAGAGCAGCTATGCTCAGTGGTGGAAAAAGTATTTTTTTACTTAAGTAAAAGTATCAATACTGCAATGTACACTGCTACACAAACAGTAGTTACAACAAAAGACATAAAAAAAATGTTTGATGGGGGGCCCCCCATCAATTGACAGTGTCAATGATTCAAGGAACAAGTTCTCTTTGTTTTACGTTTGTGTTTCATAGTTACGAAGTATTCAATTATCTAATTAAGAGCTACACAGCTCCAATGTCACACGTAGGTGATAATAAATTGAATCAAGGGGGTTTCCTAGAGGGTGGACTGACTTTATCAATTTTGTCATGCCCTCTTATTAGTTCTGCACCTGAGCCTGTTTGGATGTGCCTTTTTTTGCATACCAAGATGATCATTCAGTCACGGTGAGCATTCAAAATTAAGTTAAACGCCTTAACCACATGAACCCTTAGCGTCCCTATTCTGGGCATGTCATAACAGGCTAACATCCGGCGCAACAATAGGCAAAATTAACAGAAAATAGCAGATCTACAACCTCACAATGAGTGAGCTTATAGATCGGCTATTTTCGGCAAAGAGATTTGATGTTGAGTGAGAAAATGAGCGGACCATGGACCTCAGTCAGTGAAGTATAGGGTTTAGGTTGTTAATATAGCAGGCCTTTTATATATATTGCAAGCCTGTTATATAATGGGTGTTTACCATTATCCTAACAGGTATAGTATGTTTTCTGTCTATCATCAGTGCAGACAATTGAATACCTGACCTTTAAAGACAATACGAGGACAGGTGTTAACCCTGCTATTAAATCAGTATGCCTTGCATGACCGAGCTCCACATAAACACATGCAATATAATGCTTGGAGGCTACTGGTTTCCTCCTCCTGTTCTATAACTACTTACTATTTACCTGAAACCTAGTAGCTACTGTGCTGATGCTCTCTAACCACATGAACCCTAGGCGTCCTTATTTTGGGCAGGGGTTAACAATTGGCAAGAATAGCAGATCTACAAGCTCACAATGCGTCACAAAGTGATGCATGTGTGAAGTTCAACGGGTAGGGGACAGGGCCCACTATCTCCTGCTCAAGAGCACTCTGGACAAGTTCTGGAGAATGAACCTTTCGTATTACGTAAGAGTCTGTCAGTTCATTACTTGGTCACTTTGCTGACAGTCTGACCCCAAAAGGGAAAACACAAGCAAAAGGAAAACAAGGAACTGAGCATACGTATATTCCTTCTAAAAAAGATAGGGCGGGTTGGTTTCAGGAACTCTAGACCGCAATCTGTTACAGTCATACACATACACAGACCAACTGTAAATCAGTTTCAACATTGTTACTGCGCGGCTTTGAAAAAGCTGTTGATGTTATGGGTCCTTCACTGGTTCCTGGATTGTTACACACTCTTCATTCGAGTGTGACGGCTCTCCCTTTTAAATCGCTCGGATATTCTCCACTTCACAGACTGTTAGCTTGTCATGGACCCAAAAAAACGCCCATAAATCCTGCACCTGCTAAAATCAATGAGTTTGCTGCCGAGTCGTAAACAATCAGTCAAGCCAAGCAGCCAGTGGCTCAAGGACAGGTTGGCTCTGAGACGACTCTACCAGCTGTGAAATGTAGAGCAACAGGCAGGGCAGTAGCACAGAGCAGCTAATTGGCTCATATCCGCTAATAGGGGAGAAACCCACTAGACTAGGGCAGTGTTTCCCAACCTTTTTTCTGCAAGGGCACACCTTTCATAGATAAAGGGCCCAGGGCACACCTAGATATACGGTGTGTATATATATATATATATATATATATATATGTGTACACCATGTGTGTGTATATGTGTATTATACATATATATGTGTGTATATATATATACACATATGTATGTGTATATGTTTATATATATGTGTATGTGTCTCTCTCCCCATTCCATGTCAGTCTACTATCCTATCAATAAAGGCAGAAAAATCCCCCAAAAATATCTAAAAAGAAACAAAAGAACGCTCTGTTTTGTGTTGAAATTTGAATGAAATGAGATTTTAACTTGAACTGCATATCGGCTCTTAATATCGGATATCGGCCTCTTTGATCACTAATATATCCATATGATATCGGCCATGAAAAAGTCATGTCGGTCGATCGCCAACTGATCCAAACTTCCTCCTTCAGAACCTTTTGCTTCTGCATCATGACCTTGGCAACTTAGCAGTCTGGCAGGTGACGAGGAAAGAATGTCGGGCAAGGATCCCAAAAAAAAAAAGGAAAAAAGAAACGGTATCGTTGCGTTTGTGTAGTGTGGCCCATTTTCCAAGGCTTTCCTGTGGCCTACAAAAGAACTCCGCTTCAGGCAATTGTACAGAAATAGACTATACCAAGAGAGATCTGTTGTTCAGAGGAGTCTGCATGGCCATCAGAAGAACTAATCGATAAGGACATATGGTGTACATGTTTCTCAGGAACGCAAGCTGTCATACACCAAACTCAGGTTTCAATACAACCGCTTATCTAGATCTTTAAGTGCTTGTGCACTATTAAGTTAGATTGACCTTGAATTAAGTTGTGAGTTAAAAATACAGTTATTGTACCGTTATTGTCTAGTGTAATTTTTGGCATATTTGGGAACTCTGCAAACTATCAAATGACACAAAACTCATGGCAACATATTCAGCTCTGACATTGCAGCATGCTACCTGGCTGTGTGTATGAAAGAACAGGCAGTGATGCTGTCAACTTGAAAAACCTCAAGTTCATACGTGAAGACCAATTTTCTCATGCAGGCGGCAGTTGTGCGGGCTGAAATCTCCGCTGCGCACAAAACTCAGAGAGCTGTTGTCTTCGCTGACAGGATGCGAGTATAAAAGTGAAACGTGAGCAGGAAGTGTGTATGGGCTATAAAGCAGCACGGTGTGAGCACACGCACTCATTCTCACAAGCAGAAAGACAAACAGAGAGAAAGACAGACAGGGGTTTGAAACAGGAAGTTAAAGCAGCCAGTGTGATTTGCATAGAGTTTCACTGTGGCTCAATAGTGGCTTGCCATATACAAATAACACATTTCCTCATGGGAAAATGTTGATGGGGGGGGGGCCTGGAAGGTCAGCTGTGAACACAAACAAAGATGTGAAATATTATTATGGTGCGTGAAGCCTGGTGTGCATTGGACACTAGTGTCTTTTGTGGTGAATAAATAAATAAAAATAAGCTGTTATGGATTAAGCTTACGATTAAAATTGTTCTAATTAGGCAAAAGTGGACAAAAATGTACTACCACTTAACAATGAGCCATAAAGGCTACGGTTTGTGAGTGTCCGGGCAAGTGAAAGAGCTAGCATCATGCTAGTCAAAACAATGCCATGCTATGCTGCAGGCCTGCGGCATACTATGGTAGGGTCACACTCACACATATTCAATCAACATTGTATGTATGTAAGCTCAACATTGTGGATTCAGATCTGATATTGTCTCATCTCCTGTGGCTTCCTATTCTATAGTGTCTAATAATGTGTCTAAATAATGCATAAATAAATATCTGTGTGTTCTGTTACAACACACCCACACTCTAAGTCTGTTGGACTCTAAACCTAACACCTTGCATTTGTGTTCCAGCCCAGATGGTGGTATTGACTGAGTCAGCTGTGTACGATGGACCATTGTTAACTGAATGATTAGTGGCAGGAGATAAGAGGAGGATGAGAGATAGAGGCTGAGGAGCTAAACCTTCTTATACTTTAGCAATGCTGGCTGGATGACTTAATGAGCTAAATTAGACTTAAAGATGGAGCTGGGATACTCTTAATAGGGATGTGTGCACAATATAACTAAATTACTGTAAATGTTTCAATGCACCATATGCCAACATACTACTACAATAAGTAACTGGGAAATAGCTAATTGAGAAGTCCCACTGTACAGTGGTTGGCATTGCATTAATATAGTGACTATAGTGATACAGTACATTGAGCTGAGCTGAGATGTGCACAATTTATTCTGTAGCTGCCACAACCTAAAACCTTTAATATTCTGTATCTGAGAGTGACTTGTGATAGCCCTAGCCCAGCTAAAGAGAAGGATGCATGGGGAAAGGAACATCAGCTTGTGGAAGGAATCACTACAAAGTCCACTAATTTATTAAGAATGTGCAAAGTTGTCTTGTGACTCACAGCATACAGCTGAATGACCATCAAACACCAGGATCCGTAAATGAATGCAGTGAAAGAGTGTTGTCCATGTAACTGGCTGGATGCTCAGCTAATACTCCAGTCAGATATTTGGGCTAGGCGTCTGTACAGTACAATCTGCAGCGCAGGAAGGAAATCTTCTGGGATTTCTCATTTTGTGTCACAAAGCAGCTTGTGATGCATTATAGCTGTGCTCTCTGGCTACCAAATGAAAATCACTGTTGCAAGTAGATTCATTTGGAGTTCTGCAACTGCTATATACTGAATATCAAATTACCCCACCTAGCCTGGTCGAGTCTTGAATCAGCAGTGAGCACTTTTTGTTTGATGGACACTAGGAGATACCATGGAAATCTGTCTTCTGTGAAAGATACCATACTGGATACCAAATATTTCTGAGGGCCCCAGTAAGCCCAGGACACCTGGAAATATCCTATCATTTCACCCTTGCCCTGTTAGTTACTGGATGCTTAATTGTAATAGCACTGTAATAATGCTGATGTAATAACATTTCACATGCTACGAGGTGGAAGTGCCTAGTACGAATGGAGTGTAAAGCCTTATTCATAATTACATGTACAGTAGTTGTGCACTCAAAATAGCAGATCTACAAGCTTACAACACGTCGCAGGTGTGCGACACAATGCACAACTAAGTATAAATTGTCCATAAGTAGGATAACAACATACATTCCAGTTTCACCAAACAGTCCAATATATAGCCGTTAATCATTCTAGGCATTCTATACAAGTGTTTTTAGAAGTGCTATTACAATTCAGTGGCAATTCCCCAGCATCACTTTGTATGAGTCAAAGTTTATTTTCATTTCCCATCAATCTGTTTGCTTCCCAGTTTTGTTTAGTGTGCACAGCTAATGTTATCTAAATTGGACACTTTATCATTACATAAACAACACTCAGCAACGGCTGTCACCTGTTTGCACATTGGTAGGAATTCGAAGTCAAATTTGTAGCATTTTTGTAATATCATATTTGCTTTAAAGCGGCAGGCTGGCCTGGCACTGGTATATATGTATACAGTAGCTCTCTCACACTCCTGTCCCTGCCAAGCTGCACAACAGCAGCAGGTTAAGCCATTATGACCGGGAACGCATTTGTGTCATTTTAGATTTGAGCTATAACCATTATTTTATACTTTGGCTATTCAAAAATAGCATATATATATATAAGCTCATGAGCTTGAAGTTCTGCTATTTATGAAAAATCTTGACACATTTGTGCAAATCTTTGAATATATATATATTTTTAAAGCGAACATTTGTTACTCACATCTTTGCTTCTGGAGGTCCCTGGAACAAGATATTTTACAAATGTTAGCTTTAAAAATATATATATTGAAAGATTTGCTGCACAAATTTTCACAATTAAAAAAAAATAGCAGATCTACACCACGCTATGAGCTTGTATATCTGCCATTTTTGAATAGCCAAAGAAAAAAAATCAAAAGATGACATAAATGCTTTCCCGGTCCTAATGAATTAAAACTACACACATACAGTACACGCAGCCATGCAAACATAATGTACACACACAAAAACAAACGACTGTTCTTAGAAGAAGCTAGCATATCCTGTTTTCCAGTCATGGGCAAGTGAAAACTGAGCTGAGAGTGAATCAAGCAAGCTACGCCTACGATGCTTAAAATTGTGAATATTATGGACAGAGCGATGAGCAGACTTCCAGGGATGACACACGCAAAAACACACTATATCCCGACTGTCTCCTGGCAAGGCATGAATGATCTGTGTGCACGTTAACTATGTGTTGGAGGCTGACCAATGTCGGTCTGGCCGATATATCTCCCATTATTTGACTTTTCTAACAACATCGGTATCCGCAATTATACAGCTGAGCTGATGTGCACTGAATCCCAATTTTTAACCAATATTAACCTCACCTGTCGTCCCCATTTTGGGCATGTCATTATAGGTGAAGATTTTCCTAAATAAATTTGAATAGGGCTGAAGTGGTCTGACCCAAAAACCTGGCATTGGTCGGGCTCTAACTCTCTCACACACACACACACACACACACACACACACACACACACACACACACACACACACACACACTTCAGGCCCTTCCAAGAGACATTTGTAAACGTGTACATGTCTTTGCTCTCTTCAATGGTTTCCCCATTGGTTGCACCACATCACATCAGCATGGCATCTTGCAGCCTTTTAAATGTTCAACAAAAGCCCACACAAAACACAACACGAATTGATTAGTCACTGTAAAACCGATTAGTGCTGCTGGCAGCACGACATGAACAAAGACTCTGGGAAGGACATCGTTATTAGTCAGCTACTACGGCTGATTATGTTGTCAGGTAACCAAATGTTATCAGTACAGCTTCATCAAACACTACTTCTGGCCAGAGCTAACAATGGTGACGATAAGGTCTGCAAACTAGTAGAGGCACAAGATAACGTGTTTCTCAAACCACGGTCCAGGTCCCAGCTATGGCCCATGGAATGTTGCTGCTGAGTGTTCCCAGGAGTCTGCATTTTAGAAATAAACGGGTAGTTTGTGAAGAAGACTATGAGAACATGAACTGCAAGTGCTGACGTCTTTCCTTACTGGTCCTCAAGAAAATATATATATATTTTAATACAACACAATACATTTTTGGCTGATTGTGAGATACCAACAAAGTAATAGTATTCACATAAACACACTAGTTAAGCAGACAGCATGTTCTATAGTTAGGCTAGGCTATGCACACCACATGCAAAGCATCTTCCAACCGAGATAATCAGATCATGCACAACAGCCATTGTCTCATCTTAGATTTGTGAAATTCGTCCAGCATGCCAGAAATGCTGCTATAAGATCCTTACATTCCACTTGCGCGCACACGCACGCACACGCACACGCACACGCACACACACACACACACACACACACACACACGCAGCTGTCACTGTATGTCCTGCACAACAGCAGCAGGCAGCATTTTAATGGATCATGAGCTTCAATATATCAGATTCCTCTAGACTGGGGGTTCTTCAAAACCACTCCAGCCCTGAGACAACTTTGAGATTTTTTTCAATCTCACTCTTGAACACAAATCTGAGGAACCCGGCTTCATCGTGGGGCACAGTAAAAAAACATATGAATAATTCACTTGTCTTCAAATGGGTACATGCAAGAAACAATCCCCTGGACAGTGTTGGGTCCCAACACAACATTAGGAACCACTGATCTCGACTGGTTGGTGTTTCTGTGTCAGAGAATTCACTCAAGTCATTTTCCAAGTGCCTCTTCTCTTTTCATTTCTTCAAGGGAATCACCAGTAGGGTTAGGTACTACCTGAACACCCCCACACCAATAAATACTTGGAGGGAGTGCCCTAAACGTAAAACAAACCAAACTGGCAGTCATGAGTGATCATACCACCTCATCTCTGACACTGCCTTTACATTAGCCATGGTTCACATGACGCTTGTATACAAGCTGACAGTAATGTTTCAGGGCTACCTTTACATATAAACTGTTCTTTTTAGAATGTACCGGTATTTATGTATTTTGATGTATCGCATTGTATTGTGTAGTACTTGTACACCGTATTGATTTGATAAGTCACCAATTGTAATAACCTGCCCAAGGACTACAGATGAAAATGAGCTCATTTGGCAAACTCTTTTTCTCACATTTACATCAGCATGGAAACAGAACACGTGCATTGTCCATGGTAAATAAGAAAATATATACAAAGATAACGATAAAGTACAATGACCATGACTTTTGCTCCCACCCTTAATGTAGAACCTGGTGAGAAGTTGAACTATTGATCTAAAGTCATTCAACACCATACCTCATGGGAGAGAGAATAGATCATACATTAGCAGCCCATGTCAAGGCAAGACATCGAAACAGCTGCTGTGGTCTGACATTTGTGACAGCAACCCGAGACCAAAAACATTAGAAGAGTCAGGGTGCAAGGAGGAATCCTCTACCGGTCTGACAAGTCGTGAAGCCAATTCTACTATGAAGTGCAATTCCATTCCATTGTGAAGCGTTCACCGTTCACGATGGGAGAGGAGACGGGTCGTTTGGATTTTATCCTGAGGCCTGACGTGATGATTGATTCTTTGGTCTGCAAAAGTTTTGCAGACTATTTTTGCTGCAAAACTAAGTGCATGATGGTCTCTTTGGCAACTTTTGAGAGATTTCAAAGTGCAAATTAAGTAGTAATAAAAGTAAGACCACCCTAAAGGGAATGCATTTAAGAAACAACTATCGTGTTGCCAAAATAATCTCAAAATCAGTTTGCACTAAAGGCTTTCCAGTAATAATCCAGCATTACTGTCAGATCAACACAGCTTCCTTAAACCTTGCAATGGCAGCAAATTATAGTATGAGTCTGGGTTCCACACACACACACACACACACACACACACACACACACACACACACACACACACACACACACACACACACACACACACACACACACACACACACACACACACACACACACACCGCGGCTAATGCTAACTAGCCTCTCTCTCTCTCTCTCTCTCTCCCTCCATGTGAACTCGTCTGACAGTCACTGATTTCTCCAAGTAGCCCAACTCTCCACCAGCCAGCGTTTAAATCAAAATACTCCACTAAAAAGACGTCTCGAGGTTGACGAAAACGCTCCCACTCACCTTGTGTTTCTCCTGGAACTGTATGCTTTTGTTTTGGGACGGAGGAAAGGAAAGGAAAATGAGAACTATCTGGACAAGAGAGCGTTACTTTTCTCTGACCAGCCCAGCTCCTCGGTCCCCCAGCGGCTGCAGACAGAGACAACAACGGTTTCTGTTTTCTGCACGCCCCTCCCCCTCGCTCCCACTAGCCCCGCCCCCTCCCCTCCCACCAGTGGTGGGAAAAAGTACTCAAAGTTTTTACTTAAGTAAAAGTATCAATATACTGCTGCAACGTAGAAACACTCTTGTTTACAAGAAAATGTGCGGAATTCAAAATTTACTTGAGTAAAAGTACAAAAGTATTGGTATCGAAATGTACTTAAAGTACCAAAAGTACAAAGTACAGAGTACTCATTATGTAGAATGTCCCATTTCAAAAGTTTTCAAATGTATAAAATGTACTAAAATATTTTTGAAGATAGCTTGTAGATCGGCTATTTTCAAATGGCCGAAATGTACATAGGGCTGAGGTGGCTAATGTATGTTTTGTCAAAAATCTACAAAGTAACTAGTAATAATTGTAGTGGAGTAAAAGTACAATATTTGCCTAGGCTATGAGATGTAGTGGAGTAGAAGTAAAAGTACTGAAAATTGGAAATACTCCAGTAAAGTAAAAAATACCTCAAAATTGTACTTAAGTACAGACTAGTTCTTGAGTACATGTACTTTGTTACTTTACACCACCCATGTGCATTTTTAATTGGCTCATATTATTGGGTATTAGCCTTCTTCTTTGTCCAATAGTGAAACTGGAAGCCTGTTTTGGGCGGGAGTTCCTTGCTGAGTGCAACCCCTGGCCCCTGGCATTAAAAAAAATCAGTAGACCTACACTTCGTCATACAAAGTGTTGCGCAAAATAGCAGATCTACAAGATGCGACACACTGTGGGCTTGTTGTTGTAGATCTATTTTTCACTGAAGATTTTCTAAAGTCGGAAAATGCTCACAATTGGGACACCAGGTTGAAAATTAAGATGAATTTTATTTATAATATAGGTTGTAGGATTCAGATGCAAAATGCAAATAAGTACATTAAAGTAAAGGGATAAGGTATATTTCACTTTCAAATAAAATAAACATTACAAAAATATATAAAAAATACATGAAAAAAAGTAATGGAAAAATCATGGCCCAGGATTACTTTTTCCATCTATTTTTTATATATTGTTTAGGATTAGCCTTGGATCAAGACGGTCATCGGATATGACAGTCTTGTATCAAGGCTAGTTTAGGGTATGGAATCTAGTAACTTGATATGGCACATATATAATAGCCAGTAGGCTATGATGACACATATATGGCACATATATAATAACCAGTGATATGATGACATAATATCTGTACTGTAGGCTACAAGCCATGCTATTTAACCTCTATTCTGAAGAACTCCAAAGGCCCCTTTGTGCCCCTTGGCAATGTCTCAAGAAGATTAAAGTATTTTATTAGTATCACGCAAATGTGATCAAGCTCTCTGGAATATGAATGTCACTTTGAACAATTCAAATAAAATAAATGATATCCGTAAATAAATTACATCAGCAACTTCACTGTTGCTTTCTTGGTATTGCCACGTGTCAATTATTAAAACATATGACTTCTATAAACAGGCAGTTTCCCTTGGGACAATTAAAAATAATTATTTATGATCCTCGCTGCTCAACAATATGCTCTCCAGCATTAGTTGTCCTAATACAGTTGTACTTAAGCTATACATGAGTAAATGTTTCTCTTAGTGTCAGTGTTGTTGTTGTTCATAATAAGAAGGTCAGCATTTTGATATCCCAGTTGGATGCACCACACATGGGACATCCTGCTTGGCTTGCAATGGCTGCCCTATCAGTAAGACAGTGGAGAGATTGATGGACGGATTTCAAAGGCATGTTGCAACATGCCAGGATTTGGGCATGCATGTATGGCACTTGGGTCTGCAATGTAATGAAATGAGAATGCGCGCGCGCGCACGCACGCACACACACGCGCGCGCGCACACACACACACACACACACACACACACACACACACACACGCACACGCACACACGCACACACACACACACACACACACACACACACACACACACACACACACACACACACACACACACACACACGACATGAAGAGTATTTAAAAAATGTCAAGCCTTTACAATCAAAACATGGAGCCATTTTAGTGCAAGGCCACCTATAGCCTGCAAATGCCTTTCCTATGGTGAGTTATGCAAGTGACATGTTGAAGTCATGCAGCTTTGAGGATGAGAAATGGATATTGTAGGGACAACAGGGTTAGTCTTGCGTAGCCAGACGATAGGGTAGGCGGAGAGCTGTGATGGTCTGGCTATGCGGGACAGGTTAGACTAGAGTATATTCCCCTATCAGAGTAGGGTCTGTACCCTCCTCTGTCCTCTCCCATTACCTCAACTACACCACACAGTTAAATTAATAATTAACGAAGATTAATGCTTTTTTCGATTAGGAATTTTGACCATTTTTTATAATTGAGTGATTATCTTGTGTTGTCTCCATTGATGCATGTAGTAGGCTATGCACATTTGAGTTCTCCACAAAAAACATCCATACTATTATCCCCATACTAATACTGTATTACGTGCCCTGGAGCGCCTTAATTAAGACACAGGAGATAAAATGATCCACAGTGACACCTGGCGGTAACATGTAGTACAAGTGTAAAGTTTATTTGTTACATGCTCAACACTACAAAGAGGCACTCTGTGGGCGTGGGGTGCAGCCGTCAGGACCCCAGGAAGCGCTGGGGTGAAATAGCAGTTCTATGACGTACAGTTCAACTTTTTGCATTAGTGGTGCAGTGGTGTGTTCTACCGTCAGATGCTGTGTACGGCGTACACCTTGAGATTATTTTTCGTCGCCATCGTATACCTTCAAAAACTGTTCAAAACAGCGCATCTGATACGCTGTGATACGCTAACTGCCCAAGGCAGGGGGGGCAGCAAGAATGTGGGCTCTGAGTTGATGGCTTATCAAGTGTGAAGCTATTGTTCTTGAGGTGATAAGTAATGGCTGCGACGGAATTCACACATTAACAACGACGCGAATACTAATGAAGTACTTTAATCAGGCGCGTCTGATGCGTCTCCAGAACAGCCTCCGTCTGCTGCACCAGAGGCAGAGACACGGCCACTGTCCCGGACAGAATCGCTCTCTCTGCTCTCATCTGTAGCCCCATATAGTACCTCTCCCTCCGCTATGTATACAGCGGAGGGTGAGGTTCCGATTGGAGCTACTCTCATCTGCTGACACTACACTCAATAAGGAAAACCAGCCTGTCGATTCCAGCGTTGCTCTTGTTTTCACATTCAATATTTTTGTGGGCCACGAAAATGTTCACATTAAATATTTTTGTGGGCCACACACGCGCGCGTAGCGCGCGGAAAATTTTCACATTAAATATTTTTGTGGGCCACACACACCTCAAGAACAATTTTTACATTTTGTGGGAGGCAGGGAATAATCATAGTATACCTTCAAAAAAAAAGTAGAACACAACACTGTGGTGATGCCCCCTGTGGGCAGAAGTAAAAGTGCTTTTGGAGGTGCACTCTGTAGAGGCCCTTCAACAACATGTGATTCCAAATTGGGGTTGATTAAACCATGTTCATGATATACTGTATGGTGGCTGAGCGGTTTCCTAACATATTTGTCTTTTTCATGGCTTGTTCCTTCATAAGTAGCTGGGGAAGTAGCTGTTTATAAATCTACTGCCCTTGGTTCTGTGGCTAGGGGGGGGCGCTTAATTGCCCATAACTTGCTTCCCAGGCCCTTTTGAGCAATATCGACAAACATTAGGGGGACATGTTTCAACAGCTTAATTTAAAACAAGCTTGGTGATATTTGGACGAAGTGTCAATGGTTTCAGGCCAAATTTGCAACAGGCCGATGCTGTTGGCCTTTTATACAAATGGTTCAATAGTGTTATGAAACATCCTATGTTTTGTAATGATTGGACAAACTATTTTTATTTATCTCTGCCAGGCAGGCGGGTGTGTATGTATGTGTGTGTGTGTGTGTGTGTGTGTGTGTGTGTGTGTCTGTGTGTCTGTCTGCAGCTAATCTTACAAGCCAATGGAAATTGCAAACTACTTCAGTACTAGGCTGATCAGTATCATATTTTGTGTGCATTCTGCTATCAGGCAAAGAACCCCAATTCCAGATATAATTTTTTTAATCAGTCAACAAGAACTATATCATTTTTGTGAATTAGTAATCACAGAGCAAATCTTGTTTGTATTTGTTGATGACATTGTGTACATGTTTTATGCTATGTTGATGAATTGAATACAGGACCACAGTGGAAACAAGTCCCCAGACTTTTTTGTGTTATCTTTTTAGCCTTAATGTTTTACTTACCCTCCAGACAATAGAATATGTGTAAATCAGAGAGAACAATGGCAAGAGCATGAAAAAAGATGTGTATGAGTATGAAGCCAGTAGAGAATAGTCTTCCTTTTGCAAAGGACTCGCAGAGCAAGTGTAAGCTAGCAAAAACCTGACACATTACATTTCACATCACTACCTACAGTATAATGAAACAGAGGTTTCATTTGTCCAATTTATGGTTAGCTGCTAGTCACGCCAGACTTGGTGGACCTACCGAAGTCTGTAACTGCAGTGGTCCCTATTTTGCAATTCCATCAAGAGCAGAGGCTGCATGAAATCCCATTGATCCCATTTTTTGTATTGTGGGTGAACAGACAGGCTGGTTTTGATTTTACAAGCACCGGATCAGTCAAATCTCGACGACGAAATGCTTATGCTTTTTCCTCGTTTTGCCCTCAGTTTCTTGCCATAAAATTCAACACTCACAGACTGACTGATTATCTGGTTGATCCACTTTGGATACATGCTCCATACTACTGTATATTATGTTTTATGTCATGTCAATTGGAAAGATTTGGAGACTGCTAAATTCCCATTCATTTAACAATTGGCATCTAGCCCATTACTCCATTGCCCTGTGCCTTTTTATATACCCGCAAAACCCCAAAACACTGCCATCACATGCACCAGACTGACTGACACCAGACAGGTAGAAAGATGGAGGTACTGTATGTAGGCCATGCCTCCTGATAGATTTGTGCTCTACTGAGCACACTTTTCAAATTAACTGAAGCTTTTAAATCCACATACCGATTTTTTACCCTCCTAATGTCAAATTGTATATACATTCAACTCAAAATCCATAGCCTTCTCAGAGATAACTCTACTTTAAGATAGAATCTAGAATCATTAATTGTTTCTTAAACTGAGGAAAACTTCACAGATTTTCAACCTACAATAAATTCTATCATTCTGATCAGATCAACAATATAGTGCGGCAACAAAAGCACATTGTCTTCTGTGTATTTATAAGTGAAATGAGTGAAACGATGACATCAAATGAGTCATTTCACACCATCAGGCCTACATTCCATATGCTTGATGTCATGAAACGACGCATTTCACACTGACATCATTGATCAAACAAGCTTTACGTTTTGACTTGTGTTGACTTGTTTTTGATTGTAAGACCTATGGTTCAAGATTATACTCTTGAACCATAGGTCTTACAATCAAAATGTCCCTGGATTCCTTGGATCATGACACAAAGCCATTCCTATTTCCATCTAACAAGATTTTCCGTCATTAGTTTTATTTGCAGTTTTTGCTGATACTGCTACGCCTACATTACGTTTAATCTGAAATATTTATCTTTAGTTTTTATAATGGAAGTCAAAGGGGCTTGGATCAGACTGAAACATGTCCAAATTTGGGCACAGATTACGTATATATATAGTGATTTTGATTGAATAATTTATTAGCAGTTTGAAAACAGTACGACTGTACAGTAGAATAACTATGCTAAAAGGATAACATAAAAAGCTTGTTTCCATTGTGGTCCGTTGTATTCAACTCGATCCACACAGGAGCCACGCTGTTATTAGACCCCATCTTTGAAATAATAACTTCTTTAAACTGTGAAGCCAGTGGATGATGTCACAGTGAAGGCTTGCTTGGTATGAAGCCCAGTTCCGTAAAGAACACGTACCAGTCTAGGTTTGTGATGAGATTCAGGAAGGAAAAAATCTAAACTGTTTGATCTCTGCTACCATAGCAACCGTGATGAGGAAAGTTTGGAGATATATTAAAGGTGTCAGTGCTGCACTGACATTAGTACATTTACATTTGTAGCAGTTTGTCATTTGTTTGCGCTTAATGTCAACTTTAGTTCATGGGATACCGGTCCAGTCACTGCACGATTGCAGAGGTAGCTACACTCAAATCGGGTAGCATGGCAGACTCCAACTCGGAGCCGGTAGCAAATAAGATACTGACATGTTCAACTGAAAATCAGAAACAGATCGTTGGATCATTTCTTAAAACAACTCTGCGAGAAGGTGACGAATGGTACCTGATAGATAGTCAGTGGTTCCGACAGTGGAAGAAATATGTGGGATTTGGAGATGTCGGAGAGCATAACCCCTATCCAGGACCTATTGATAACGCTGGGCTGTTCGCAGACCATGAGACCCAAGTCCTAAGAGAGCATCTTGTAGATGAGCGTGACTATGTCCTTGTTCCCACTGAAGCATGGAACAAACTGGTCAGCTGGTATGGTTGTCATGAGGGCCAGAAACCAATTGTCAGGAAGGTGATTGAACTTGGAATGTATTCCAAGCTCTGTAATGTGGAGATCTATTTGTTGGAACTGAAGCTGTGTGAGAATGACAACATGAACAACGTGGTAACGCGTTATTTCAGTATAGCTGACACTATGGATACCATAGAGAAGGCGATGAGGTCCGTTTTTCAAATTCCATCTGAAAAGGAGACGCGTCTGTGGAACAAGTCAGAGCAGCTAAACAAACCAGACAACACTGTGCAAGATACTAATCTGTTACAGGGACAGGTGCTTGTGATTGAACACAAGAACAAGGATGGCACTTGGCCCAGACCAACACCCCATAAACCCTCAAGCAGAGGGTGCTACAACTACAATTATCGAGAGTCTCAGTCTGGCCTGTGTGGTCTCAGTAATCTGGGCAATACATGCTTCATGAACTCTGCCCTCCAGTGCCTGAGCAATACACCCCCACTCACAGACTACTTCTTGGATAACCAGTATGAGGCAGAGATTAACCGGGAGAATCCACTGGGGATGAGGGGGAAGATTGCAGAGGCCTATGCCGACCTGGTCAAGCAGGTGTGGCAAAACCGCTCCAATTATGTGGTCCCAAGCGGCTTCAAAACACAGGTCGGCCGCTTTGCCCCCCAGTTTTCTGGCTACCAGCAGCAGGACTCCCAGGAGCTGTTGGCTTTTCTGTTGGATGGTCTGCATGAAGATCTGAACCGTGTGAAAAAGAAACCTTACTTGGCCCCGCAAGATGCAGAGGGCCGTCCAGATGAGACTGTAGCCAAAGAAGCATGGTCTAATCATCGCTTGCGCAATGACTCTATTATAGTTGACATTTTCCATGGCCTCTTCAAGTCTACTTTGGTGTGCCCAGAGTGCTGCCACGTCTCTGTCACATTTGACCCATTCTGCTACCTCACACTGCCTCTGCCCATTGAGAGAGACTGCACCATGAAGGTTTCCGTGGTCCGGTCAGACCCTCAGTCCAGGCCCACACAGTACCGAGTGGTGGTCCCCAAGATGGGTACAGTGATGGACCTGTGTAATGCCTTGTCTCAACTTTGTAGATTCCCTCCAGAGAATATGGTTGTGGCTGAAGTTTCCAGTCACCGTTTCCATAAAATCTTCAGAAGGGATGATGGCCTCAACCAAATCAAGGAGAAAGAAGACATCATTGTGTATGAGGTGCAGGAGGAGGACAGTGAGAAGATGAACCTGACGGTGTACTTCAGGGAGCGATCAAAATACTTCTACAGAGGTTATTTCGGACAGCCTCTAATCATTGCCGTGCCCAGGCAGAACCTCATTACAGACGTTCTGTACGACAAGGTCCTGGAAAGGATCAGACGCTATGTGAAGAACTCCCAAAGCCCCTGCAGTGAAACCAGGGCCTCGGCCTCAGCCTTCGGCAGCTGTAGCCAGGCAGCTGAATGCTCAATGACGTCATCCAGTCACAATACTAACCTGAGTGGGTCTGGCAGCCCCTCATCAGATGGCACCTCATGCAGTGCCTGCTCCACCAACGGCGGAAACCACTCAGCGACCTGCAACAGCCCTAATTTCCTATACGAGAGCGAGGAGGCCATGGACCACAACGACGACGACGACGAGTCAGAAGAAGAGGACGAGGAGATGTCTGACTCGGAGCCTAAGCCCAAGCTCTTCACCTTCACCGTAGTCCACTCTCCTCTATCCTATGGACAAGCCAACACCAGTCAACTGCCAGATGATGGAAATGTCCTTAAACTGAATCCAAATTCCACAGTGGCGATTGACTGGGACCCTGACACGAGGAAACTGTGTTACGACGACCAGGAAGCAAAGGCCTATGAGAAGCATCCCAGCATGGAAAAACGAAAAAATAAGTCCACAGTGGCTCTGAGGGAATGCATCGAGCTCTTCACAACCAAGGAGACACTCGGAGAACACGATCCGTGGTATTGTCCCACATGTAAGAAACATCAGCAGGCCACGAAAAAGTTTGACCTTTGGTCATTGCCTCGCATTCTGGTAGTTCACCTAAAACGTTTCTCCTACAGCCGATACTGGAGAGACAAGTTGGACACATTGGTGGACTTTCCTGTCAGGGATCTGAATATGTCTGAGTTTGTGTGTGATCCCAAGGCTGTCCCTTATGTTTATGACCTCATTGCTGTCTCCAACCACTATGGTGGAATGGGAGGAGGCCATTACACAGCTTATGGGAAGAATAAATTGGATGGAAAATGGCATTACTTTGACGATAGCACTGTTACGTCTGCCTCAGAGGATGAGACTGTGACTAAAGCAGCCTATGTACTGTTTTACCAGCGCAGAGACAGGGATTCAAGCCCCAAGCCCCAGCCTTCCACCCCCAGGAGGAGCCCCCAGCCTTGCACCCCTAGGAGCCCCCAGCCTTCCACCTCTAGGAGCCCCCAGCCTTCCACCCCTAGGAGGAGCCCCCGAAATAGCCGATGATCAGATGGACACCAACCATACCAGATTAAAAGTGGTGCTCAAAAATCCATCTGTGGCCGTTCTCCCTTAATGATTACTGGAGGAAGATTATTCATCATACCTTCTTCTTTTTTCCTTTCCTTTTCCTTTTCTCACAGTTAATAACTGGGCATAGCTGAGTCTCTGGTTTAGCAGAGAGCCTACAGATTCTTTGGCGTCTTAATTACGCATTCTCACAACTTTATATTTTCGGTCCTATTCTCCCCAAATGTACAATTCTCAGATATTCCTATAGTGCATGCATACATTTCTCATTTATTTCTCATCTGGTTCTTCCGTTGATGGAACTGTGCTTTCATGAATAATGTTGTTTTGCGGTACAAAGTAGTCGTCGCTCTGACTCATAGGGAATGTGAACGATTTAATTACATTCACCGTCTCATAGCCCAGAGCGTAAATGAATGTGCTTATTTGGACCTCTCCATCCTCCTCCATTTTTTTGTAAATCATGAGTGTAACTCAACCCCTCTATAGAGCACCTCCACAGCCTCTTTGGCCCCGTTTCGCTTGACGCTTCACTGAGCACACCTTTGTTTTGCCTTATGTAGTTTTAATGCTTTATAGTTTTTTATTCTTGTTTTGTTTTAAAATTGTATTCATTTTATTTTTCGTTATGTTTTTGTTCATTGTACAGCACCTTGTAACTCTTGTTTTGAAATACACTTTATAAATAAACTAGAAAAGGGCACTCCTCAGAGAGCATATCTCCGCCAGCTGGGTTGCCTAGCCAGGGCTGTGTAAGTCATGGATTGCAGCCACCAAGATGCGAGGAAGCTGGGGAAGGGAATAGCATGTGTACAACATATGGGCAACTATTCTTATTTGTGGCACCCCTTGTGGGCAGAAGTTCTTTTGGAGGTGCGCTCCAAAAGCAAGAGTTACTGTATAGACCCAGTTATCAAAAATGTATTTCCGGGTAGATAAAGCCAGCAGCGTCGCAGCAGTATTAGAGCAGTATTATTCATTAGAAGTTCTGGAAGAACAGAACATTTATGATATTGTTATTGACTATTATAAATATATTATTTTGTTCTAAATATCCACACGTTACAAACTAGACATAGATGTTCTGTTCACTTTCTTTTATCCATTAGGTAAATTAGTATTATAATATAATGGCCGATGCTTATATTTAAAGAGCAAGGGTGGATGATGTGATTCAATGAAGATTTTATGATAATGGTCCACATATACTGTAAGTTGTGGGTGTGTTTCCGTCTCTCTGTCATGAGTGCCCGGTTAATACACAAATATGGAGACATTTGATGTCATAGTACTGATGTCATAGATGTATGCGTCACAATCTGCTGGATGTTGCTCTGAGTTCAGCAAATGTGTGGTTTAGTCACGCATGGCAGTTGAAAGAATCGCTGTTTAAACAAACAGTTATGAAACAGTGTATGAAACAAGCAATGAAACAAATAAATAGCTAGGTATCAGGCCACCAAATGTCACCCTTGTGTCATTTTAAGTTTCCCCTTTATTGAGTTCACCTGTGTTGTCATGACAGTGTATTTATAATTCTGGGTGTTTTACTCTGAGAATGTACAAAATGGAACCAAATGGACCCAACGAGTTAGCATTGAGGATTTTAGTATTATTAGTTTTAGGGGCACCAACATAGTTAATATAGCATCTAAATCAGTTCAACCACTTTTTATGCATTGGCTATTTGAAAATAATAGTGCAATGTGACAACTTAAGTTGTGAGCTTGTAGATCTGTGATTTTCAAGAACAATCAACAATTAAATATTTGGAATATTTTTGCACAAAATGTTTTCAGATGGGGTTTGCGGTCAGATTTTTTTGGGGTCCTTGACATGAAAATGTTTAAGTTAAACCAGTTTAGTTTACCCTTGATTTGGAATGATTTCAAATATCGCGAAACTGCGCTAACCAATCAACAGTCAACGTGAGCGGAGCGAGGTGAATGACGTCATCGCGTTGTGACGATACCAGTTGACAACGCGCCCGACGATTGGTGCTCTCTGCGTTGCGACGGTTCCTCTCGGCCAATCACAACGCGAGCTCCGTGTGGTCTGAGCTGGTCTCGTGCGCTGCCGCGAAGAGAACGTTGTTTCAAATGTTCACGTCCAGGTACTAGCAGCATTCTGTCTGCAGCGTTCTAGAGAACCTCTTCAACATGACGCTCTGTAGCAACGCTGACCGTTACCAGTCGCTTTTGGAGCTATTTGAACCCGAACCGACTGAAATGATTCAGGATCCGATGGAACTCTTTGTTATTCAACAACATCACGAAATCGAGCTTGGACAGGAGATGGTGGAGGAAACTACCGTCTACGAACCGACGCTCTGTAGCGACGCTGACCGTTACCAGTCGCTTTTTGAAGGACCTGAGATGCTACACGTTCCCATGGACATCCTGGAGGATGATGAGGAGATGGTGAAGGAAACCACCGTCTACGACACTGACCTTCATCTTTCTGATGAAGTCGAGGAGGAGGAGGAGGAAGCCGTTATGATGAGCACCGTTCTGCATGTTCCACTGTAAGTAGATTCATTGTGTTTTCTGTTACTGCTAGTGCTAATGTGTTTAAAAAATCACACCCAGTGTGAAGTGGGCGGTGTGTGGTCATCACAACATGACTCACTTTAAAAAAAAGGATAAATGACTTTTTTTTAAGGCCATACTGCTATTCATAGGGCTGCACATGTGTCATGTGTTTCGCTAGCCAATCACAGTCCTGAATTTGCAAAGTCAGCCAATCACATTACAGTTAGTGGTGATGACACTAGCTGTAATGTGATTGGCTGATATGAAAAAAGTATCGATTTGCATTAGCAATGGAAGGGTTAGGGGGTACACAAATTTTTTGGTCGGTGTCCAAAACTCTACGTTGTCTTCGTTGGATGTAAGGAAATGTATGAATGTGTTTGTGTAAAGTTAACCCCGTTTGGAACCGAGAGTGAGGTTCCAAACTAGTGTGCAACGTTAACGTTAACGTTGCATTTTCAAAAAGTGAATACACCGTACGGTGCATTCACTTTTTACATTTTAAATGTTTTAAACGATTTTAATGTAGATTCGTGTAGATCCAGTCAGATTATCATCCAGGTAACACACATTGTATTCGGTTTGAGCGTTTAAACCGATTAATTGGAATATCAGGATCCATGTAAACCCAACTGGCACAGGTTAGGATGACATGATGGGGAGATCGTGTGTGCAGTTCAAAGTCTTCTATAAGTAATTATTGTGTGATTGATTGACTGTTTAATCTTTACGTTCATTTGGAATATTTTCAATATTCAACAATTGTATCAATTGTGCGTCCCTAACGTCATCCAACAACAGACTATCCAACTGTAATGTTTTGTTTATGTTCAAACTGGAATATGACGGTTAGCGCAGTTTTGACATTTTCAAATGTCGAGAAACTGAACGGTCAGTGATGAAGAAGTAGGCTACTCACATGTTTTACTTAAGTAAAAGTATCAATACTGCAATGCAGAAATACTCTGTACAAGTAAAAGTCCGGTATTAAAAATGTACTTGAGTAAATAAAGTACAAAAGTATTGGCATCAAAATGTACTTAAAGTACCAAAAGTAAAAGTACTCATTATGCACAATGTCCCATTTCACAAGTGTTCAAAATGTATATATATATATATATATATATATATATATATATATATATATATATATATATATATATATATATATATATATATCTTAAAATAGCCAATGCATGTTGTGTAATAATAATACAAATCTACAAAGTAACTAGTAAGTAACCAAAGTTTTCAAATACTTGTAGTGGAGTAAAAAGTACTTTTGCTATTTGTATCATCTGTTTAAGAAAGTAGGTAGCTGATATATTGCACTTTTACCTTAGCGCTAGGTATACTCTTAGTTGCTTGTTTTAGCAGAAAATACACTTAGGACTTCCGGTGATTAGTAGTTTCGTTCCCTACCTATGTTGAATGCTTGTAAGTCGCTTTGGATATAGGCGTCTGCTAAATAACTGTAATGCAATGTAATGGACCCTTACAGGTCAGTAACTCTGAGAGTGACCCCAAACTAGGCGTCCTTGAAATTAAAAGAGAACCACTGCTGTCCAGGGTCCCATTATCTCATTCGCCTATGATCTCAGCCAATCTGGGTGGCTCTCATTTTTCTCAACTATTTGTAATTGTATTCAAATGTCCTTTAATGTATTAGTCTTAATGTTCTTCATGTTTTAATGTTTTGTGCCTTGTTGTTTTTCCCCATAGCTCACCTGATGCAGTGCTGCACCAGGACTCAGAGGAGCAGACACTATTCTCTCCACAAGAGGATCAATATGCAGTAACACAGTGTGCTTCAAGTCCCATTCTGCAATCTGCACTGTGAGTATATTCTCTTATTTTGAACATTTTCTTATTTTATGTTCTCCTAACTCTTTACAATTGTATTCAAATGTCCTTTTATAATATATTTCTTCTTGGTGTCTCAGCCAGGCTCCCAATCTACAACAGCACATGGCGCTGGTAGCTCCAGCATCAGAGGCTGTTAAAAGTACCATGAGGTGACACGCACACACAGTACTTCAAACAAGAGGCGTCATTGCAGAAAAAAGTAGGGGGTGGCAAAAACAAAAGAACAGACGATCTGTTGTAAACAAGAAAACACGTCTCTATACAGTGTCACATACAGTATGTCATATGTAGATGGAGTGTGGAAAGTATGAAAGTAAAACATGCTTTGCGTAAAACATACTCTTGTCTTTGCATGCTAATGTAGCCTACAGTGGCCTTCTGCCTTGCACCTTTCACACTGATCTCTAACCAAATTAACCCTTGTGTCCCTATTCTGGAGCAAATATTTGCCAAAAACTGCAGATCTACAAGCTTTCAGATCAGCAATATTCTGCTAAAATATCTGGTGTATGGGGAAAGGAGGGGGACTAGACTCCGGTCAACAAAGTATATAGGATTTAAGTGGCTGAGGGAAAAATAAAACGGTTCACTAGGATCAATTATGATGTGGATATGAAAAGCTCCATCCTCTAGATGGCAGTATCTCACCATACCGATGGCTCAACTCTTAAGGTCTCTGGCAGCATGTGTGACTGCTGCCAGCTAGAGCACACGATTTCTATCAAAATCTATCTGCACATGTCATATCATATTTTGTCTTTGCGCGTCTAAGTTCGCTTCCACCATTTGTGCTTTAATCGCTGGTGATTTTGTTGATATCTAAATTAAATAATGCTGCTCACAATGCCTGCTAAATCTCACAGCAGCTTCTTGCACTTCTTTCTGATATATTGGTTTATCATAAACATACCTCACTGGCTGTGCCAAACGTGTCACTTGTTGGATTACGGCAACCTTTTGTGCACCAAAAAGAGGGTGTGGTTTAGCATCCATACAGCACTCATTTCTAGAGGCATACAGCTCTCATTTGCATTTATTTAATCTAATTTAATTGCACAATGATTGCATAATGGTTTTGATCCACTGGTGCACGTTAATACAGTAAATATATGCAATGTGCTATGCAAACAAAATAATTATTGATTTGATCTGACTAATTCCAGAGCTACAGCCAAATACACTGTCCAGCACAGCGGGGGGGAAGAGTTTGTAGCATCCTGGGGTTGTAGCATGATACAGCAAAATTCAAACACAGTGAGTGACTTAAAAGGCCCTATCTGTAGACTGGACAGCCCTTTGAGGCAGTCCCACGTTGAAAGAATTGCTGGATTGATTGTCGGTGCCGACAGCTCACTCCAAAATACTGGCTGGCCCTGAGCAATGACACTTAAAACTCATTGTACTAAGCTGTTCCAAGGAAGGGTGTTGAACTATAGCTAGCTATGTCATTGCTGTCCTGCATGAACCCATTTATCTTTATATATTATATATATTATATTAATCCTTATAGTTAAAAGGCATCCATCAAACCCTTGTTTGTGGATACTATTAATCAGCTGATGTTTCGTTGGCATGGAAATTTGTTCAAGAGTCACAAAGTTGTCAGTAAAAAAGCCATATCCATGTATGATTTAACTGTCCAGACTTGAGCAACTTATTGCGAGATAATTAATTGGTGTGATTGATGGAAAGGTGTTCTCAATACAAGCTTATAATATCAAACGTATCACCTTAGAGCATAATTAGTGTCATCGATCTAAGACTGCTGACTTATTTATAGTCCTTTCCGTCAAATGGCCTATTTTATTTTATTTCATTGGTGCATGCTGAACGCCTTCGTTTAGAACAGAGTGAGGAAATGTTTAAATATGTCAGCATTTCCATTTTTCTGGGTCAGAATGTAAATGCTAGCTGTAGAGTTGTGAGTAATATAAAAATATACATGGGTTTTAAATGTCATCAGTGCTAGCTGATGAAAGAGCTGCATAAAAGTGGGATGGCTACTTCCTTTTCATACTCACAGTGTGCACAAAAATGTCACAATTTCTCCTTACCTTTTTACTTGAAATGTTATGATGTTTTTGCAGTATCAAACTGTTTTTTAAATGTACAGTAGGCCTATATATCGTTCCTGTCGGGCAGAAACCTCTTCTCTCCATATTTTTTAGTTTTTTCGTAAATGCCCTACTTGATCATACTACAGTGCGCGTCACACGAAAGCATCAAAAGTAGCAGATCTACAAGCTTGTTTCGACCTTGTAGATCTGCTACTTTTGCTATTTCTTTATTTGAATCCTGAAAAATAACAGTTTTGGACTTTGTTGTTTGTTTGTTGTTAAGTGTCAAGGCTCTAGTAGAGCAACTACACAAGCTTCCACCAATGGTGATTGTCTTGTTCCAATGCACAGGACCTCATTTTGTCAGTCTGTTTTCAGTAAAGGGCTAAACCTCTGGAACCCTTTGCCCATTGATCTAAAGCTCTGGAATTAGTCAGATCAAATCAATAATGATTTGACTGGTTTCTTGCTCTGATCATGTTGTCTCTGTTATATAGCTTACAGTATGTGTGCATTTAATTCTGATTATAGTATTCTTAATCCCGGTATTTTGATTTGTTTATAGATAATCAATATTGTTCAATAACATTGTTTAGAAAAGCCTCCTGTGGACAGGTGTTGAAAATTCTGTCCAATGTGATTGTGATGTCCATGTCAATACATAAACATACATACATACCTACCTATGGGAAATACTAGGTTTGAGTAGGGAGTTATGGGCTGACTGGGAAGACAAAAATTAAATTATGAAATCAAATGTTTCTGCTACCTTTCTGTCTTCTAGTTAAACCATGTCAACCTTTTCTTTACCCTAAAGTCCTTCACAAGACCAAAATACACATAAAATACACATACAAAAAAAATACTGTATTCAAATACCGGAACCCCCTCACAGTGCGTGTAACCACCTGGATCCAAAACTGGGTCTCCCACAACGGAAACCAAACATCTGCCACTCATCAAAAGGGGAATCCTCAACTGGCCAAGGGAGATATTAGGCCTCTGTATGGCCTTCAGGCAGGCCTGCTCTTACAGCATGGTAAGTTGCCATAGTGAGGGACATAGTGGGTTTAGGTCACTACCCCTGGCTGGAGGCTGCCTCCACACACACTGCTGCTGCTGACAAAGGAAAAATTCACCCCAATCTGAAAGTTTAGGAAATTCCACAAAGGCTCAACGGCGTACCTCCATGGTTACGGCGGTTTATTCAACACCAGCCCTCGTCTTTGCAATGATGTTTGAATTCAATAAAAAGCTGCACACCATGCACCAACACGTCCCCTTACGACTTTTGTCAAAATGGCTTCTGTGTACATACACACGGGTCGCACGGACGCACGCATGCACGCACGCACGCACGCACGCATGCACGCACGCACGCGATCCCCCCCCCCCCCCCGACAGTAAACAGCCCTTCTCAGATCTGCCAGGCACTCCAGACTCTGAAGCACTCATTGAGTCTT
>NC_139953.1:33054273-33154273 GCF_963454915.1 Gymnoscopelus microlampas
TCAATAAAAAAAAGAAAGAAAGAAAAGAACTGGGTCCCCAGTTCAAATATGATTATTTTGGGGGTTCGCGGCCTGAAAACGTTGAGAACCACTTCGATAGTACACCAACATTGAGTGTGTGTCTGACATCAGAGCTTGTGTCTGCTTTGACAGAACACCAACCATGATCCTGGACAAGCGTATCTCTGACATCAAAGCTTGTGTCTGCTTAGACAGAACACCAACACTGCAGCCCTCCTTCCCTTTCTCCTGTTTCGCTGCGCTCCGTGGCACGGCACATTTCGATCTCAAATATTTTTGTGCCCCCCCCTCCCCCCCACTCACACACTGTGTGATAAACTCAATATGGTAGGCTGTTTCTCTTGCCATTGCAGCTGTAGAAAGACAGCAAAAGAACACACTGTATAAGAATAGATCATCTTTTTTTGTGCTCACTCAGTTTTCTTTTCTTTTTTTTATCCCCTTAAGATGCAGTAAACATGGCCCCATAGCTGGTGTCAGTTGTCCCCTTGGCAAGTGTGTTCTGCAAACCAGCACTATTTTAAGTTCTGCAGTTACTGTATGTGCTGTGTTTGAGAATTAGACCACCCTGGAGAGTTGGGAACTGAAAGCGGCATGGCTGCCAATATATCTTCTCAAAATGGCCCATTCTAAACTGGAAAACAGCTTGTATAAGTCTAACAATCAACCCACTGGGGCAACTTAATGGCTTAAATAAAGTCCTATTATGTTCTGCCTCGTTTTATCCATGCCTGAATGTGTCATTTGATGCCCCCGGCTGCACTGTGCAAAACACATACAACTGTACCCTATTGTACATGGTGTTGCAAATGAAACCCATAAGAGACCTATAATCTAGAAGTACTAGCGTTTCTGCTTAAAGGAAGATGGAAGTTCATGGGCATCTGCAGAAATACTGCTAATGCCAATTGGGATTCTGCACTAGCTTAGCTGAGTCAGGCATAGGACACCAAAATTCCCTGTCTTTCTGCCAATGTCCTGCAGTCATCATGGACCAGGCCAGCTGAGTCAGGACAGACATGTTAAATTGTTAATACATATGACTCCTGATCGGTAGTGCTATATTCTGTCCAGTCAATGTCAATGTCAATGTCAGTCGACTGCCTTTGGGATTGAACAACAGAGTCAGCATCCAGGATTTAATACCTCTTCCATCAGGGGATGTGGTAAACAAGCTAGGTTCGTACTGTTTGCTGTATGAGGGGTTCCGCTGTGAGTGTGTCTACTGGGCTCTCCCAGCATTCCATCATCCCAGGGGTATTTCCTCCTCTCTGTGTACATAGGATTGCCAATGGTAATCTATTTATAGCCCACTGTGCTTGGAAACTACAGAGGGAAGAAGGCAGGACGTCAATCGTCAATTAGAGAGAGAGAGAGAGAGAGAGAGAGAGAGTGGGGAGATGGGGGGGTCAACAGAGATTGACGATGGAAGACAATGGGACATGTGAGTTAATAGATTTCTTGACACTGGCATATGACTGGGTTTGGATTGGGTTCATTTGGACATTATGGCACACTTCATCGTGTTGATCACATTATGCCACTGCCATCCTCTGTGTAATCTCCTACCCCCTATACTAAGTGTTCAGCACTTCCCCTTCTGCCAGGTGATTCAGAGCCAATGTAATTCAGCAGTGCAGTGCAGTGCTGAAACACGTGCATATGGAGTTGCTGCGTAGCCGGCACAATGACTCGCAATCCCAGAGCTTTCATCAGTCAGCCAAGCGTGTTTCCACTGTTGATGAGGTTTGCAGAGAGGGAAACAATTGTCAGTGGTTGTTTAACAGCAACTGTTATTTGTCGTAACACACATTAGTGTTAAAGGATAAATAACCTTTCAGTGAATCTTCATTTCACACCATGCCGTGGGGTTAAATTCAGCTCGTTTTCTCTTCTGAAAAGGAATTCTCATTAAAATTCTGAAAACAGTGTAAAAAGAAAAGAGAGATGGAGGAGGGGGGGGGGTCATATTCTTCTTATTGTTAAATAATGGATAGACACTCTTCTGAAATATACATGAAAGACTCCATTCCAGATGAGCCTCGTGCTTCACTTATGTAATCGGAGGTCCCTGGTGAAGCAAACATCCCAATTCCAGCCAGAGATTTTGAGAACGTTGCATAACCATTCAAGGCGAGCAAGGATCGAAAGACCCTGGGCCCCCTCGTTATGACTTTACAAAACAGCCTTTAAACTGTACTGAAAACTGCCGTTGTTTCAATTCTGTTATACAACAGAATTGAATAATTGACACTCTCTCGCTCTCATTCTCCTCTGTCTTTCTTTTTTTGACACATTTGTAACATGTTTGCAAGACATTTTTAACACATTGATATGTATAGAGATATCAACGTAAACCCTGCTGTGTATGAAACAGCTAGCGCTGTTACATAAAACTGAGCCGTATCATTGACATTCTGTCTTTCTCTCTCTCTCACCTGACTTTTGTTCACCGCCTACATTGCAAGCATGTAGCCTGCCTTAAGTTTGAAGAATTAAGGAATAGCTAGTTGTCTTTGTCTTTTGTTCAACATGGATTGGCCTGCAGCTACTGTCTGGTGGCGGTGGGTATTATTAGACCCTCTGTGGTGACAGAACATCTGACTGAAGTCTTGACGGTACGATATCATAGAAGAGATAACTAAGACCTGCTACTACACCTCTGCTATTTGTACACATAGCTACATTTGTACAATACACAGTTTGCTGCATAAAGATTCTGAAAAATGCACAGTCGAAAATACATCAGTTGGAGATTATGCTCAATGTGCCGGGAATTCACTTTGAATAAACTGAGTTACAAATAAAAGTCTGCTGGGCTTCAGAGCCACCTGCCTTTTTTAAGGCTTGCTTTCTAAATCATGACTGCATGCATAGACATAAAGAACAAAATGTGATTGCATATTTTGCTGGCGATGATTATTTTCCCAAATATGAATCTGGGTTTACAAAGTCCAAGATACTCTACAGGAGAACCAATACTCCTTTCACTAATGGACCACTTAAACCCAATATAGGGGTCCCCCAGGGGTCTATACTACACCAAATCTCTTCGTTGAAAATAGCTCACAACTTGTCGCGTTGCTATGCATTGTGAACTTCTAGATCTGCTATTTTTGCCCGAATGTTTGCCTATCATGACATGCCTCATTGTCATTGCATGGTAGGTACACCCACACCTCTCCTACAGAGGCTCTCATGCACATCCCTGTGCACGTGCACACATGTCAAAGTCCAGAATAGGGTAGCTAGGGTTTCAGTGATTAACATGGGCAACCTACGTAAGGTGTGTATAGTTGGCTCATGAACTCAGCTCATTGACCACCAATTTGTACCATTTTTACTGACCATAAATACTGAGTTAGAGATGTAATGCATGTGGTTCCCTTTAAAATAGCCTACAAGCTCACAACACATCGCACCACGACACATACGCTTGTAGATAGGCTATTTTTTAATATCCAAAGCATAAAATATAGGGTTGAAGTGGTTAAACTGTTCCTCATTTTCCTGGAACCCCCTCAAGGACCCCTGGGGGTCCCCGGAAGCCACTTTGTGAACCACTGATCTAGTGTATGAAGTTTCATCGCCTGTGCAACATTATCTCCAGACTCACGCACGCGCGCGCGCACAAGCACGCACGCACGCACGCGCACACACACACACACACACACACACACACACACACACACACACACACACACACACGGACGGACAAAAACATAATCTCTGCCTCCCGGCCTGGCGGAGATGACAAACAACATTATTTCATCTCAAAGTATCCAGCAGCGTCTCCAACGTGTCACTGAGTTACCTTCCTGATGCTGAATGATGATGACAGTTAAAAGGGCAGAATGATTTCATCGTCAGGGTAAAGTAAATCATTACCTCCGTCTCAGTCCCCACCTCATTCGAGCTGAGGGAGGGACAGCGAGATCCTACTGAGCTGAGGCTCCTCAAATTATCTATCGCGTGCCTTCGGCTGACAGGGGGACAAATGAATCAGAACATGGCGGTTCTTTATCTCACCTCATTTTATTCCCTGGCCATCTTCTGTGAGACTGATACGAGAAGATACTCGTGTCCCCCCCCCCCCTCCCCACAGATTTATTGGCCTTAGTCCAAGGACGTACGGTTGTATGAAAAGCATCATGCTTGGTTGGCCTGCGATGAGCCGTACCCACTTTTCTTTTTATCTCTATGGAAATGTTTGCAGATGGGGGGGGGGGGGGGGTGGGGGGGGTTCAGCCACATTCACTGTTTCCATCTTACTGTGGCCATCACGTCACTGCAGCACCTCCACCCAGTTAACGGCTCCACTTAGAGGTGGAGTGAGAGGGAAATATCAATGCAGTGTGGAAGGTGCATGAGAAGTTAAATTGGTATAATGGCTATGTCCCAGACTCAGAGGTGCTTTGATTCTAGCTCTGACCATGAATCAAAAAGCAGTTTGCCTTTTATAGTCCTATACCCTACGCTTTTACGAAGACTATGATGGAGTTTGTTAGATAAAAATCGAATCAATTGGATCTTGATATCCACATGGGAACGGCATGTCTTCATGTGGATCTCAGACTTCATGTGGCCAGCCTGTGATGTTAGGCGTCTATGATCTACTGTATCTATGACGTATTACAATTTGGGCAATATTTCAGCCCGATCCGAGCCCCATTGACTTCCATTATAAAATAAAAGTTAAATATTTCAAAAAATAAAGCATAATTAAATATATGAATGAAAATGTGCGGAGGAACTCCGCACACTGACAGAGACAGTCTCCAACAGAACCAAGCCGTGAAAAATCTTAATATACTGTATATATGTTTATTATATCATAAAATGAATAATGAATACTTAAAGATATAGGGGAAAGGACCGGTTGTGCCAGAAATCCCCCCCCCCTTACTGTGAATGTACTGCTAGTTTTCTGATTTTAAACAAACACATATTGTTTGTTTTAGGTGACAGTTCAATTAACGTTTTCTATTTCCAAACAAAACAGTTCCATTCCGATCTGTTCCATAACAGAGCGGATTGGGTTTCGGAAAGAAGCCAAATGTGTTTCCTGTGAGTGGACAAAATAACCAATCAACACATCTAGCAGAGCTGTTTGCAAAGATACGCAACATCGAGACCATACAAATTTTCTTCTTTTTTTTGCAGAATGACTTTGTGGTCAAGTACAAATACAGCCTGAAGCCCAGTCCAGGGCTGGGTTACAACAGCGGTTATTCTGGGCAGCTCCCAGGTGTGCAGAAGTCACAATGTGATTATGAAGCATTTGTAAAAAGAAATGTGTGTACAGAGTTTGCTGTGGGGGGGGGGGGGGGGGGGGGGGGGGGTAAAATTCATACCTCTGCTTTTGATATTCCACCTTATGGTCATTCACTTTTACGGTCGATGATTCTTGTCAGACTAAATTAAATACATGCATTTCCTTTTTGGAAATATAGACTGTATGATTGATATGATCACCATATCATCATGAATTTATTTATTTTCGTTACAATTAATTCCTCCCCCACACATTTCTGTTTCTCTTGTACGCTACTGGCTCACCGGCCTGTGAGGAGCCCCCGCTAGGAGGACATAGTGCCTCCGTCCTCTCTCGTTCAACATTCCCTCGTGACAGGCGCCGCAGTAGCCCATAGGAGTACATCCAGCGACAAATTTCCCCTCCCCGCCTGGCTTTCCCCCCTAGAACACGGCCAATTGTGTTCGCATAGACGCTCGGCCAAACCCGGTGCACTGCGGTGGATTCTAAGCAACCACTAGCCTCCGCAGTGGTAGGCGGGTGCTTTACCCCTGCGCCACCTGAGCACCCTATAATCACAATTTAACAATTAAAAATGCATGTTAACCATATTAAACACAAAAATTGTCTGAACGTGTCAGAATTTGACAAAAATCTGTCAAAAGCGTTTTTAAACAAAAGAAATATGACAATTGCACATCTAGAAGCTCGCAATGAATCTCGATGCGACACGTTGTGACCTTACGATACGATTTGTCGTATGCTGAAGTAAATGATATGGGGCTTAAGTTGTTAGCTGTTTTTTTTTACAAATCGAACCCAGTATGTGCATGTGTGTGTGTTCCACTCGTCCACCACCCCGCGATAAATAAAGGCCTGCGTCCCATTCTCCAGCCATAATGGGTTTCTACCCATTCCCCCCTCAGCCCCCCACCACCGAGCTCCAATCAATGCCTGTGCCATTTTTAGAAACGGTCAATAGCCTTATCAAGACAACGCAGAGCCTCTGGGTCACCTGACTGCCATCCATGTGGCTGCCGCCTCCTCTCGCCTCCTGCCATCGTACCACACCAACCCTCCACTCATCTACAGTATGCCCCCCCCCCCCCCCCCGCCTCCTGCCTGCCTCCCTCCACGAGGGGAAAGCCGAGGGAGGAGAATCCCTTTGTATGAACTGCGGTGCTTTCTGGAGTAGCCATCCCTGTCGGCAGACTGCAGTGGTACGGGGGAAAGAAGGAGGAAGGGGGAAAAGAGGGTGGGGGTGCTGGAAGGGGACTTTCTCCGTTTATCTCTCTCCTACTCTCCAACTCACACCCTCTGTTCTCTTAGTCTCTTAGTCTCTCTCTTTCTCTCTCTCTCTCTCTTTCTCCCTTTCTATCAATGTGCTCGGTCGTTGAATATCATTTTATCTCCCTCTCTCTTCCTCTCCCTCCCTATCTCTCTCTCTGCCTGTCTCTCCCCGTCTCTCTCTCCCTCTTTCTCTCTTCCTCTCCCTCCTTATCTCTCTCTCTGTATCTCCCTCTCTCCCTCTCTCTGTCTCTCTCTCTCATAGTTACTCTCCTTCTCAGCGTCGCTCTCTCTCTCCTTCAGTGTGTCTAACTGCATGTCTCCCTCTCTTCCCGTGTGTCTGATTGGTATGCAGGGCCAGGCTCGTTCTGTTCTGCAGTGTGGCTTTGTGAATGCTGCTCGTGTGAGGATGAGGGGGAAATCGCATTGCAGTGGCAGGCAAAGACGTGAAAACACACTCACTCACACACACACACACAGACAGACACAAACACAAACGCACGCACACGTGGGTAAAACCCCCTCCTGTTCCAGGAAACCCTTTCCGAGATGTCTGTGTCATGGTTTCGCTTTGATAATATTTGTATCGACAAAGCTTTCACATTGCTCCTTCTCTTTCATTCCTTCAAATATGTAATAGTGTTCACTTTAGTGCACGCACTGCAGTGCAGATCACGACATACATTGCAACTCGTTGCTGTCGGGCAGAAACCTCTTATCTCCATATTTTAACGTTTTTTAGTTTTTTTTCGTAAATGTATGTACTTTGTCGTACTACAGTGTCAAGCCAAAAATAGCCGATCTACAAGCTCAAAACGCGTCACATTTGTGCTATTTTTTTATTTGAATCCTGAAAAGTAACAGTTTTGGACAAATTAGGTTTCCACCCGACAGCAACGAACTGCAGAAGTTACAGCCTACAGCAGACAAAGCTCAAAAGCGAAGGTTAGCACCCCCCCCTCATCTGAAGTATCCACGTGACGTCATATTATCGATTACCATTTATTTTTATGATCCATGCATGTGTGGATATGTGATCTGATTTGTAATACAGTAAGATGATAGAATGTCACTACTACAGTACTATGGATGCAGCATGATGGAGTTGTTGCTCATTTTACACCGGGATCCTTCAGCGTATCGGGTGGCACGAGCTATTGATGGAGTAACATACAGTATTGCCGGCTGGTGTGAAGAGATATTTCCGGACTTGGAAAGAGTTATTGCCGGGCTCTGTGGGGAAAAACACCCCTTTTGAAACAATATGTTTCAGTGACAGCAGGCCTAATAATACAACCCATAATTCAGTTTAAACTAATCACTGTGGAGACAACGCTTTTCTTTAGCCCCCCCCCCCTTCATTTTCTATATAAGCAGCATGACAGCCTAACTATCTGCCATAATAATAACGTTCTTCCTGTATTAGCACCTCATTTCCTTTGGGTGCTCGCACACTACTTAGCCGGTCTGTTCCCGTTTTAGTGCGGATGGGTGGCGTGGGGACATCTCCGTGGCGACGGCGATGCCTCGCCCTGCAGCTGGCACGCTGCGGTACAGCTGTGGAGGAGCAGTCACAGCCAATGAGCACTCCGCTGTGCAGATGTGCAAAAGTCACAGCCAATGAACAGTGGGCTCTATGCCGGCAGCGTCAGCAAGGAGGCTTCGATGGATTTTCTCTCTAGGCGGTGGTTGAACCCAATTACACTTGAAGCAATAAATCCTTAGCAATGCAATTTCCCTCCCAGACAAGATCTGTCGGGCCTCCCCTGCCCTGCCTCTCCCTGCCTCTCTCTCTCTCTCTCTTATTTCTCTCTCTCTCTCTCTCTCACACACCTCACACCTCACACACACACACTTCTCTCTCTGCTCATCGCTTGACTCTCATTCCTATCCGTCTCGCTCTCTCCTTTCTTCCACTCTCCCTCTCTGTCATGCTCAGTCAATAGATATTGCCACTCTGCCTCGTTCGTGTCTTTTTTCGACCTTCTACCATCTCTCTCTTTCTCTCTCTCTTCTGCCGTCTCTGTGTTTTCGTTGTTGCTACCCGCTGCTTTCATTTGCTCTCCCGTCTTGTGGACTCCCTCAATCCGTCCCTCACTGCGCCCCCCCCCCCCCCCCCCCCCGTACCCCCCAACCCCCTCTTTACTCCCCTCCCCTATCCTGTTACAGTACACGACCTTCATCTTTCCCTCTTTCTTCCTGTCGCTCTCCCCATATCTCCTCTCTTCTCCTCTCCATGCTTCTTTCATCCTGTTGCTGTGTCACCCTGCACCTGCCCCCATCGTTTATAGCCCTGCCTCCATTAGTTCTCCTCCACACAGGTCCTTTGTTGGCATATCCTACGTGCCCACAAAGAGGGCCTGCATACATGCACAAGCGTGCGCGCACACCGACCCCCCCCCCCACACACACACACACACACACACACACACACACACACACACACACACTTTCTCTCTCTCTCTCTCTCCCCCCCCCCACCCCCCCCTCTCTCTCTCTCTCTCTCTCAAGGGTAGTGTTCCAATTTGGCCACAACAAATAGGCCGTTATGTCATCTCACACACCTAAGTCAAGTGCCAGTGCCCTGGGCTGTCTGGTGTCTGGTCAACATGGCCATCTAGCCTACTTCTAAGGGAGGAATCCCCCCCCAACCCCTAAACACTGCAGCATGTCTACATGAACCTCACTGTGCTCACTGCTGCAAACGCTGCTTAACAGACAGTATGCTGCCTAGCAGGGTTATTATAGCTAGTTAAACTAAAAACAACAAAAAATAACTCTCCCCATTTCTCCTGTCAGTCTACTGTCCTATAAATAAAGGCATAAAAGCCCCAAAACAACACAAAAACATTTTAGTTAACTGAAATCAAAATAAAAACCAGGCTTTAGATTATTTAGATTATTATATATTTTTAAGAACAGAAACTGTATTGTTTGTTTATAAAGCTAACAAAAATCTGAGAACATGTCCTTAGTTTTAGTCTTGGCCAAAAATCTTTGAAAATAGCAAAAATAGCAGATTGAAAAGCTAAAAACACGTTAGACTATACTAGTAGATCAGCTATTTTTGCTATTTTTCTGTCCTTGTTGGATCTTGCCCCTGACTTTATTACAATAAAAAAGAAACTGAATGAAACTAATAAAAACTAAACTAAAACTAAGCCTTATCAAACATTTTAAAATAAAGTAAACTAGCAAACCCACTTCACAAACTAATGAAAACTAAATTGAAACTTAATAACCTTGCTGCCTCCCTAGAACACTCAGTAAGTGTCTTTATTTCTTTATCAATTTCGTTGACAGTTAAACACAAAGATATGCAGTAGGCACAGGCATGAATCAGTATACACAGCTAGCTAAACAGATACACCCACACTTTTCTCTCTTGAAAACCTGATTTATACCTTGTCGTACGACAGTGCAGCTCGCCAAAAATACTAGATCTACAGTACACAATGCCTTGCGATGCCTAAGCGATGACACAGCATACGACGGAGTATAAATTAAGCAAATGTCCTTTACCAGCTCTGTTGTCTGTAGTATAAATAAACTCCATAACGTTGTCCAGCATGAAGTTACACCCCAGCATGCCTATTCTGGGGTGAACATTAACCAAAAATGGCAGATCTACAACTACGTCGCAACTTGTAGATCGGCGAAGAGTTGATGGAAAAAAGCAATCCAAAGTTCTGTGTCACAAAGAATGCATGTACAAAATGCATGCATTTAATATTCAGTCAGACCAGAAGCAGGGATAAAAATGGCCATGCAAATTAATGACCAGAGGGGCATATCAAAAACAGAGGCATATGGACCTCCCCCCCCACAAATCGAACCCTTACTGTATGCATACAGTAACTAGAACTATAAAGAGTATCCACTAACTAACAGACTATCATATTGCAAAACTAGACTTTCAGATAGTTGCATGTACACACTAAAGTCCTGTAGTGTTATATCTCACACTAAGAGTGTGAAAATAGACCCGTTATTACTCACAGTTAATTAACGGTGGTGTGAGTGATGTTTTTGTATTAAACAAATATTACATTGAAAAGTTCAACTTCTACAGTATATTATGATAGCAATCATTGCTATGGAGTGTATATATAAATATGAAGTTTCAGGTCTGGATGTCAATTTGATTAAATCAGGAGAGAGGACTCCACAAATATAATTTATTAACATCACATTTATAACGTTCCAGTTCCAACTTTGTGTTCTCTCTTTTTTAATTTGTTTCATCACTTCCAATGGCAATTGCACTTGTTTATCCTATATCCTGTACGACTTCTCTCTCCTGATTGGATAAAATTGGAATTCCGACCTGAAAGTGTATTTGCTGTTTCTAAAGGGCTGGACAGATGGGATACCCTCTGTTTCTGAACAAACATATAGCAATGATTGCGATCGGAATATAGAGCTATTTAACCCTTATTTTAACAAAATAATATTACTTACACCCCCTTTAACACTGAGGATCTTGCAGTGCATGTATCCTGTATGTTGGTAAATGACATGCATCAGTATATCAGTATTTCACGCCACCGGCATGTTTCTTATTTTTTCAACAATTTCCCCAAGGTCAAAGCTGTCAAGTGGAGATGAGATCTCATTGTGACATTCGTCCAAAGGGAATGGCGGATACAGCACACTGATATGATTGTTCTGACATGACAAATTGTTAGTCATTTGTATACTGTCACTGGTGCACATAAAAAAAAATACCCATGACCATTCAAAACTGATGTGAATTAGCCTCCTGTCAATAAATCTAACAATGCAACCTTTCTAAAGTATTTGAGTGTGCAGTAAAACAAAGATTTCAATGATTATTTTTGGCATGTGATGTCATTATTGTATATTATTTCTTCTTTGTGTCAGAAATAGTGAGAATCAAATATATGTACTGTATTTTTGTAATTTATATAGAATATATATAGAACTGGCTTTGTTGTTTTAAGTACAGGATCATTCAATTTAATTCATTCCAATTCAATTTATTGTCAGAATGAAAAGAGTGTTTCAAGAGATGAAAGTGTACCAAAGTCTATTGTTAGACTGCGGTTATTTATTATTTGCATTGCGCTTTGATCTCTGGAAAAGCTCTTTCATTCTGCCATGATGACAATAAATTGAATAATATATAATTGAAAAATATATAATAATCATGTAGATATACAGACACATACTGTACTGTGCAGCATGTGTGTGTGAGAGCCAAAAACATTGGTTCTCAAAGTGGGGTCCGGGGACCCCCAGGGATCCTTGGGGGGGTTCCAGGGGGTCCCCAGCAAAAGCAGTTACTGTAATATAGCATCACGATCATTTTAACTCCTTTATTTATCCATCTATATGTTGGCCATTCAAAAATGGCAGATGTACAAACTCAAAGAGTGTCACTCTGTGTCACTCCGCAAGCTTGTACATATGCTATTTTTGAAAATATTTATAATCAAAAATGTTGAATAGTATTAAAAAATGTTAACACAGATCTTCTCTTCTGGGGTTCCCTGGCACAAACATTAACTAATGCATTGGTTCTCAAAGTGGGGTCTGGGGACCCCCAGAGGTCCTTGGGAGGGATACCAGGGGGTCCCCAGCTAAATTATTTAATATAGTGTCACAATCATTTTAACCACTTTAATCTTTTTAAAATTTGGCTATTAAAAAATAGCAGATCGGCTATTTTTGAAAAATCTTTAAAACTTGTGCAAAACTTTGTATGCATATACATATTTTTTAAGCAAACATTTGTAACTAAAATCTTTGCTTCTTGGGGGTCCCTGGAACAACATATTCTGAGATGGGGGTCCGCGGCCAAATACATATAATTTTGGGGGTCATTGACCTGAAAAAGTTTGAGAACCACTGCTCTAATGCATTGATCAGAGAAACAGGCTAAGGGTAACACCAACATGCACCATTATCTATAGCGCCATTATGCAATATGTAAGAAGAAAGGATACCGTAGAAAGGATGACAATTTACCGTGGAACTATTTTGTGAAAATACATAATATAATTTAGTACTAGCCAATGGCTATTTCACACAAACCAAGTGGCTAGGATCCAAAAATGGGGTTGAAAAATACTAAATTGTGGCCCCAGAACTAACTGAGGGCTGCATGGCCTTAACCACAGCAATACAATATTTGTGAGAAATGTTGTCAATTGTTGAAAATTTTAGATTTTTGGGGGGGGGGGAATATTGAAACTTTGATGATGTTTGCCAATAACGACATGCTCAAAATAGTGATACCAGGTTGAATGTTGAAGCTGGGTATAACTTTTCCCTGTACACAGTAAAATGCACAATGTTAATGCATCCATTTGTACCTACAAATGTAACATTTGTACCTACAAATGTAACATTTGACATTTGTACTTACAAATGTGACATTTGTACCTACAAATGTGACATACTTTCAGAGTTAAATGAACACAGTATTTTAATGTATATACCGTATATATTATGCACATCATCAGATAAAGTGTTAAAAAACATATTTTGTGATGTAAATGGTATTCCTCCCATGGGCGTTCCTCAAGTGGAATCAGGATGCAGAAGGAGTCAGAGTGATAGCTCCTCTCTGCTTCACTATCAGCAGGCAACACTTAAGATACAGCTCTGAATATTTAATAGGGCCTCTTTTGAACACCTATTTTTATCAGCGTGGCTTAATAATTCAAAGAGCACTTCTCCTCTTCTCTACTGCAATAACTAGCGTGTGTGTGTGTGTGTGTGTGTGTGTGTGTGTGTGTGTGTGTGTGTGTGTGTGTGTGTGTGTGTGTGTGTGTGTGTGTGTGTGTGTGTGTGTGTGTGTGTGTGTGTGTGTGTGTGTGTGTGCGTGCGTGCGTGTGTGTGTGTCTTGGCCATATGCGTGTGCCTGATTTATACTGTGTGCTGGTGCTCACAGAGTGAGCTTGTAGATCGGCTACTGTATCTCTGGTACGAGACACAATGCGCAACAAGTATAAATACGGTATGTGTGCTGTACATATGAACTGAGAGACAGCCAGAAACAGAGGCAGAGAGAGAGAGAGAGAGAGAGAGAGAGAGAGAGAGAGAGAGAGGGGAAAGAGAGACAGAGAGAAGAGTGGGACAGATAATGAGGAAGAGGGAGAAAGAGATACTGAGAATGACAAAGGAAGAAAGCGTGAGACATAGAGAAAAGATAAAAGCAGAGAGAGAGAGAGAGAGAGAGAGAGAGAGAGAGAGAGAGACGGAGAGAGAGAGAGTGAGAGTGAGAGTGAGAGTGTGTGTGTGTGTGTGTGTGTGTGTGTGTGTGTGTGTGTGTGTGTGTGTGTGTGTGTGTGTGTGTGTGTGTGTGTGTGTGTGTGTGTGCGTGTGCGTGTGCATGTTTTCATGTGTAAGTCGACGGGTGAATCCATGTGCCAGAGACCAACTGTTGGGAGAATAATTTAAAAGTTTGCCATGTCCTGATCAGCTCTTCTTCTTGTAAAAACTCTTGGCGAGGCATATTAAAAGTTTTCCCCATTACAACCACACAAGCATCCTCTTTCTATTCAAACGAGAAGCAGATGAAATTGGCATAATGTCCCTAAAGTCGATTTCAGACGTCAATGCCCCCCTTGAGTCAGCATTTGCGGCGCTAAACTATTTAATGAAAAGGTCGTCTTTTGAATAACATCCTCCCAATCAACAACGCAGCACTTGACCTAAAGACAAACAACCACACCAAGTAGCTTGCCATTGATCCCGACCATCCAATCAGGACTGCAACAAGTGTAGAGAGGAATGATAGTTTGATCATGCCTACTTCAAATGGTTGCTGGGGGGAAATAAAACCATTTCACGCCAATTAATGCTTATGACAGCCCTGAGTTTGCAGAAGAGCAGCAAAGCATCGGAGGCTGGAAGCAGACCATCTAAGGCGGCCTTTAGATTCTTCCAAATGGCGAGGGAGATGTTTCACTATAAAGATGTCAGGGAGGAGACGTTGTCATCTACAGTCAGTGCTCCCTGCCTTCTCTAGCTCATGTATTCAGATGGATACAAAAGTAGAAGGGAACATTTTGTAGTTTATTATCATCGCCGGGCAGGAAGGCAGAGATTATGTTCGCTCCCTGTCCGTGAGGCTGTCTGTGCACAGCTAATCTCGTAATCCCGTAACGACCGATCTGTGTCAAACTTTGAATGGACAATCCCAGTAAGGCAAGGAAGACACAGAACCCCACATATTTCAAATCGGCGCTATACCAGGCTGCTTATGCTTTGGCCAATAACTGTCGAACCTTAGGTCATACAATCACAGTTTAAGTACACATTATCACTGGAATCATGTGATAAACGTATCATTGCGATTTTTCATATTCCATTCGATTGGCTATGAATGCCTTCCAAATTTTACGGGAGGCAGCCTATTTTACCAAAAAAAGATTCAAACATCATGAACATAGCGTCGGATCAACCCCAAATTTGAATCGATGGGCCAAAAAATATATATATATCAACATTTTTTTTGTATAATCAATTAAATCGAATAGTTCAATTACTGTAAGTAACACACACACTAATGGTGTGTTTGTGTGTTCCTGTTAGTACCCGGGACTGCTTTTATTAGGGAGACATTACAGAGACAGATGGCCGTGGTGTCCCACCCCGTCTCATCCCTCCCCTGCCCCCGCCGCCACGTCCATGCTTTAGCAGTGCCCATGCAGATATGACGCTTGTTCTCTGCGTGTGTGTTCTGTGGCGGGTGTGTTCCTCCCTGCGTGTGTGTACCTCTGACGCGTGATGACCGGGGATTGGGTGCTGTGGGCCCTGATGGTATCGATGAAGAGAGAGCCAAGGAGGAGAGAGACAGAGAGCCCATGGATTCACCAGGGAACGCCCCGCACCGGAGACAGCACGACCTGTGTTGCCAGATTTTGCAAGAGAAACAAGCAGTCAGGTCTACAGTATGTAAACAAGGCCAAAAGAAGCGACTCGGCCACACAGGCGCCCAAATAAGCAACTAAAGAAAACCTAGAAAACCGCAACCACCAATATGCACAAGCGACTTACAGAAAAACAAGCCCAAAGTTGCTTACGACAAGCGGACTTGGCAACACTGGAGCCAAGGAGGAGAAAGAGCCTGGATTCACACTGGAGACAGCACAACCTGTTTTGCAGTTCCTTAATCAAAAACTAATTTATTCAGCCCTTTAAGGGGCTATTTAACCAGAAAACAATGCTGATTTATGGATTCATTTTGCATGCTATAAACCGCCTACATTGCTCTTTTGTCTTTAGTTCATCCCCTTGAGTTAATTGAATTTTGATTTACTGGTAGTCTTATCAGTGATGTCATCAGGAGATGAGAAGTGTAAAACACAGCATGACCAAAAGCTTCAGATTGTATAAACAACCTAATATCTCTAGTGATATTCTCTCACAGAGAATACATTGCACCAAAGGGTGGGTCAAATTACAGTTCAAATAAGTGAACTACTTACGCAGTACGTGCCCTGCAGTGTTTGTGTATATTATATTTATGCTAATGCACATTTCATCCAGGTGTGTTGATGCATTGATGTCCAGACCTTAACATTCTTCAACTGAAATCACCATATTTTATACAGCCAGGGGAGATGAGAGCTTAATGGAAACACAGGCTGGACTCAAAACCAATGCATATTCATTGACAAAATCTATATCATGACTGTCTGATGGAAAACTTGTCCAAAACCGTTCCTTTTTTATTACTAGTTAAACAATTCAATATTTTCACTACTTTTGTGCACCATTCTTGTATGATGAAGTAGTAGATCATCAATTTATGAAAAAGTTTAAATAATACAATGTTTCTGCACAACAGCAACAATACAGTATGTAGCTTAATTACTGTGCTGCACAGTCTCTGTAATGCTCATTAGTAACATGTAATCCACTCTGTACACATTTTTTTCAGCCACAAAGAAAAAGTTTCACCGGAGTCTGTAGATATTTGGATTTGAATGCTTTGTTCTAATTTAAATTAGCAAACAGCGAATCGTTTGTCTCATTTGTAGCCAAAATCGTTTCTTGTTACAGATAAGCAAATCATTATTTGAGAGAGTTAATCCTCCTTGATGTGTGTGTAAGTGATTGAGTCACGTTCAGCTGGGCATGTTTAACAGCGTCTATAATTGATGTGCAATCTACTGAGAAAGATAGACAGGCTGAAATAGAAAAATAATGGCAACGCAAGCACGCACGTGGTGTGTGTGTGTGTGTGTGTGTGTGTGTGTGTGTGTGTGTGTGTGTGTGTGTTTAGACCTCTGGCTAGTTCAGTGGATGCCCCCACCGTTCTGCAGCATTTGCGTTTATGCAGCAACACTATAAAAGCCAAATGGAGTGAAGTGGCTCCACATTACTGCTGTGGTTATGGTCAATCAAATGAAAGATCTCTCTCATGGTTTATGTGGTGTAACGTACGAAGATAGGGGGATAAAGCAGAATTTACCACCAGAGGATGTGGGTCTTGGTGGTGGCAGGGGGTTTTATGACCACCGTCCAGCAGCGAAGATCCTGGTGGCAGATTTTGACTCGGTGGTGCTCAGGCTATGGTTGCCTTGGTTACGTTGTCTCACGACATCCGGCTGAAGACAGCGATAGCTGAGAGGGTTTCCACACAGAGACATAGAGAATAGGTCCAACAGGAATGGAGAGTTCTGGAGTTGATTCCTGGAAGAAAAAAATAGTTGCTGTTTAGACCAGTGTTTACTAAACAGTACTCATTTTTGGGGTCCCGCAATGTTATGGGTCGTGAGTAAAAACAAATTACATTTCCTACAATTATTATTATTTATTTTATCAAAATATTACAATTTATTCATTTTTTTAAATATTAGATGTAAAAAAAAATCGAAGCAATCTAAGAGGGAGAGATGGAGAGGCAGAACCTATTTCACCCAGATAGAGAGATAGAGACTATTTCAACGACGCAATAACCTGGAGAGGTTGAGCCTATTTCACTTAACCTAGCCAATGTTGGGTAACACAACCTGATCGACGCGTTGCTACAGTACGTGACACGTTGCCAATAACCATGGCAACATCAGGCAAGCTGATAATGCGGCTCAAAGTGCCATGTTGTCTGCTTGTTGTAGATAAACTGAGAGTCCGGACGGAAATCCTGGGGGTACAACTCCAGACGAGGCAGGTGGTCTTTTGCCTCGAAGAAACATTCAGCGGAGATAAGAAAAGCCGAAGGAGGGGGCACTATGAGCCACCTACACGTACCACCAACAAATACCCAATTTGATATGAGAAGGCCAAAATAAATAGTTGTATTCATGCTGTTAATACGTTTTGCCACAGGATAAATATATGTTCACGCGGTAGAACAAATGACACTTAAACTTTATACACTTTGTTGACTGGAGTCCCCCAGGGGTCTATATTAGTAGGCCCGCTCCTTTTTCCACTCTACACAAAATATATTTGCCGAAAATAGCCAATCTACATGCTCAGACGTGTTGTGAGCTTGTAGAGCAGTTATTTTTGCCAAATGTTTGGCCCCAGAATAGGGACGCTAGGGTTCATGTGGTTAATTGCATTTTTTTGCCATTACTGTTTTATTTTGTCAGCACAGTGGAGAGGGACGTAAAGCAGAGGGCAGATATGAGGGCGGATATAAGACACATGCCCTGACAACTGGACTTGAACGCAGGAAGTGGTGATCGTGTTATAGCTGGCTGAGACAAACAGGATGCCTCAGAACATCGGCTTTTGTTTGAATTTATGGAGACGATGCGGTTTCACAGTGAAGATCAGACAAGAGTGATTGAACTTATTCGCTTATTTTCTTCCCCTCTTCCCTTGCAGCAAAGCTAATTGCTTTCTCTGGGACAAATAAAACTAGAGCCATATTTTTTCCTTTCATCCTTTCAGGCAAACTGTGGAGCATAGTAATCGCCATCATCTTTTACAAGGTATTAACTACCCCTCACCATGCCCTAATAATAAATCAAAATTTCATTATACAAATCGTGCTAAATGTAACACCATGATTTCCCTCATATTTCATATGACAGCCGGCATACAGCGCGAAATGACAGCTGCAGGCACGGCCACTTAAATGAAACCAATATACAATACAGAGCATACTGTATATACTGTACTGTAGTAGAGTAGATCATAAATGATTTATATTGCTGGAACCCCAGAGGTGCATGGTGGACGGTGGTATATGTGAGTGGATGGAAAGCAGGGTTGTCAGAAAACATTGCTAGGCAGCAGTGGGCACTAACCACAGCGTGAGCGTGACATAAATATGCATGCATTGTCCTCCTACGTGTTAGGCAGAGATATATATTCCCCTGTAATGGATGAAAATCCCCCGCATGCCTTTTAAGCTAATGCGACCCTCCAGTTAAAGGGCCTCGATCAGTCTTGGAGAGTCAGGCGGGTGGATTGCTGAGTGGCATCCAGCAAACAGCACACGACTGATAGTCGGTCGTACGATGGAGCATAAATTAGGCTCAACTTAGACCATTTGAGTTGACCGGTGTGTGTGGTTGATGCATTGGAGGGTCACTGTTTAGTGCTGGATTTGTCATGATGGAAATGTGTGTCCTTTCTCTGCCTGCTGATGTTGTAGACAAGTGCACGCACCTTAGAAGTTCTGTGTCGCGTTCCTCGTTCAAATGGACCCTTGTATGTCTATAACTCAGAGAGTGTACAAATGGAACCCTTAAGGGTCAAATTGGTTCCATTTGTACACTCTCAGAGTACACTCTCAGAATTTACTTTCAGGAGGAAAAGATTGTCACACAATGTAGGAGAACCCAAAAATAATAGCTACTGCAATGCTTAGCTAATGGGGACGCTAAACTAGACTAAACTAATACACACACATGCATGCATGCACACACATACACTCTCCACATACAGTAAATTCTCCATTGAATAGACCTTAATAAGCTTGGCAGTTCAAACTAAATGACATTTACTCTGCATAAAGTATTCTGCCTTAAAAGGACATCAGTGTAGATAAACAGCCTTCCTCACCGCATCTATCAACTCAACGACCAAGCTCTTATTGGAAATGAACAGTTATGTACACATCCAGGTACTCTGTGAACATTAATGCTGACAGTAAGAAGTGTATATATTGAAACAGTGAAGTAGTTGGTTGTTTTAACTGTTGACATTGTTCTAACATGGTTTACAGCGCAAAATACCAAACTTACAAATTTGTTCTTTTGCCTTGAATTATTCTTTACAAGGATTTTTTAATTACAGTACCAATGAATGAATAACGAATGAACGGTACAAAATATTAGCTGTGCTAGAACTTAATTGCATCATTTGAATACTAGTTATCAGGCGTTCCCAAACCTTTACATGCCAAGGACATTCCAAGGACGTAGTAAGTAGTAACCTAAATAGCCTAAAAATAAAAATAAATAGACAATCTACTCTATCTAATCAAGATCACAACGTGTCACGAATCACAATGCTATGCGTTGAGCGCATGTAGATTGGCTATTTTCACTCTTTACGAAATCTTTTGAAAAGTTTTGAAAATGTCCGAAAAGCTTGACAATACTGACATGCCCAAAATAGGGGTGCCAGGTTGAAAGTGGTTAAACTGTCAATAATCGTATGCACTGTATTTGAATTGAAATATAATAATATATTTTTCCCCACTCCTTTAAAATTGCCGCCCATGGTGGCCTCCCCTTAAGCTGTGATCTAACTAGCAGAGTGTAAAAACGATCTTGTACTGTAACAACACATTACCATATTATTATGTATAGTCACGGCCGAATTACCCAAGTGCATATGATATCAACTGCAATAACTGGTCAATCAGTTCTGGTTGTCTAAGAGTTTTGGCTATCATTCGGCACTGATCGTAGCCAGAGAGCTCATTTAGTTAGCACATCAGATAGGGTTTTATCTACACTCATTCGGTTTAAACATGAAATCATTCGATTAACTTGGCATCACAAAATACAGCTGTAGCGCCTGGTACTGTGGCTGGCCTGGTTCTCTGGACGTTGCATACACCAGTGGTTCCCAAACCTTTCTGGATCAGAGACCACTTGAAAATCCCGGCCCACCCATCTGACCGCATTCGGCTGCCATGTTTTCAGAGCATGTTTTTTAATCCCCACCCCATGGAGACTTGAATCCATGAATTCAAGTGTCCATGGGGTGACTAATCGAGAGAAAAAAAGTAATTTTGGGGGTGAACTATCCGTTTGTGTTTTGCCAATTATTTGAGGGCCTATTGCAATATACTCACAGTTCACCAGTGGGCCCCGGCCCACATGTTGGGAACGCTGACATACACACTCGTTTGGCACTCGTTCCCTGGCACTCGTCCCCTGGGAGAGAATCCTGCTTACTCAAAGCCCCCCCCCCCCCTCCAATCGACCGACCAGCTCTCTCTTGTGACACGTGTCATTCCACTTCGCAACAGTTCAATCAGGTTGTCACGAAGACATTAACCCCAACAAAAAGAAAGGGGACAGAAGCGTCTAAAGAGCAGTACCTTTTGCACAGCGTGTAATCCTTTATGTCACTTCAAGGTTCATGTCCCATCATGACTGTGAAGCACCGCCGTGCTCCTCCATGCGTCTCACAAGCTCTCTGTGAACCTCTCCCAGGTGAATCACATAAGGTGATAATGAGTTCTCGTCGTGACATGACACAGATCAGCTGACACACAACAACCTGCTTTAGATGCCAAAATATCAACTAAAACTGGATAATAAATAGTTAATACCTCAGCTGTGACCTCGGCCCTTACATTTGTAACAGAGAGGCTCAGAGCCTCTGCCTGGAGACCAAAAGCCTAATATCTCCCCTGGCCAAGGCAGATTCCCCTTGTCTTTAATGTCCCTTTCCGGTGTTCAAACCTGGCGTTATACATGTTCTGTATATCATGACGTAATGTTAGCCATTAGACTTAATCGGATTAGAGCGTCACAGTATGCTGAACTGCCACTTTTGAGTCCTCTACTCTGGCTGCCCAATTCTTAAAGGATAGATTACTCTCCCAACACCTGGGCTCACTGTCACTGCTGAGGTGCCAGGAGTTGCTGTGTTGATGCTGAGTGAGTTGATAGCGACACTGGTGGTACAGTGTCGCCGATGCTGAGTGAGTTGATAGTGACAGTGGCACAGTGAGTGTCAATACGCAGACTAGACATATTGATCTCCACCTCAGCTCTTATTACACATGTTCTGTCTAACCGTAATAACCTGTTTGTTTGTTTACTTGTCGCTGAAGTTGTGGGGTTTCAGTATTTCATTCTTAAACTTGCATTAAGTGTGTGCATCATGTACTTTAGTAGATGGGCTGGTTTTGATGCTTGGCAGCGTATCACCCAAAGCAGCTTTGATGATAAAAGATGTACCTGCCGAAAGAGTCATTGGCTTTCAGGGGGTGGGAAGACACTACTAGTACTCTCACTTTTTCATGTGCTTTCTTAGTACATTCTAAAATCGTTAACTCTACTTTCACATACAGTAAGTGCTGTCAATGTTTGATCAAGTATTGCACTCAACTTTTGTAGAGGCAAGAATTACAGAGTAAAATAGAAAAACAAAGGCTGCACACTGGACCATGCTCCCATAGTGACTTTAATGAATTACCACCAAGGAAGGTAACCTTGGTGGTAATTCATTACAGTCACAATGGGAGCATGATCCAGTGTGCAGCCTTTGTTTTTCTATTTCAGACTGTTCTGTCCGGCACCTGGGATTTTATCGTCTGGATGTGGGGTGCTTTGTTTGTCTACAGAGTAGATTACAGTTGTTATGACACAATGAGGAGGATATTCCAATTTAAGTTTGCTTTGAACCTCTTTTCCCCCGTAAGGCAATTTTTCTATGAAGCCCATATCTAAAATGTGAAAAAACATTAAATCCATACAAGAGCACACACACAGTTTCTGCCTGCGCCTTTGGGAATATCATTACTTTACTTAAAGCACCCTATGACCACTTCAAATGACTTATACGCTAATCACAAATGCATTATAAATTATATAAATTATTATAATGTATTACATCATGACAATTATAAAACTATGGTCCTTGCAAAACAAAATGGCTGTGTTCAGCAATTATGAAGTATTATATTAAATGTTGTTGACCTTATACTGTAAGCCATTATAAAATGCTTTATAATTTATCGTTGAGTGTATCTTGTATTTTGTCTCCATTGAATGAAGTCAATGTTGTACTGAAACCAATGGTTTAATTAATAGTAATGTTTAAGCAAGTCAACAAAACATTAAAACAACTTAAGCCTATCGTGTTACAAGCTGCTTTTTTCGGCAGAGGATAATGAGGTTTTAAACACGAGCAATGGGCGCGTGGTTCCGCAGCTGAGGCGGATCAATGACAGACCAACCAACAACGGAGTGATACATTCCAGTATTTGCACTGTGCATTACGGTGTGGTGCCTTGTTGTACAACATTAACCTCCCGCCCAGTGATCCCCAACTGATTTCAAAGTCGATCTGCCCACCCAGCCCTGTCATTAGGCTGTCAGTGAGGGCCCATGCTAGTGAGACAACTGTTCAAACATTATGTTTGAAAGGGGAAGCGGCATATGTAGTTCTCCTGTGGCATAATAAGTGGAGAGGGGAAATCAAAATACAATGGCATTGATTAATATTTATACAGACTGTCTGACAGACTGACAGACTCTGTCTGTCTGTCTGTCTGTCTGTCTGTCTGCCTGCCTGCCTGCCTTTGTGCTTTGCATGCATATAGTACAGTAATTGTATTTTACAATAATCTCTCTTTCCCTGGTGAAACACCATATGTCTTCTCCAAGTCATATCTCCGGGCAAAGAGAGATTGTGAGAGAGACGGAGAGAAAGCGAGGGTAGTCGTAATCTACCTCAAAAGGAAGAGACAGGTAGAGAGAAAATGAAAAGAAAATGGGGACTGGGGTGGAGAGCGTTGAAGAAAATGAGAGAAAAGGCAATGAAAAGAGAGACACAGTGAACAAGAGTAGAGAGTACAGTGCAAGTGCACCCTCCCTACTGTGCAGTGTTACATAAGAATCAGGCACAGATCCTTCTGTGCTTCCACTCAGATGAGGGCTTAAAGGAGAGTCCATTAATGCTTACAGAAGCTGCCGCCGAACAGAATGTTAATTTAACTCCCATGACTCCCATGCAGGGCAGGAATTTCATGGAGGCCATGAAGGCCATGGCTGCTGTGCCCCCTTAGTTTGGCCCTCAAAAAATGATATGCCCTGCAGCCACTGTGGCCTTGATGCCCCATCCTCACTGCCTCAGTTTTCTCCTCTGCCTCTTTCCTGTCAAAATTTAGGTTGATATTCTGAATTATTTTTGGGCAACATCAAGTGAAACACTGCACACATAACGAGGGATGGGTTAAATTTCGAGCCTGGTATGAAGTTGAACAGCTGGTAAACCGGGCTGTTCATGATTTATGACACAAATCTAGTTAACAGCCAACCAGGAGACATACCGAAATCATCCTGATCTGCCAGTGATGCAAAGCTGTGACTGAGTGATCTTACAGTACTACTGGAGACCGCCTCCTAATCATGTCACAGAGTTGTGCTCTTGCAGATTATCAAAGACAGGAAGCAAAATGGTGGGCAGCTGGCATAACCAAAAAGAGACAAAACTTTTATCTATATCGTCCAAGGAACCCCAAAACATACACTGCAACTCCCCCTGACTCCTCATCCCCATCTTCAAATGAATCCAGTGACTCCCTCCTTGGTCTAGGGCTGAGAGTGTGGAGACGTTTGACTCAGGAGTTTGTACAACTACCGGTCATTTGCAAATACCAATACACCATTTTGTGAAATAACCTTATTTTCTCATGTATTTACTTAATTATTTATTTCACTGATAATTTAGTTATGCTATGTATTAAAATCAAATGCCTCACAGCGAGTCTGTGGTTCGATTACCTGCCTGGCAAATCATTTGCTGCACGTCACTCCCTTACTCTCTCTGTGTTTCAAATAAAGGCTTAAGAATGCCCCCAACAACAACAACAACAACACCAAAGTCCAAGTGGTCTTGCCCCATAAATGATAAAATTCCAGGCTTGCTCCCTAAACATTTTCATTGTCTGTTTACACTCTCAGAGTTAAATTAACACCCAGGATTCTACTGTGCTTGCAAAGGAAAACATCTCTTTATACTTCTTTGTACTTCAACAGGGGGTTATCATGGCACATGGCCAGAGTGTTGTTTCAGAGGCCAGGCCAGAACACTTCTGAAGGATTTCCTTTTCATCCTACTAGTGATGAGGATTTATGCATAACTGATAATGGCTTAAATAACTGTACATCTAGGCAGCCTCAGCAGTATAAAGGCCAAGCCATGCAAGACTCTATCGGCTTAGTGCAGTAATTGGTATTGTAGGTGTAGCCTACCATAGCTTTTCTCAGCAGCTCACCAGGGACGGCTGGCTTTGTTGGGTAGATTCATTATTCAAAATGTATTCAAACGAATTCAAGGCAGATGCTTTTGCTGCCTTCTCCCTCGTTGTGCTTTCACATGTGAGACCTCCACTGGTCTAATAAAAAAATAAAAAACATTGTGGCGCTACCTGGTGTGTGCAAAACCATTTGCATCCAAGAAAACAAGGCACATATTCCATAAGAATAAGCATTCAAGTCACATAGAATTTAGCCAAAGGACTCGAGAGGATTCAGCCAACTTGCAAATGAGTCTGGAAGTTATTAGGTTCAGGGGTTTTTCAGCAGGTGCATTCACAGTCATAGGCGGCGGGTGAGCCCGACATTTGGGAAGGCTGATACGGGACACATGCACGCGCGCGCAGCGCGCGTGCATGTGTCCCCCTCCCGCGCGCGCGCGCGCTATTTTTTTCGGGTTTACCGTGGATAAAGTTACTTTTTGGTTACTTTATTTCGGTTTTAGGGTTAGGGTTAGGGTTAGATATTGACCAATTTATACAGAGCCCCAGGATGAAAATTGAATAATGCTGTGCACATTTATTATATATAATTTGCTCAATTTCAAAAAATTTCCAGGATAACATTTGGGAAGGCTTAGCCTACCCTAGCCTTCATTACCCGCCGCCTATGTTCACAGTCGACTAATACCGCCCAGGAGGTTTTTTGTGCCGTTGTCCTCCCACGCACCCTGCTAAATGATATGAGTATTAGGCTAGCATAATGGAGGAAGACCTGGCATCAAGCACGTGCCGCTTAAGTACGGATGAGAGAGAGTCATTTTTAATCCCATTTCTTGGGGAACACTAGGTGCTGTATTGTGTCAGCTATTAATGTGATGTTAAGTATTGTGTTGATTATAGTTAATGGGTATGTGGTGTAATCTGTCAGTCGTATCTGCTTAGATGGATGATCTGTCTGAAAGCAGGGCTCTGTCTGTGCATTAGGTGGTGACAAGACTAAAAAAGGGATGTGCACACCAAGCACTTTAACTATGACAATAACTAAATGTATATTTATATTGTTATATTTGTGGAGTGGAAATTGTTCTGACTCGCCAAGTTAGAACAATTTTTTAAACTATATATTTATAGTTATGTGGTTTGGTGTGAACGGCCCTTTAGAGTTTTAATGCCCAGCTACTGTAGCAGCCTCTAGATGTCGTTCTGCGTCTTACATTCAATTGTACCAATATAGTTTGACACAAGGGGGGTGAAAAATTAAAAAGAAAACAGTGACATTTTGGGCTGAAGGTGGCAGTAGAGGAAATCTCATGGGGTTATTCAAATGGTTAGGATTCATCCTCCGGACTACATGAATACACTCAGCACGTTTCATGGCAATCAGCCAATTAGATTCAGAGATATGCTGTGACCACAAACAAATTGTGGGGGAAGGGCTTTCAAATCCAAACTGTCCCAAACCATTGAAAAAATAACATAAAGCCCCTCGAATGTAGCAAAATATGCATTAGTATTAGGCAGTGCAGAGTGCAAGGCTGTAGACATATATGCAACTCAGGCAACGCTTTTCGAGTTCTTCCTCCGGCAGCTGTTGTGTGCAAAGGGAACAGCTGCCTATGGCACCTTAAAAATATGTAGGGTGGACATGAAAATCCCTGGCAATCCATACAGTAGTTTTCTAGACATCTTGTTTGGGACTAAACTGGGGGGCAGACTGCTTAGAGAGACTGCAAAAAATATGGCTTTCCTTAGAAAAAGCTTCGAGGGATGCAACATCTGTCATTGCAAAAGTGTTGCATAAAATGGAAACAAGCTCGGTAATCTCCATTCCGAAAGATGTTACACAATGTCACACAGTAGTACCCCCCATATGGGCTTACATCATTATCTCCCCTTTTTACAGAGACCTAACATGGCATTCCTCCCTGACGTTTCACTTTGATGCTGAACACCAAACATACTGCTGAGATGAGGAACATGCTGTTTTTCATTGAGTGAGTGTACCCTTCTGCTCCTGTGCTGAAAATAGACCAACACATGGAGCGGCAAAGCTCATGTTTTTAATATGAGCAGAATGAAAGAGGGAGAAAGAAGGAGTCGAGGGAAAGAGAGAGCATTTCCCGAATAAATAATAAAATAATAATTGATGTACCTATTTTGTCATCCTCATCTTTAGTAAAGTACAGTGTAGAATTAAAAAATAATGCAAGTAAAGGGTCTCTACCAGTCCAGACAGGGGTAGAGAGGAAAGAGAAAGGGAGGAAGGAAAGAAGGAAGACACCAGTGCCTATGGTACTACAGCCAAAACAGATACCTCTACAGTTGCGAGTAATCAGTGGTGGAGTAACTACTCAAGTATTCAAAAGTACAAATTATAATCAAAAAATATATATTTATTTTCAGGCTTTAATGCCTTTATTTGACAGGACAGTAGGCTGACAGGAAATGGGGACAGAGATGGGGAGTGACAGGCAGCAAAGGCCGTCGGGATCGGGAGTCAAACCCGCAATGCGCTCAGGCTACATTGAGCCTAGGTGTTACGCCAGCGGTCCAGGCCACAAAAGTACCGTATCGAAATTTAGAACACCGTTTTCTCGTAGTTTTCATTAATAAGGTTATGGGTATGTGCTAAACAAATTATCGTCTTCTATTTGTCGGGCAGGTGATACTCTACAGTATATGCATCTTTGTATCTATTCCAGTCCATGGCATTGCATTGTGGTCATAGTGCTATTACTGAATATATGATGCATCTCTGCCTTTCTCTCTTGCTAAATCTCATGTTCCTGTACATTGCTCTTACCACATTAACTCTTCGACTGGCAATAAGTTATCTGAGGCTCTCATAGCTGCTCCCAATACCTGCATTATTGAGGCTTCTACTTCTCATATCAGCACTGAGGAACTCACTTCTTTACCTAATACCACCTTCTATTCTGAATACTGTTACTCTGTCCCTCAAATGGAAAAAAGCCGTAGCCCAAAAGTCTGCCATGGCTTAATGACACCAACAAAGCCTCGAGGAGGGAGTGCATACAGTAATATCAGAACGAAAGTGTGATAAGCTTCCAATTTCCCCTGACATTTTGACAAACAACCTTCACAAATACCAGGCAGCAGTTACGGCAGCAAGGGCAAAAATACTTATCTGACCTCATTTCCAACTCTCACAATGCAAAGGTCTTATTCACTACCATTCTGCCACCTTTCCTGCCCCCCCGCCCCCAGTACCAGCTTAGATATAGACATTTAAAAATTTTCATTAGCTAAGTTGGGGACATTGAAAGGAACGTCCCTACCACCTATGACCTACAGTACAGTACTGTAGCTGTCTCACTGGTCTTTTCATCTAAACTGGACCGCTTCCAACCTATTACGCTACCCTCCCTTTCAAAGATTGTTTCCACCACTCTTTTAAAGGGCGATGAAACCCTAGCCAGATTAATTTTATAAACAAAATAACTTTGTTTTGTAGTTCAGATTAAAGCAACACTTTATAATAGATGATATAATGTGAAGTAAATTATATGATTTGACATCTCTATCCAATATTTGTTTTGATTATATTTCCGACATGCCATAAAAGAAATCTGAGCATTTCCATGCTAAGTATTTTTTTTTAGATAAGTAGATTTTGAGAACTTTGTTTAAACTACAGTGCATCTGCTACGACCTGCCCCCATCACATAATATTACTTCCGCATTCTCTGTTAGACTATGGTACCTAAATCTAAAACACCCATTATTAATTTGATAAGCTGCAGCTGCATTGCTTGCCTGCCATATTTTCTATCTGCTGTAGTTTTTAAAATGAATTGGAAAGTAAACTACAAAATGAGCCTTGGGTTTGATGCCCCTTTAAGTCCAGGATAAAAAAAAATACTTTTTTCACTAGCGTTTGAATCCTTCTGAAGTGGCAGAGTTCTGGCTTGTGCCTATGAGTATGTGTGTGCGTGTGCATGTGCGTGTCCTCTTTGTTATGACATACTCTGCTCTGTTCCATTATGATGTTCTCCTGTGATGTATTGGCACGCACGCACACACACACACACACACACACACACACACACACACACACACACACACACACACACACACACACACACACACACACACACACACACACACACACACACACACACACACACACACACACAAAGAACGAGAGAGGGCCATGCACATTAAAGCGAGGGGGGGAAAAGCAATAGTCTATACAATGCCTATACTGAGAAGACCTTGTCCACTTGACTGAAGCTTAATATGCTGCTGTTGCATTTAGCCATGGGTGTTTGTATGTGGACTGGATCTGTGTGTGCAGACTGTGCACGCATACTGTACTGTATACACATTGGAAGGTCAATGCAGTGCCTTATGGCATTTGCACTGCTCCCTCTCTAAGAAATTCAGCATAGCGATTGTTCATGTATGCACAGAAGGCAGGAGGTTTACATGCTAGCTCACTCCCCCATTCATTCGCTAACAAGTTAATTAATACATACACCTGCAAATCCCTCTGTCTCTCCACGTTCAACCTCTCTTCATTCTCATTCGCTACTAGCTAACTCACTCACGCCCTCTTACCCACAGTGCATCTCAGGCGGTTCATTTAAAGGTAGGGTAAGTGATTTTCTTTGGTTAAAATAAGTGTTAAATAGCTCTATATTCTGATAGTACTCATTGCTATAGAGTGTTTGTTCAGTAAAAGGAGTCTCCTTGTCTCTCCAGCTCTTTATAAAACAGAAAATGCATTTTCGTTTCAGTTTCAGTTTCATTTCCAATTTATCCAATCAGGATAGAGAACTCAATCAGGATATAGATTAAACAAGTGAAATTGGAAGTGATGACACTAAGAAATGAGCAGGCAAAATTGGAACCGGAACACTATAAAAATGAAGCTTAAAAATGGGTACTTTCTCCTGATTGGCTGAGATTTTGACACCTACCGGAAAACTTATTTTCTGTTTATTAAAGAGCTGGAGAGACGGGGAGACTCCTATTACTGAACAAACACTCTATAGCAATGATTACTATCAGAATATAGTGCTTTAACCTTTTAACAAAATACTTTTTGTTTTAACCCAAAAATATCACTTACCCTACCTTTAAGTAGTCTCTGCTCATTGTTTATTCTACGTGTCAGCTGCCAGTTTTGAAATTCCCTCCACCTCCTCCCTGTGGCATTTAGTTCATATTGTTAATAGGATGATTCTGTATATTGTACTGTGGTTCTATGGATTGTACTATGATATGTGGTAGTTTAATTATGCAATTGAAAGTTCAATGAGAAACAGAAAACGGCTTAATTAAAAAGTTGCAACAGGAAATCACTCAGTTAAAGAAGAGAAGCTTTGAGCTGAAGCAACTTTCACAAACTGAAGACCACCTCCACCTCCCCCTTCAATCACTTCTTCTCTTCAATCACATCAATAAACTCAGCCTGGCTCAATATAGCTGATCAGATCAGAATACAAAAGCCTCATGTAAACACCTCAATTGGAAAAGAATATTCCGATCCGGTCTAATTGGAAGGAATTTTCATTCTGATTGAGAAGGGTGATTTAAACCTTTTGATAATCAGATCAACAGGAAAATATCAGCATATAAACATTCGATCCTTCCTCTCTGGTTGCTATTTATCTGTGAAGACAACAAACACTAGATCTGCATTTGGTCTGGTTGGCTTGCCTCTCCCAGGAGCCCTCATTCACGTTTCCTCATCAAATTAGGCTCATCTGTGATTAGATCTGGCGTCACACCAGTGGGGTGCTACACACTCCACAGCTGTCAGGGCCAATCGGAGTGATGCCTGTCCTGCTTAACATGTATCGCCATGTCTGTCTGCCAACATGTGTTTGTGCGTGCGTGCGTGCGTGCGTGCGTGCGTGCGTGCGTGCGTGCGTGCGTGCGTGCGAGCGAGCGAGAGAGAGAGAGAGAGAGAGCGTGCATACGTACGTACGACTGTGCTATTGTGTGTGTGTGCCTCTAGGTTCCAAAATGTCATAAACATTGTGTAGATCTTCAGATTTGAAGGATAAGTCATGACATGTGTGTGTGTGTGTGTGTGTATGTGTGTGTGTGTGTGTGTGTGTGTGTGTGTGTGTGTGTGTGTGTGTGTGTGTGTGTGTGTGTGTGTGTGTGTGTGTAACCAGAGGGTAGACCATAACAATAAAACCATCTTAATAAAGGAAGCATTCAGCTTTACAGCAGAGAGAGAGTTCATAACTTGTTGGTGGATTTCTAAAGTGGAAAAATGTATTTTTTTTGGTAATCCTGTTGACAGATAGATCAATGTCCACAAATAAATCAAAAAGACAGGTCTGTGATGAATGAGCAGTGAGCTTGTCTGAGCCTTCCAATCGATCTCCTGTGACCATGGCGACTACTGTAGCGAACGCCCAGAAATATGACTTACAGCTGTGAAACACTTGACAGACGAGAGGTTCAGCCTCTGTTCAACTTCAAACTCTATGGCAGGAGAGAGAGAGAGGGTGAATAATGGCTAGAAGGTTGCTGGTTATATTCTCCTTTCCAACCGGTGGGTGTTACTGTCACCAGTCATTGAATGACTGGAGGGTGAAACCTTGGATCTCATTTTGGTTTCCATTTTGGACGATTTTGGTTTCCACCCTGACAGCAACAACATTTTCTTGCTAGAAAGGGACATTTTCTTAGCCCTATACTTCTTCATACGACAAGTATCGAAAATAGCTGATCTACAAGCTCACATCACGTAATTTTTTCCATGGTTGAATAATGTATTTATCTATTTTTGAAAGATTTGCCCAAAATAGGTTTGCCAGGGTTAATGTGGTTAACATACTTTTTTTTATTACATTGTTACATTTAAATGATCAAAAGGAAATGCATGTACCCTATTCTTTGAGACACACATATGGGTATTTCGGGGCTTAGCCGAAGCCGCCATTCCTTCGCTGGGTCAAACATCACAGCTTTCACCTTTGGAATTGTCTTTTTTTAATGTTTTTTTTCATCATAGCGCAAAATATGGTGAAGTATTATAGTGCAGGTAATTGCAACAACCACCGATCTTGTGAAAAATGAAAACGGGACCGCAAAATATTAGAATTTTTGCTTATAACGTGCTGCCTCACTTGGTTGATGTCTGTAAATGTAGTTGGCTCACATAAAAAAGGCATACAAATCCACATAACCACAAAATATCCAAAAAGGAGCCATGGTCTGCCTTATTCCTATGGTTTCTATGCACTGAGTTAACCCGGCAACATCATGGCGGGTGCTCGAAAAGTAAGGGGTGACATCACTGTAGTCAGAAGAATATAATTCAGGCTGACTAAGCAGGGATAAACCCCACCGCCCATAAAAATAAATGCCCAGAGGGGGCATATCAAAAGCAGAGGTATGAATCCCACTATGCCCAGCAAATCAAACCCTCACTCTCCCCATCAACACTGCCAACATGCCCTTGAGCAAGGAACAACACAGCTTCAGGCATGACACTATGACCAGTCTGATTAAATGTGTATACTGTATGTTGGAAGTGGCTTGCTTGTACTGTACCTCAACTACCTTGTCTAAACTCGCCATTAACTTGTCTCTTGTGTTTTTCTCCAGCAGAATGACATTGCCATATTCGCCACTTTGAGACTATTTGGGCACCGCTCTAGACGAGACACCCTTCATTTGGACCCCATCGATTTGATCCCTTCAACGATCCACATTGCTTATTCTGAGCAGTCCTGCTTTGGGAGCCACTCAGGGGAGGTAAGTTAGCAGACATCCAGACTTGGTTGTGAATCGTGTTGCGCTCTGAAAATAGCTGATCCACAGTCTCACAATGCATCGCAGCGCGATGCGTTGTGAGCTTGTAGATCGGCTATTTTCAGTGCGTGACACCAGCGTGCAAGTATAAATAAGGCAAAGACGATCATAAGGAAGCACTGGCAGATGGCTTTCTCTTTTCTTTTCAGATATGGTAGAGCAGTGATTCTTAACCGTATTAATTTCAAGGACGCCCTGGTTATACACCCGTAAGGGTCCATTTGGTTCATCTTAACTATAAGTAATTTAGCTGGGGACCCCCTGGGACCCCCTCAAGGACCCCTGGGGGTCCCCAGAGCCCACGTTGAGAACCACTGGTGTAGAGAGACAGGGAAACCAAGAGCAGAGAGAGAGGAGAGACATGCGGGACAATACGGGGGTCGGACTCGATCTCGGGTTCTTGCACACTCAAGGAGCATATGGTCGGGGTACTATCTGACTGGAGCCTCTAGGGACACCCGCAAGATGGCATTTTTATTGTTAACTATAACTTTCTTATATCTGATATCAATCTCAGGGTTTTACATCCAGTGCCGGAGGTTTTCACAACCAAAGAGAAATTCAGAGCACAACGTTTTACAGACAAATCTATGCGCTGATGTCTCTAGTCTGCTGGGCTGGGCAGATGCAGATAGTATTGTGGTGTGTTGTACAGCACTGGTTCTCAAAGTGGGGTCCGGGGACCACCAGAGGTCCTTGAGGGGTCCAGGACCAGGGGTCCCCAGTAAAATGAGGAACACATTAAGCACTTAAGCCCTATTAATTTTTGGGGGGTATTCGAAAATAGCCAATCTACAAGTCGCAATGCGATGCGTTGTGAGCTTGTAGATTTTGGCAAATCTTGACGATTCTTCTCTTATGGGGTCCTGTCAGAAAATATTTTGAAATGGGGGTCTGCGCCCAATACATTTGGGGGTCCTTGATATATAAATGTTTGAGAGCCACTGTTGTACAGAAACAGAACATCATCTATCTTCTGCCGTATCTGCAATAGTCAGGCAGTGTGTGTAGCACAGGGATAGCTCATCTTTATCTAAAAAGAAAAAAAAAACCTGTCAAACAAACCAGTTTCAGTACATTACTGATTCTTGATTAGGTGTTGACGACTTTCTTTCTTTTTTTCCCCACACCAAAATAATACAGTTGGCCTGAAGCATGCTAGACTTGGAAAGTAGGGTAGGTGGAATCCTTATATTTCCAAAACGTACCTTTCAGGAAATGGAAAAAAGAACCTGTGTTCCAATCCAATGTAGTTGTTATTTATGAAAAGCTCTTTCTAATACTAATAAATATTAATAAAGCCAGACAGACTTAACTACTTTTAACCTTGTGTATAGGTGAAGATTTAAAATATATACATATACATTCAAATTAAAAAGGAATGAGCAGAATCAGCATATCTACAAGCTCACAATGTGTCACATAGCAATGCATTGTCAGCTATTAGACTACGTTTGAGTGACACAGTCATACCACCAAGTATAACATAGAGCATTCATGTATGAACAAAAAACATAAAAATATACAATATGGAGATTCAAGGTTTCTACCCATCAGCGACCATCTGTATAATGTATATTTCAATGTGTTTGTGTGTACAGTATTTACGTGCACAGTGGAACCAGTGTCTGTATATAGAGGTTCATGGTACTGTATATGTGTTTATGTGTCTTTTTTTCATTTCTTATATAGAATGTATCAACAACAGCCACGGTAATCTTTCCATGCCATCAACCCTTTTGTCTGGGCCTGTATTTGTCTATCCTCACTCCTATCGACGTGTCTGTTTGTATATTCCTTTCCCTGAAAAACACAGTGGTCCTCATTTATCAACGCGGTGCAGCCCGAATAATGAGCGTATGGCGAGATCACCGCACCTTTCGGCATTTATCAATATATCCTGACGTGGGCTTCATCCTACTTTACGCTGAGATCTCACGTCTGGTCGAGACCAGTTGTTGACGTTGGCTGCGCCCGTTTATTCCATTCTAGACCTGCGGAGCAGCATTGTCTGACGGTCTGACAGGCATCTGGACACATATATCCACTCCAAAATGTATATCTACACTAATAAATAATCCCTGTGAAAATATAACATTTTATAAAGTAATTTAAACAAACTGCTTTAACAGTCATTCGGTTGCATTGGCTATTTTCAAGCAGCGCTTCATGCGAGCGCATTTTCGGGACTCCCGACGATCATTTCATGGACTACAAACTTACAGTAGCTTGTCCTATGTTATGGCGTTATGTCATAGAGAGTTATGAAGACTGCAACCTGGCTGGGTTAAGATAAACCCGACGCTCCAATCTCTTATTAACGTGGCGGCACGGAATGACTGCAGCCTGGCCGAGTCTGACTGCTTTATTTTAGTGTAACTTGAACGCGCACTGCTCGGTATGGGGTAAATAAATTAATATACAAACGTATTCCATTCATGGCGATGTGATTGTTATCATAATATGTCATTCATATAGGCCAGGGGTTCTCAACCTTTTCAGGCCGCGACCCCCAAAATAATGATATTATTTCTCGCGACCCCCCGCGTGCACGCGCGGTCCCGTTCGCGCGCGCGAAGGTTATTTAATTATAATAGGTTGTTTGATAATTGTTTATTATCAAAACATTTTTGCAAAAAGTGGGGTAAATTGAGTAAATTAACTGATAAAACGTGAATTAATGATAACATAAAAAAAGATTTTGTTTAAAAAAAAAAAAAAAAAAGTTTTTTTTTTTTTTTTTTTTTTCAAATTCACCAAAAAAATCTGGTGACCCCCCCAAATTATTTGGCGACCCCCCTGGGGGTCGCGACCCCCAGGTTGAGAACCACTGATATAGGCTACAAGCCTAAGTGACAAAGATACCGCTGCGGATTACATGAAAAACACAGGCGGGCGCGTGTGTGTGAGTGTGTGAGAGAGAGAGAGGGGCGTGTGCGTGTGCGTGTGTGACGAGGCGTTCGGGGGAAGCTATTTCTTATTGGCTTTTCATGTCTTTGGTCGTATTCTGGTTCGTCTTCATGTCGTAAAATCGGGGCGTTTTGAGAATATTTAAGGGCGTGTTATTTAAATGACGCTCGTTTTCAGACGTGAGATTTATCAAAGCCCCGACCTGATGTACGCTCGGATCAGCTGTTTAGGATCCTTTGATAAATGTGACTTCGACGTTGGTGCACGGCCGAATATATGGAAAAATATACGCCGGTTTATACGCTGCGTTGATAAATGAGGGCCACTGTGTGTGTGTGCGTGTGCGTGTGTGTACAGTATGTGTTAAAGCCATGAAACATGCATGAAACATTAGAAGCACCACACGATGCACAGGCGTGTGTGCGCCCGCCCGCGCACAAATGGCAAAAATCATTTACACACACACACACACACACACACACACACACACACACACACACACACACACACACACACACACACACACACACACACACACACACACACACACACACACACACACACACACACACACACATTCAAAATGTCACAGCCTCATTTTTGGAAGTGTCTGATGAACGAAGGAGGACCTACAGTATAAAACTCTGTCTGCTGTCAGCATGCGGAAAAATACCAATTAGGCCTTGAAGCCTTTTTTGTTTTTATCTCGTTCCACCACACTTGAGTTCTTCAACTTGAATTGTTTTTGTTTTTGTGGCTGTCCTCGAATGTACTGTGGCAGCTCTCTTTGATAAAAGATGGGACTCCCCTGGTTCAACAAAGGTTAATATGGAAAATACAAAACAAGAAAATACAATAAAGCTGGGCAAAGCCCAGAAAAAAAAAAAAAAACTTTCAGTATTTCAATGAACCATGACTGTGTAAGGTAATTCCTTAGTGTTTCGAGATACTTGGCTTAACCCATATTCATGAAACTAGCCTATAGTGACCATAGAAGAGCAAAAGGATTTGCTGACTTCCCCAGCAGTACTTAGCTAAGCGAGATGAAGTACAGTAGATTACATGGCCCCGTTTTTTCTGCAACGTTATTATGATACATTACAGCTGTCAGGAGTCTGGACTCACACTAGACACACTTCCTCACATTATTGGAAACCAAATGCATTCACCCCAAAGCTCTTTCTAATAGGCTTTGAGTTATGGCACTTTGGGGACAAAATAAACCAAGAACTGAAAACTTTCTTTTTGTTCCACTTTTACAACCTTGAAGCAAAATACAAAGATCTCGAGGCTTAATTTTTGCCTTGAATAAAATAAAATAAATGCACTTCAGCCTATGTTTCGATTTTCCCAGTTGCGGTCTCCACCCCCAAACAATTTTATGCTTTCTGCGTTGCTCCTTTTGTTGTTTCCAAGATAACCGTACAAAATGCACTTCAACTTGCATTTCAATTTTCCCAGTTGCAGTCTTCACCCCCAAATCATTTTATGCTTTATGCATCGCCGTTTTTGTTGTCTCCAAGATGCCCTTGTATACAATAGTTGGTGCACTCTTGCTCTTATCTCTAATAGTGCCTTTAACCACTTAAACTCTATATACTTCATTGACCGTGGTCCCCCAGGGGTATCCTTGGCCCTGTAATTCTTTTCCCATTTAAACCAAATCAATTTACCAAAAATAGCATAGTACAGTATAGTATAGTACTGTATAGTACTGTATAGTAATAATATCTTCAAGCTCAGTTCACCTATTTTAGCCAAATGTTATGTTATTATAATGACATGCCCAGAATATTATGGACGCTAGGGTTCATGTGGTTAATGGGAGTGTGGCGAGCAGCTGCAGAGGGACCTCAGAGGGACACCAATGTTAACACTGGAAGATGAAGATTACATAGTCATAATGGTGGCAATCGTGTGTAGATTGCCACCAGCCACTCATCAATATTCATTCAGTACAAATGCACAGCGCACAAGTAAAGATGTGATTCATGCCTGAAAGGGCAACACATTATAGTACTTGGGTGACTTTATTATTATTATAGATAAACTTTATTTGTCCCGCTACTCCTCCCACAGTTTACGCGGCACACACTCGAGCGATATGTCAAATCGACCGGCTTCATCGGGCCATTTTGCTAAGCGATATGTTGCATAGTTTAATTTATATGAATTTATTGGTGAATACATTTTTCCCATTGACTTGAATGGGAAAATACGGAAACACCCAAGTATTTTTCTCTCAGAAGGGCTACAGTAACCACACTTCGAAGAGAGGTTCACAGTCCTATGGCCTAAACAGGGAAAAATGATTACAGCAGTCGGCCTCATGGTGGAGCCCACTTTACGTTTCGGCCTATAACTCTTGAAGTGTAGGTTGTAGAATCAAAGTTTCCTTTAACCTGGATTCTTTGGGTCATGACGCAACACCCCATATACTGTAGGCCATGCCCATTTGCGTCTAACTAGATTTTCCACCATTTTGAGTCTTATTCAAAACACTTTTTGATCCTCATCCAACTGATTTTGTCCAAATCTCACAAAAATCTGTACACATGATCTCTGGAGCCATGTGATTAAAACGGATAATTTGATAGTCCATACCGTTCGGCCGTAATTGGCAAAGTTACTGGAAGGGGCCTATTTAACAACGAAACGTCCAATCAATCCCAAATTTGAATCACATGTCGAGGGTGTCTAGGTTTTTTCACAGTTTGTTGCAAAAACAAGATTTTTGGGGGATCAATCCCCTCCAAATTACTTACACGTGATCTCAGGGGTGATGTGACAATGTAATTGGCTTGCAAAATTAGTGGGAGGGGCCTATTTATTTTAAAAACAAAACGCCATTGCATGTTGCGTGGCCTCTAACACTACAGTATGTCCACATTTGTTACTACTTACTGTTTTTTATTCCATTCTATCAAATTTTTTCTTGCTCTTTCTTCAGTTAGAGCATGCACTTTTGCAAGTGTGTGTGTCTTGGTAATAACATCACAGCTATAAACCCCCATTACGACTCTAATAGTGGCCATGGAGTCCCTTGTTAAATTTCCACTTAATTGCTATGTACTGTATCATCTTTTACTGTGGCCCATTAAGGAGACAAATGCTGCACGGCCCCTGCTAACATCTACAATCCATTTTCATCTCACAGGACATAAACTCTGTATTCCCCGAATTACTATCTACCAAATCCCTGTTGGATATCTCACCATATTTCTAAAGTTCAGCTTTTTAATTTAACCCAATTTGTGAGCGAATTTGTGAGGATTTTGATCGCCACTCTGACTAGATGACTGCTGACATCACTTAACATCACTAGAATCTCCTATTTCAGCATTATTGTGCATCAAATCGTTTAACGTGCAGCTGTGGTGTGGTGGAATTGAATTAAGCAACCATTCATTACACCACATTTAAGGACAGCAAACACCCAAAAGTCACTTCAGAGAACGCTGTGCCTGGCACATGGAAGAATTGAAATTGAAAGATAGAGATGGAGACAGACAGACAGACAGACAGACAGACAGATAGACACATATATTTTACATTTTGTTCAGAAGAAAAGGTGGGCAGGGCACAGCCTTTCGTGATTAGTATTCAGCAAAGAATACACATGTCAGAGAGCAGAATGGCTGAGCTTGTGGCAGTATTACGCTAAGCCTCTTCAATAGCCCCTGAGATGACATTAGATTGAACAAGTCGAAGTCCATACCATTATATACTATAGGATCATTGCCTTCGGAATCCTATAGCTGTATAAATAATAGAGGTGGTGAGAAAGCCAGACAAACAGGAGATGTGCTGACCAGAGCAGGAAAGTGAGTCAGTAGATCATGTTTGATCATTTAATATTCAGCACAATGTTTTATCAAGACATGTACATGGAGGTGTGAACACTTCCCACATCAACATATATTATTCTACGTCCGTCTGTTGCTGATGTGACCAGAAATTATTATAATCTTTAGTTATTTTGGGGGGCATTTTCAAGCCTTTATTTGATAGCGACAGTGGAGAGAGACAGGAAATGGCAGGAGAGAGAGATGGAGAAGGTGCAGCAAAGGGCATTGGGTCTGATATGGCCCCGGGTCTGTGCAAGGACTGAGCCTTAATGGTATATGATCTTGAATGAATTTCAGAAAAAACTGAGGGTGGCAAAAAAAAAAAAGGTTACCACTTATATTTAAAAAAAATACAAATTAAAACATTTTCAAATCTGATCAATCTGCACAAAACGTTCAGAAGTAGAGAAAATATGCATATACGAACTGAATTTGAGTAGCCTGGCTCCCGACCATAGACCCCACCCACTCCACTGAGTGGGCTGCTTCTCTGTAGCTTCAGTCTGATAATCAGGCTAGAATTTGAGGCTAAATGTGAATGCTAGGGGGTGGCAATTGCTGGAGGGTGCATGTTTTTCTTGAAAATAATTAAAAGACATGAGTGTAACATGCAACATTTATCTGTTGTCACATGTGGGCAATTTGGCAAATGACAAGCACTTACAGTATGACTCAGCAAAAACACACAATGTTCTGCTGCTAATTTCTGAGAAACCTGGCAGTAATCCCACTTACTACTGGCTCAATCTTTGCAGAAGTCTTGAAATATGAGGCTCATCAGCTGAAATCAAATGCTAATGTGAGCTTTACTTACAAATGCCATCCAACATGGCGTTTGGCTTCCGCAAGTGAAGCTGACATTTCCAGCAACATCATTACTGATCATTAAATGCTCATCAGCGTGGCATAACGATCATTTAAGTAAAAGGAAACGTATGAACACAGAGAAGATGAGCTCACTCTTAATGGGGTTTGTCAGGAAGTGTTACACGCATTAGCTATGGATGGTGGAAATGGTGTGCGAACACGCACATGGAGGGTTTCAGTGATCAATAATTGACTTTTCACGCAAGTAGCCAATTCCCTGTTGATTAGTGTTAGTATGCTTTGAAATTGAATGACAAAAGTGTCAGTTGCTGAAATTCTTAGCCATACATTTGTAAATACTGTTACCCCATTCAGATGAGGAATAATGTGCCATAATGGGAAGCATGGGTATGAACAGATGATAAAGTGTGAGTGAGGTGCAAAGGTGTTTCAACAGATCTGGGAGTCCAGCTGTTTATTCACAAAGGTGAGATTAAAACAATTCAATACAGCAAACACCCATTTACTGTTGCTGTTAAATGAGACCTGAGTGAGTGAGTGAGTGAGTGAGTGAGTGAGGGAGGGAGGCCTGGCGTACGTGCCACAGTAGTTAAAGGTTGTCTTGTATTTTTATTTTCCGATCATTGCTATAGACCAATAACAGGGGTCTCCCAATCTCTCCAGTTAGTAAACAGAAAAAACATTTTCAGGTCAGGATACCAAAATGATCCAATCAGGAGAGAGAACCCCACAACGATCTGTTTCAATTTTAAAGTGTTCCAGTTCCAATATTGTCTGCTTGTTTTTTCCCCATTTCACTTGTTTATCCTGTATCCTGTATGAGATCTCTCTGCTGATTGGATAAAATTGGTGTCCTGACCTGAAAACGTATTTTCTGTTTACTTAAAGATCTGGAGAGACCCCTGTTACTGAACAAACACTCCAGCAATGATTACTCGGAATACAGAGCTATCTAACACAAAACAATATCACTGACACTACACCACCTTTAGGGCAGACAACTTGAATTGCACTGCTAGATACGTGATGCACTCTTCTCAGTGTAGGCGATCTATTTGAGCCGTGAAATGCAGTTGCTCACTCTACTGCCCTGCCTATGATACTGCAGCTGCTCCACACACAGGGCATTTTGTGGTTCCACAAATTGAAAGCCCATTATTTTTTTCCATAGAGATTTCCATTAATTATTTTAAGCCTGCAACCGCAAAACAAAGGGTATTTATAGTATATACTATAAATACCCTTTGTTTTGCGGTTTCAAATATTTCTTTTCACAGAATCAAATGTTTTATGGTCATGAACAGTATCCCCAGGAGCCTGGATGGCTTGGTTCCAGGCTTAATATAATTATAAGTATATAAATATTTTCGGAAACCTCTATGGGAAAAATGTATGGGCTTTCGATTTGGGGAACCACAAAATGGCCGCCACTGCTATGCCCAGGATATTCCCTCTGTAGCTACTGTAGATACTAAAATCACCTCTGTCTATGCTATACTGCCATTCATTCTTAATAAATCAGTTTCTTGCGAGTTGTCTGACTGAGCTCAGATACAATTAGCCCATAGTTACAGCAGTCAGTGCAGTCAAACAAAAATTTATGCCACAACTCAACAAATCTAAAAACAAAAAGTGTCCGAAAGGTAACTCTGATGAGTCCAAATGTTCATTAGAAGAAAAGAAAACTCCAAGTAGTTACAAAAGTTTGACCCATTCAGGGAAGGACAGTGAAACCAAAGAAAAACGACGCAGGAATAATCCCAAGAAAACACAAGAAGTAAACCCAGGTGGGACCACTTTCAACCTGGTGTCCCTATTTTGGGCATGTTGTTAAAGGCCAAAACTTTACATGTTTTAGAAAATAGCACTTATAGTAATAGTACAATAGTACTTAGTTGCAACTCACAGTGCAATTCCTGGGCCCCACACATTGTACACACAATATACAGTAATATGTTAATATAGCATGTGGTTATATACAGTATATTATATAGCCTTGTGGTTAGAGTGTCCGCCCTGAGACTGGAAGGCCGGGTCATACCAAAGACATATATGACTCCCTGCTTGGCACTCAGCGTCAAGGGTTGGATTGGGGTTAAGTCTCTGCAACATGTACAGGGGGAGTGCTTATACATCAAGCTGCCTCACGCTACAGAAACAGAAAATAGGCTCCTGACATATGGGCCACATGGCCCATACTGTATGTCCAATGGCCAATTATAGGCTACTTACTAATACTATAATTACATGTAGCTATGCTCAGGGGCTGAATTCACATTTAAGTTAATCATGAAATCAGTATTCTGATTCTGATGTATGACACACTGTAGCTTCTTTCGCAAATAAAATGTAGTGACAGTCGATACCTAGTATATAAACAAGACATGACTCAGTCATGTATACCAGCTTGCTTTCTTTTTCCTGTCTGTGTGTGTGTGTGTGTGTGTGTGTGTGTGTGTGTGTGTGTGTGTGTGTGTGTGTGTGTGTGTGTGTGTGTGTGTGTGTGTGTGTGTGTGTGTGTGTGTGTGTGTGTGTGTGTATATGCTGGTATCATTAGAAAGCATAGCTCCTCCTCTTCTACCCACCAGTACACATTCCTCAAAATGACTTTTCAGCAACATCTGACTGGTTTTGGTTGAGGAGGGCACATTTTAGAAGTGTGCTGTTTCAGGATCAGTGTTCACTCAGATTTCATGCAGACCAGAGGTAATTCAAGGACCTCTGAAACCAATTCACTTATTGAATATCTGTCAGGAGAGATTATCTGAGCTGTGTGTTACCGCCCTTGGGTAAACATTCTCTGCCTACCTTTTGAGCTGTCTGAATATAGCTAATAGGTTGCACTGATGTGTTTTTTTTAGGGCAATTAAGGATAATGATTATTTCTCATCAATATTGGCTGACACATAATGGCTGTTTTAACGGTTGTTTTAACCACTTTCAACCTGGCATCCCTATTTTAGGCACCCCTAATTACGGGCACATTTTGTTAAAATCTTCTAGCTCACAATGCATCATGATGCGGCGAGTTGCGTGCTTGTAGATCGACTATTTTCACCGCACAACACCAGTGTACGATAAAGTATGAATTTGGGCTCAAGTAAGGGTTGTCTGATCTTTTATTAATGCAGTGGAGAGACAACAAATAGGGCTTTAGAGGGACAGAGGAGATAAGATGCAACATAGGAATCTTGTAGATCGTAGAAGAGACATTGGCTTAGCTGAGGCTCACTTGCTTGACCTGTCACCTGAACTGAAGCAGAGATACTTACTGCTTTGAGAGAATAAGGGAAGGCGTGTAAGAAGTTTTCCTGTTTGGCTGTCATAAATCTTCAATATCAGTGTACTTTGTTCTGGGTCTGTCCCTTCTCAGAAAGCAAATCAGTTTACTTGCGTGCAAGTGTGCATGAGTGCATGTTTGTAATGCTGCATACTGTGTTGTGAGTGTATGATGTGTTGTGTGCGAGCATGGGTGTACAGTATGTGTGTGCACAACCTTTTGTGCCCAAGGCACACCAATGGGTCAGAATCTCAAAAGACACATAGCGAAAATAGACAATCTACAAGCTCACTTCTAGCCGGGGGGAAAATGTAATTAAATTAATGAATGAATAAATAAAAATGTAACTTTCACCCATAATGATATGCCCAAAATAGGGATGCCAGGTTGAAAGGTGTTAAAATATCTTATTTATTTTAGGGTATAGAATTTGACTAATTTATTTGAATAATAAAAAATATTTTTAAACTTTTTGTATAGTGTTATATATTGCAGTAATAGTATGAATCCCAAGCCAAGGCCTCGACACTCTGTTTGGAAACTACGGGTATAAACATTTCTCAATTTCCCCCCACAGTGCTTTCACAGCTCGGTGTTCTCAGCCAAACAGCAGTGAAGTTTCTTATTTGCTTGTGTCGCCACAGTGCACTTGAAATGGAGTATACTCAATTGAACACGCTAAAAGAAAATGTATAAATAAATAATAAATAACACTCAAATTTGGTTTTGGATTGAAGCTTATCGTTATACGTTCCACTTTTCACTCTGCTATCACAATTTCATTTTGGGAGTTTTGAGCATAAAATAAAATACGCACACAATCAGTGACGGTGTGTTCCAGAGGTTTCCACGAAACCGTGAGTTTGAATCGCCCCCTCCCACACACAAATCTTACTTGTGTTACTCCTCACTGTGTGTTCTCAAAATGGGGTCCGTGGATCCCAGGGGTCCTTGAGGGGGTTCCAGGAGGTCCCCAGCTAAAGGAGGAACAATTTAAACACTTGAGCCGCATTTTATTTTTCGGCATTTCGAAAATAGCTTATTTACAAGCTCACAACGTGTCGCATTGCCACACGTTGTGAGCTATTTTCAAAATAGATAGACAAATCTTGACAAATCTTCTCTTGTGGGGTCCCTGGCACAAAATATTTTCATTTTTCACAAATACAAATCTCAATTTGCAGGTAGTACATTAATGAGTACGGGGAGGATATGGACACAAAACTTTAAGCCATTAAATATAAGGCTGTGGATTACACTACCGTAATCAAGTCTTTTCATGCAGTGTTGGGGGTCTTTGACATTTGAGAACCGCTGGAATACGCATACACCGTATACAACTTGGAGTATAGGACACCTAAGCAAACAGGATGCCATAACTGAAAATCTTTAGACGCAAACAGTCGAAGGTTGTCGAGCGTGTGCCTCCGAAGTGCTGTGCTTTGCCCAGCTGCTGGAGGAAAGAATTAACTGTCAGCCGTCCAACATGAATGATAGCCTTTCCCACATGGGGGTGTGGGATCCATGGCAACAGCCCTTTGTCGACCATCTTTTTAGATGCTGTTATAAATTATGATTATATTTTTGTTGGTGGTGTGATTCACTACTCTCTAGATGCCTCAGACTATGGTTGCCTTTGTCTTTGTTGCCAGTCCAATGTAATTAGAGAAAATAAAATGCAATTGCCGATTCTACTGCAGCCAACAGGCCTTCCATGAGTATATTTACATGAGCATTGTTGGATTTGGTTTCAGCTTGGAAATAACAAGGACCCCATTGCTACTGTACAGTAGGTCTTTCACAGTGTTATTAGTATCTGTGTAAAAACAGCATGCATTAGGTTGATCTAATGGTGGACATACACCAGTGTGGTTTCCAAAGCGGGGGCTGCCAGGAGGCGCCAAATAGAAAAGAGATGAAAATGAAAAAAAAAAAAATAATATTAATTATAAATAAATAAACATTTTCGCTATTTTCGATTAAAAGAAATGTTATGCCTGCTCAGGGGGGGGGGGGTAGTGTCTTGAGAAAACTTGTGATTCGGCATTATATTAAAATTTAATTGAAATGGTTTGAAATCAAAAGCAATTTCACAATAGCGGGACCGCAGCCAGAGGCTATGGGTGTTTAATGGTCCTTGGCATGGAAAGGTTTGAGAACGCCTGCCATAGAATCTATGGTCGTGCCAGACTTTTCACAGGCAATCATGGTAATTAGGAAAATGTTCTGTGTCAACATGGATTTTATGGTACAACATAATATTTTTATAGACTTCTGTATGATAACACTCAGCAGTGAACTGAAATGCAGATCAAAAGCATGGTAGTGTCCTTCTAAGGAATAAAGGTTCAGTTTCCCAGATGTATAATAGACACTAAAGTAGGTACTACTGTATGTTCACAACTACTGTAACTACTGTTTATAATAAGCTCATATTGAATGAGAACTGAGCTGTTTAATGTGCTATCAAACAATGTCCTTTGATGAGGGCACTATTAGTATTGTAATAATATATAATTATCATTACTATTTATTATATTATTATTCACAGGGTTATCCAACACATACATACTGCCATGTCTTTCTGCCTCCAAGCTACTGTACACAAGGACCTCAAACCCTCCTACGCAGTACACAAAACAAATGACACACTCGAACTGCAATTGTAAAAAAGGAAACCCTAATATTTCACCGTCTTATTGCAGCAGTAGCTCAAACAAACTTTGTGTTGGTTGACTATGCTAGTCTGATAGTTGATAGTCTACATATCACTTGGGGGAAATCAATCAGGAAAAAATCCCTCAACAAACCTAATTTCTGCTACATCCTAGATTGGCTGGCAGAACCAGCACCATTTTTCACCAAGGGCTCTATAGTGAAAAGGAGCACCTCGTTTGCACTGACTTCTGGCGGAAGATCAAGACCAAAGAAGTCCAAAGATTGGGTTTCTTTAGGACAAGCTGGTGAGGCCCAATGGGCCTGGGGGGGGGGTTGTGTGCGGGGGTTATCGATCATTATTCAGCCTATCAGTGACCTCTGAGGACATGGCAGAAAGATCTCTGCAGCAAAGAGTGAAACAGAGCAAGGATGAGAGGTAGGGGTGTGCCGATACACTAATTTCACCAAACGATACGATACGATATTTGGCTCACAACTTCGATACGATTTCGATACGATACGCACTTTTTTATTATGAAAATATATAGGGGAGAAAAAAAGCAAATGCAAACAAATAATTCTGTTTTTGCATTATTCAGACATACAAACTTGTAGCTTTTCAGCTACAATAGCCGTTTTGAATCCAAATAGGGCAATAGTCTGACCCGAAAAAAAAAAAAACATGTTGTCACCCTTTTCACCTCGGGGCTGTTTGCATGCCTGATTATTATTATTGTAGTAAAAACAAAAACAAAAATCATTTTTTTTTTTTTTTTTTTCAAAACGATATTTTTTTTCCCCAAAACGATACATATCGTCGCAAAAACGTATCGCGATATATCGTGGGACGATATATCGGCACACCCCTAATGAGAGGGGAATAGGCGGCGTGCAAACATACAGACGTTGAAGGAAGAGGGAGAAACAGACAGCGAAACAAACAAAAATACTCCCCCCTTGCTCCTTCCCACTGTCCCAGTGGAGAGAGAGTGGAGAGAATAAGTGATGAGGACACAGGAGTCAGGATTGAGACTCCAAGAGGACCATTTATGATGAAAATGACTAAATCCTCGGTACTCGTGAATCATATGACCCTTCCCATGGGTGACAGGCTATGGCATAGATGACAACTCTATTTATGTCAAAGGACAATGGTCTCATAACACTGTGGCAATGATGTAAGGGATTATGTTCCAGGAAGTGTTATGCCTGATTTATACTTGGTTGCACATCTTGTCCCACACCGAAAATAACTGATCTACAAGCTCACAACGCGCCATGTACCGGCACACAATTAAGTATAAATCAGTGTTATTCAGACTCGACAGTTAGACAAGATGATCACCTCATCCGCAAGCATAAAACGGCAAATATTTAAAAAAAGATAAAACCTCATACCTGAGGCCCAAACTAACCTTCATTCCTAAGCGTTTGATTTACTTGGCAGGCTCACACTTTGGGGGCCAGAGTTACGGGATGGTATTAAGCACACCGCAGGAACTGAAACTGAGACAAGATGGCTAACGGCTTCAACCTGTGGTGACTGCATTGAGACAGATACATCACGGAAAATTGTATTTACCCCTAATATTTCCTTTCTTTTACCGCCTCTATGTCCCTCAATCTCTCTCTCTCTGCTCCATTTTCAATATTTCTCTCTAACCCTTATGTGTCAACTTTCCCCGTCTCTTTCGTATCTTACTCAGTCCCTACTTTTTTCTGCCATTCATCTTCTATGTCTGTCTGCCTCTGTCTCTCTCTGTCTCTGTGTGTCTCTCTCTCTCTCTCTCCTTCCATCTCTGTCAGACCCCCAAGGTTCAGCGCATGGAGACGGAAGCTGTGGGAGACAGAGGTTAAATGTACCCCGGCCCTCCGTAAATACATTATTTACCAGGCAACTGGCAGGCTTACTCATCCCTGCGGGATTTGGTCAAATCTGACACGACACCTATGGCCATCTTCAGGCTGGGCCGAAAGTACTTGGCCTGGCCGTGGCGTGGAGTGCCTGGACCTGAAGCTACAGTACTTTCTCTAATGTATACCCATGGCTCTCCTCCTTCCCTGTTTTTCCAAGCGAGCAGAGTGACCCCCCCTGTCCCGCGAGACATTAGCATGCAGCAGCAGCATAATGTCATTAAAGTTTCACTGTGTGCTGGATGAAGCTTCACGGGAGCTCTGAGCTGCCTGTCTGTACACTGGCTGTGACTGACGAACATTAAGGTTACACTCTCTCTCTTGCATTGTTTTTACCAGCTTGCAAGCTGGTCTAAGAAGAGACTGACCTACTAGTCATCCATGTGTTCGACATATTTGTGACATGTTTTCAATCAATACAGTTTTTATATACTAGACTAGCACTCTAGTAACTCAATCAATAACTCAATCAATCAATCAACAACTGACCAACCAACCAACCAGCCTGCCTGCCTATTGACCCACTCACCCTCACTTATCGATCATCTACCCACCCACCTAGCTACGATCTATTAATCGATCTGTATGTATGTCTATATACTGTATGTTTGTCTACCTACTTATCAATCGATCAAGACATTTCTTTATGACTCTATCTATCTCTCTTTCTCCTATACACTCTGTGCTCTTCCTCTCCGGTACGGCCGAGAGCCTGTTAAATAACATTAAGGCCCCCTGAGCATGGCCTATAATCCCGTTGCTGAGAAGATGGACCAGAGGACTCAGTTACTCACTTACCGCTGTCTCTTCTGGTATTCCAGATGCCATTAAGACCCCAGAAGAAGAATGGAGGAGATGCAGAAAGCAGGCAGTCGCCTCTACACTGCAAATTGAGAGAGAACGAGCCGTGAGCACAAAAGGAGGGATCTTTTCTTTCTTCGCTTTTACCTTGAAATGTGCACGTTGCAGCTGCACCACACATACAATACAGTACAGTAACTCCATTAATTATTACTGAATACTAACTTTTAAGGATGTCTGAGGAAAAGGGAAGTGCCACGGTTGAGAAGAAGGCCAGGCATCATTGCTAGTATACTTTTTCATGTCAAGGACCCCCAAATTAACTTGTATTTGGCCGCGGACACCCAGCTGAACATATTTTCAGCTTTGCACAATATTTGTATTGTATATTCAAAATGAATCAAATCTTTTCAAGATTTTTTGAAATTAGCAGATCTACAATTTGTAGATGTTCCATTTCCTTTGAAATAATTTGAAAATCTATAATCACCTATAATCAGATGCCCAAAATAGGGACTCCCAGGTTGAAAGTGGTGCTAAAAGGGCATTTATACATCCTTGCTTAACATTATTATGTTAATAACACCATATAAGTTTTAATATTAGCATCATAAACACATGTATTGTTAGGTTCTAAAACATTTATAAGCATTCATAAGAAACTTGTTTACAGTTAGACTGCTTAAGAAAGTGTGAAGAGGACCGTCTTAGCGGCTGGAATCAGTACAGAGCCATGTACAGTAGTAGGTTGCAACCGGAAGGTGTATTTATTCACCATAGAAAATACAAACAGGACAAGAACACCACCTGTAGCTCTTCACCCTCAACAGTCCTCAGTCTGCAGTCAACTGGCAAGTGACAGCCTTCTATGCTCACCTGAGCTAATGAGCCAGCCTGGACTATACCATTCAAAGGGGTGCATTCTAAAGCTAGCATACCATAAATAGAGCATACAATAAATATATAAATAAACATACAATACATAAATAAACACACCATAAATACTTATAATAATAATAATAGTATTAATATTAATATTATAATAATAATATCCTTAACCCTCACAAGTATATTAAAAGTCTCACTGAACAACAAAAGTACTCTCTCCTCACTACTACTACAACAACAACAACAACAACAACAACCCATAAGCAACTCTAAAAAACATCACAACCCCCCTTTGCCATCCTGACTTGGTCCAGCCCAATTATACTGGACAGAATAGCACAACTTGAACAATAACTGTAAAGCTTCCAATCGTCACTAAACATTACATATCTCACACTTCTTATACATATTGCACTTAAGTCTCTATTGCACTCATTCCTATTATACACATTGCATCATCTGCCCATCCTGATTACCACTAAACATTTCTGCCCTCAGGTGGAACTAATTAGCTGAGTGGCCAGCTCAACAAGACAGGAAACACAATTCAAAATGTTCAGTTCAAATGTATTCAATCAACAATAAAATCAGGACTGTGCAAATGAATAAAGTGCCAATACCTAAAGTGCCCATATGCTGTGCGAATATTGTTCAATTACTAAGGATTAAATTACATGTGCTGATGTGCAAAAATAATAACAGAGGTCTTCTCTGTTACAGAAAGTTAAAAACATTATGAGTTTATGTTGTTTATAATAGCATTACAAACACAATTATTGAGTCTCCCTAACTCACCTATTATGTAATTGTTTTACATTTAATAAGCCTTTTTGTTGCTTCATTAAGATTAGTACTTTATGCATTTATTAGCAGCCAGCTATACACATATTAATAGTTTAACTAAGCTTTTTCCATCTATCGGATCTACAGTGAATATCTTATTAATTTCAATAAATCACTAAAGTAGTGATCATGCAAGATGGACACCAGACTACAGTATAATGGCTATCATTACTCTGTTAGTCAGGCATACCTTATTACCTAGGGAAGATTAATGGAGACAGCCAGAGGTTAAAGCAAACTTGAATTTGAATTTAATTATTACATCCAAAAATAAAAAAAATGTAATGGCAGAGCCTTTTCCCAATTTAGTCGGTATGCCAATTACCATTTCCTCATGTATTGTATAGTACCTTGTTTCTGCTGGCTAAAGTTAGTCCAAGGGAGAGCTCAGACAACATTTCACTACTGTACATGTCTCCTCTGATAAGGGGCCGCGTCTTTCCACCTGGCAGTGAGCAGTTTCACAGGGAGAACGTAACACATGCGGACGAACATGCATGCTATTCTTCTCATATCCAGACCCTGATTAGTCTTGCAAAGCAAGACAACTATTCCACAATCTCTGAATGCTATATAGAGTCTGGAACTACACCTCCAGAAATCCGAGGCAGGAAGCTGTCATCTGTTCGTCATTTCTGTTCAGGAAAATATATCTTAAAATATCTTTACATTACATTTTTTTATTTCCATTTCTGATAAGTAGCAAGCTATGCTTAGATGATTTATATTAGGATAAACTCACGCAACTGTAAAGACGAAACGGAAGTGGGGAGGAGGCGTCCCTCCGCTTTATCGCTTGATCATTTTCAGAGCTTCCTTGCTCCAGACTGTATGACCGGAAGCATTTGAAAAGTGTGTGAGGCAAGTAGTCTGGCCACTCAAGACTAGACCCTGATGAACAGACCCCTTAACCAACCTGTAGAAGCCACTAGTCCCGTGACAGAGCACAGCCTGCAAAGGATTCAAATCTAAGTGTCCGTGGTGGTGGCCAGGAATTTTACCCCTGTCCCACTGGATGCCCTAAGAAGGCCTTTAATGTGATTACAGTTGTCATGGTACTACACATACACACACATATTTGGTCAATTATAGTATAGATGTTAGGCAAGTGATGCCCCAATTAGTCTCGCTACCCAGCCCAACAGCAGTGAAAGAAACAAGCATGGTTACTTGGATTTCAAGAACAAATGTGGCAATCCTAGTTGGTGGTACTTACTTCTGTGTAGCAGTATGTTGATATCACCAGGCCTCACAACGTATGGTTGTGAGATGCAGAATAAATTTGGTCAAAATAGAGTTTTTCATATCTGATAGGCCAGGCCAGGCCCAATAAAAAATACGTTTTAAGGTACAGCTTTACAGCATGATTTCAAACAGCGCATTTTTGTGGTTGTATAATTTGCATTGACGCGGCAAACGCATCTATTTCTCCTTTTTTAGTCAAATGTCGTTTCCTTTTGAAGTTATAGGCCTACATGCACAGTGGCTATAATGCATGTGCTAAATAGATTAGCCCACAGCCCTGAGCTCAGGAAGGTACAGTAGATCTTGTAAAAGCATTGCTGGGCTCTGCACAGTAGTAGATGAAAGAAATGTTTGATTTTTCACACTTTAGGAAACATTTTAATATTCAGAGAGGGGGCAGAAGGTGCTGTTGTTTTCCCCACTGATTGATGAAAATATAGCCTAACTTTCATCACAGTGATGTGCAGTGATGTTTGCCCAAAGAGAATGAACGTGTTTTGCATTCGACTCGTAATGAAATCTAGCAAAAGCAAGATCTAGCAGCTTCTAGAGAATGTGCTGCTCCTTACACCGATCTGGAAATTGGCTGAAGGGGCACTAGAGGAAAAAAACATGAGGTTACCCAAATCAGCAGGGTTCATCCTGGAATCTGCCAGTGCCTATTAGATCAGATATTGTGTGATGATGTGATGTTTTGGCCTGAGGGTGGCACAAGACTAGAGGATGGGTCAATGGGTCACTCAAATACCTAGTGCTCACTGTCGAGGGAGCATGAATGTGCACAGGAAGTTTCATGGCAATTAGATTTTGAGATATATAATGCATGATTTATAATGCATTATAGACATGGTATGCATAGCAAGTGTTACCAGAAAGGTTTCACTACCCGCCCCCCCCCCCCCCAACCGCCAAAGTAACTTTAATAGATAACGGAATATTGTTCATCTATTTTGCATTTAGACTACCATAGTTTACCTGAGTGAGGGGAGGAGAGACAGAGAGAGACCTCTCTTACAGGTCTTCATCATGGCTTCAGAGGCAGACACAAATAATCAACAAAACCCACATGGTGATTGTTCTATTAGTCAGAACCAGGCGGAACCAGGGTGCCTCTGGGCTGTGTGGAGCCATTCCCTCCCTTATCCATGTCGACATGACATGTTTGTTGTTGAGGAGAAAGAGTGATTAAGTGACAGAGAGAGAGGGAGAATGAGTGAAAGAGAGAGAATGCTAATTAGGAGGTGTGACAAGTCCACGGGATGTTATTTTGTGTGTGCATGTGTGAGTGTGCAAGCGAATCTATCCGAGTGTGCATGTGTGTCTATGCGTATGTGTCTGTAATGTACTGTACGAGTGTATTAGTGTATTCTGGGGTGTGTTTGTTTGTGTATGTGTTTGGGGGCAGCGGGGGGGGGGGGGGGGGGGTGATGGTTGACTGGGTGGCAGAGGCAGGGTGGGGTGACTGTGGGCCGATGTCACTGTGTGAATATTCATCAGCCTAAGGGGGCTAATTCTCTGACAGCAGTGGTGACAGAATCCGCTAGAGTCATCCTCCTAAGCACAGCGATGGATGTGTTGGGGTGAGAGGGGGAGAAGAGGGGTGGTGAGAGTGAAAATGAGGCAATGTGAGAGGGTAGAGGAGGAGAGGAGAGGAGGCCAGAAGGAGAGAGAGAGAGAGAGAAGATGAGAGATGGTGTGGCGCATAGCCTGTTACCACGGCAACAGGTCCCCTATCGCCCAACACAACATTAACGCCAGTCTTTCTTTTATAGTTACACTAAAGATTATCTCCAGTCTTTCCCTTGTTCTTCCTGAGTCTCCCAGTCTGTCTCTCTTGCTCTCTGCCAATCTCTCTGTTGTTGTTTTCTGTCTCTCTCTCTCTCTGTTGCTCAGCTATCATCCATGATCTTTCACCTGCCTTGTACAGAGCGGGAGAGAGATTGACGTTGACAAATAATAACACTGAGAAGAATGCTCTGAGGTTTGCTATTTACACTTGACAGCCAGACAGACAGATAATGCTTAGTCATAGCACTCATTCATATTCACATGCCCCTGTAAGTTATGCTCACACACCAGGAACTAACATCTGTGGCGTCGTTTGGGTATACTCGCCTGTTCTCCATTCCTTGATGTGTTTTGACAGTTTCCGTGGCTGTGATTTATGATTGCCGAAAACAGATTCTGATGGCAAAGAGATGTAAGGCCTAAGCAGTTAACTGTGACAGCAGAGAGAGAGAGAAATGGGAAAAGTGTAGCAGAGAAAAATAAACAAAAAAGGCAGATAGAAATACATAAAATATACACAGAAATTACAGACAAATTGACAGATCAACGTGTACGCATATAAATACACACAGAGTTAGCAAAGCATTGTGACTATTTAAGTCAAGAGTTTAAGTTTCTGTGTCTAATCATTCTATTAAGACTAGGAACAATCCCACAATTAAGCAATTTCATATCAATCTTTTTGTTTATGAATAAAGCAGGATGCTGAAAATAGCTTGAGCTCATTTTCCTGACAAAAAAAGGAAAATTATTGTAATAATTATTCACTGTTTAATTTTTCAGCCATGATGAGCTGCAAGCGAGTGCTGAACAGGAGGAGAAGAATATCGACAATCTCTGTGTGGCACACGTAGGCGAAGTGTCTATGAATGTCAGCCTCCTCCAGGAAGAGGTCCTTGTGTCAAATCATTAGCGAGGCACACATGTTTTGCGGACTGCAGGGTCGAGAAACAGGGTATGAATTCGTGTTTGTTTTTGCGTTGCCTTTCTCTTATAGGGGTCTGATATATACAGTAGGTGTTACATTGCTATGTGTTTATCTAACTATAGGTAAAGTAATTCAAGTTGCCTACCATCCTTTAACCACATGAACATAGCATCTCTATTCTGGGCATGTCATTATAGGCAAACAATGGCCCTGGTGTAGCGGTCCCGGCACCTCGGCTACAATGTAGCCTGTCAGCGCGTTGCGGGTTCGAGTCCCAATCTCGACGGCCTTGCCTCTCGGCTTGCACTTGGACATTTTGGACCAACAGACCAACGGACCAATAGAATGACTAATACCAACTGAGTGGTCAGTTAACAATGATGGACATATGATTGCTCAGAGCAAAGTAGTCGTGCACTTCCACAGACCACATAAGGCAGAGATGCTCTGCTGGATCAAAGGAAAGACAATGATGGGAAGAAACAAAGGAGACACAAACACTCTAGCTTCCTTAAGTGCAAATTTATTGGCACATCCAAACAAAAGTGACGTTTCGAGCCTACGCTCCTCTGCAGACTTTGTCTTTGGTCTGAAGAAGTGCATAGGCTCGAAATGTCATCTTTGTTTGGTTGTGCTAATAAATTTGCACTTAAGGGAGCTACAGAGCAGTGTGCAGATCTCCTTTGTTTCTTCTATTAGAAATATGTTTGCTGAATTACCGGCTTTTCCTTTGACACATTTTTAACACACTTTAATTCTTAATTGAATTCACCCTAACAAAAGAGAAAGTGCTATATGAAAGAAATAGTAAAAGTGAAAGAGGAGAGAGACTTCATTTTGTAAATCGGGAACACTTAACAGATTCTCTCCGTTTGTTTTGCTGCATTGCAGCATTGCTTGTCTCTTTGGGAGGATGAGAGAGAAGAAACATGCTAGGTTAATTTCAGTTCAGCCCGACCAGGGCGGACGGACACACAGACGCACGCGCGCGCACACACACACACACACACACACACACACACACACACACACACACACACAAGTATAATTTGTGTTGCTCTCATTCTAATATCAATAAAATGTTCTAAATCAGTTAGTATTTCAAAGCAATTGATAAAGAGAGATGGTAATGGTCAACAATGATTTTAAGAAATGGGGAGAGAGACGGGGGGTGACACAGCAAAGACCGCTACGCCAGCGTGGTTAACCTTCCTCTTTTGCCATCCGTCCTTCCATCATTCCTTTATGTCGTTATTTGCCTATAGTGGTCACAATAACACATCAATAGTACTAATACCTCCATTTCCCTCCCAGGCATTTCAATCATCTGACCAGATCTGGGCAATTTATTAGCCCCACAAAAAAGACATCAATTCCAAAAAACATCAATATGAGTTCAGGGAAGTGGGTCGTATTGCTTCTATTTCTTCATTCAAGCCATCAAAGGCCCTCCCTGGTTTCCCCCTGCATGGTGTTAACCCATTCAATACGGGAAAGCATCTGTCATTTTAAGATTTATTTGGACATTCAAAAATAGCAGGTATAGATCTGCTATTTTTGAAAAACCTTTTTAAAAAATTTTAAAGCGACATTTGTAACTCAAATCTTCGCTACTGGGGGGTCCCTGGAACTAAACATTTTGAGATGGGGGTTCGTGGCCAAATACATATCTAAAAATGTTTTCTAAATCCTAACAGTATGTTGCTATATCAGTGGTGCTCCATCTTTGCCATGTCAAGGACCCCCCAAAATACAAATTTGGCCGTGGACCTCCATCTCAAAATATGTCGTTCCAGGGACCCCCCAGAAGCACTTTAAAACATATATATATATATTCAAAGATTTGCTAAAAATAGCAGATCTACAAGCTGCTATGAGCTTGTATATCTGCTATTTTTGAATAGCCCAAAGTATTAAAATAATGGTTATAGGTAAAAATCTAAAATGACACAGTATGTGCGTTCCCGGATTGAATGGGTTAAATTGACTTGCGTCAGTCGGGATGATGTGTGAGGTGGCTGACTAAGGAGGGAGGTGACCGGTGTGAGTGAACTGTATTGACAGCTCTACCTCTACAGGTCAATTATTTTCACAGCAGCGTATTCCTAATGACTGGGGTGGCCTACAGAGAGAAAGAGAGGGTACTCAAGTCATGTCCCTTGTGATTTTAGTGCAACCTGGGGGTCCGGGCCCTGTTGCACAAAATCAAAACTTCCTTTCATTCTCTGTCTGTATGTTGTCAATGTGATATCAATCTAACTTTTCATTAAAAAAAATCTATTATCCTGTAACGTTAACATAACAAATGTAACCACTTTCAACCTGGCATATTGTCACAAAATAGTAAAACATATTCACAATTGGAAGAATGGTGGGATTTGACCCCAGGTATAGCCATTAGGTCTCTGTCGTGGAATTCTGGATCAATCAGTAATTGATGAGGTAATAGGAGTCGAGACAATATTCTAGGTGGTGATGGTTATGCTAGTAAGGTAGTTCTGCCAACGCGCACAGGGATCAGACCATAGTTATACTAGCTGCTACAAGGACAAGCTGAACCATAACAAGACAGACTGTACCAAAACAATAGCTATCAGGCCTAGTGGAGACATCTTGGCCCTTACAAGCTTCAGTGATGGTTAAATGAAGTACAAGTACTATAAGTGATGGTTAAATAATATAAGGTTAGATATAAACAACCATAATAACGAGAACATGGAGGCCTTCACTTGTCCATCAACTGACACCCAGCCGTTCACGTTGTTCATTAACAAATCAGATTTGATTGAAGGTGGTACAAAAGTTCACAGTGGCTGTGTTTACATGGACAGGTATATTCCACTAATATTCAGAATGACTGCTCATTCAGAATAAAATGCCTCATGTAAACAGTTGGGTAGGAATCTCTGTTCGGAATTAGTCCATTCTGAATGAATAAATATTGTCCATGTAAACGCAGTCACTTTGGCTGAACATCAGCTATTATAAAGGAACTTGTAGTCACCGAAGCAGCTGTTCTGCCTCATCCTTTCTGTTCTGTGACTGATGGCCAAGTGGTGCAGCAGCATCCCTTTTGATAAATGTCACCCAGAACCGCCGTTGCAGAAGAACAAAGAGTTCCTCTGACAGAGAGAGAGAGAGAGAGAGAGAGAGAGAGAGAGAGAGAGAGAGAGAGAGAGAGAGAGAGAGAGAGAGAGAGATTGACTGAGGGACTGAGACTCAAAACTCAGACTTAGTGTCAATGGTGTGGCGGAGGCTCTGGACTTTAATTCCGAGTCCCAACAAGTATAAGTATGTCATATACATGACTATACAGGGAGGGACAAGATCTCACATTCAGTATAATGGCGCAGTGCAGCAGGGCAACGCATAACACTGACTAAAACTCAATAGAAATGGATTCAAATCACCACTACAAACCCTGATAATGTATATCGTCGCGTTTCAGGCTTGAGGATCTGCTACTTTTGATGTTTTTGTGTGACGCTGTAGGATGATTGAGTAGGGTAATTATTTACGAAAGAAAAACACAAAAAGTTAGATTATGGAGATAGGAGGTTTCTGCCCGACATCGACGATATACAGTATTTATAACATGAGACCTTGTGGGGAAAATAAAACACCCTATGTATCACATATGGGTTATCTGCGTTTATCACATGCACACAAGCCGGATGTCCTGGTCGGTGTTGTCATGCAGCGGACGACTGTTGTGTGGAATGGTACCCTGGAGATCAATGAGGAAATCAGTGTCACATGGTGAATGGATGGGGGTGGGGCTGGCGGCGACGGGGGTGGTGGTGGTGGTGGTGTGTTGTGTGGAATGAGAATCATTCCGGGGATCAATGCACTATAAACAAAATCCCTGACAACAGCCTCCCTCTGTCTTTCTCTCCTAAAGAGCTGAAATAAATGCTAATTAAATACAACTTGGGAATGCTGACTCCAAAACCCACTATACTGTATGTTACTAATGAAATCAGAGCAACAGCAGTAGGAATAAAAATAATAATAATTGGTATTTAACAAGATCAATATACTTCAATGTTACTGCCATCTCGGAATGCTTTGGACTGATTTGTGTGATTGACATTGATTGTGATTCTGTAAGTAATTTTTATGCATGTCATTCCTGCCATGGGACTGATGGCTGTACAAAGCTGGTGGTGTCTAGTCTATTATATAATCCTGCCTGAACTAGTCTAATCCAGAAATAATCAATATCTTACACTGTCCATCACATGCACAGTACAGTGACTCTGCATTTTAAACCAGTCCTCCTTCACCACTTGTATACTTGCAATCCACAAGCTCAAAATGTGTTGCGATGTGACGCGTTGTGAGCCAGTGGTTGAAAGTGGTTAACTACACTCATATTTCTACTATGACCCTGTACATTTTTGTTTCTGCACTAGACTGGTTGTATAGTATCTATTTAAATCTAGCCCGTGTATTGTTTGACCATGCCTTTGTGTTATATTATGTAAAGAATAGATTGAACTATCTTATTATGCATAATATGATCTGTACCAAAAAGAGGACTCCTGCACATCCAAAAGAAACGTAGGCATATAAATCGTGATGGACAACTTACTACTGCATTAAGTATTTTATTAGCACTATAATAAAATACTTAATGTAGTAGTAAAGTTGTCCATCTCTGTTCCCTGGAGTGTGCAGTCCCTTCCTTATGGAAGGTCCATCCCTTTTTTACAATATATATATCCCTTGTTATGTATATGTTGTGGTTTTCTTGATATGGGCAATGTCAGGTCTCCGCTGTATATGTGAATTAGACAACTTGTTGTGATTTGGCACTGTAATAAAATTTTACTGAATTTAATTGAAATTAAATTGGCTAATTGACCACGAAAAGTAAAGGTCCCTTTAGGCAGCATCCATCAGTGTCATCTCTACCTCGCTCAGACTATTGGTTCTTGAACAGTGATTGATCTAATCAATTCCCCTTGGGGAAGGAGACAGACTCCAACAACTGTTCAGCAAGCTTGTAATAAAAAGTGCGACTTTCACAATGGTTACATCTGTATACATTGTCGACTCCAGATCCTCTGTACAGCATTATTCCTACACCTTGACAAGCACTTTAACACTACAATAAGCTTTTACTATTCAACAAATGTAACCGAACCATTTAAGTGTAGCTCTTTTACATCACAACACACACTATTGTGCTGGCGGGGGGAAACCCCACTGAAAATGTCAAGTATATTTCATCATAAACAAGAGTCCTGCGCACTTAGGGAGGAGATGAGACAAGTATGCAGAATAAATCACTCTGTTTAAAATGTCAAACCATTCCAAGGCGGCTCCTGGTGAAAAATAGCGATTGGCAGTGTTGCAGACTCCCTTGTGCTGTGGCATAAGGAACCGTACAGTATTGCAACAATTCAATATCTCTAGATCTGAAATGTCAGTCTCTGTACAGCAGATGTTTGTTATAGATTTGAAACTCTTGGGACTACACTCATTAACACTACAGTCATTAACACAGTATAGTTCTGACTCTAATTCTAAATGGATATTGGATAACACTCTCCACACCAAGTCTTCCAATGTCAGGCAGGTCGTGTTTTAATACAGATTACTGTAGATTCTGCTCATAATTCATCTAAGCAATAGAGAAGAAAATCCCCAATTATTCCTCTACAGATTACAGCCCTCCTGTCACAGCCAGTGAAGTTGGAGCTGAGAGGCAGAAAGCGATTTGTCAACTGGGAGTGGTGAATTTATGACAGCATTTCATTTTGCTGTCAAGTCTGCCTGCAGATGTATATTAACACTAATGTAAGCTATATCTTCTTGCCTACTCTTGCCAATCCCTTATACATACAGTATGGAGTATAAATCCAGTGAAGTTCAGTGGGTGTCATGGTCACTAATTATTTAAAGATGTATTAATTCATCTTTTACAAATAATACTTCTTCATTGGGACTCAGCAGATCATATGTTTTTGTTTTTGCATGTCAGAAATGGCCTGTACCTTTTCTCCTTATGGATACAGTAGCATTAGCATAACATGTATGCTGAAGACAGGTTTATAACAAAGGGGTTACGGGGTCAATGTGTGTGGGAAGATTCAAATGGCAGTGCAGCTTGTGCATCATGTGCCATAATAGAATTCTGAGATATTGTGGCACTTAGTTAATTTGAGGCCAGCACTCTACCCACGCTCTTTTTACCCCGTTTCTGACTCCATTGATATGTCCGGTATATTCCCTCGCTGGATTGAGTAGAATAATTAAACAAATCCCAGCAAGCACAGTCAGGACCCGGACCAATCAGTGATCAGATTGGGGCTAGATCAAGTCAAACCAAGACAAGTCAGATCTGGCCCAGAATATCACCTGATTTCAACCAAAATGAATCCTGACCACAAAAACGTCACTTCCAGGACATCATCTAAACACATTTCTCATCACCCAAAATTGCTGTCCAAATGTCCATATGATGTCCCGGTGATGACGTCCTGTAAATGACGTAAAGATCATCCCCATATGGGCTGTGATCTGGCCTAGTCCTGAACGTCACCGGGGTGATGACCGGGCGTCATCATAACGTTATCATGACGTCATTGTGCTTGCTGGGATCCTCCTGCTCAGTAACAATGTTGTTTTTCTAATGCCCACTAGTATGTTATAGATTCTAGTTAAGATGTAAAGTGCTGTGTTTTGTTTGGTTTTCCTCAAGAAACTCTATATATACGATTTGGAAAAGGAAAAAAATAAACCTTCAGCATTTGATGTTAATCATCCAATATTTAACATTCAGACTGCAAAGGTTCTTTCATGTTATGTTGTCAACCAGCTACAATAGAAAACTAGCAGTTGTCTGGGTCCCCAGGACCTCTGCTGTAGGGGACAGTGAAGGATGTTACCAGCTGGAGCACAGTTGAAGTCAACTGACACAGCTTGTAAAATATGAAGGAGCTGTGCCGCTCCTTACAGAAAAAAAGGGGTTTGAACTGATTCATATTGCCATACTTAAAGCCCTGTTATGCTTGGTATACAATGGTGTTTGCACAACACCATTGCACAACAAAAATAGGGCTTAAGTGGTTAATCTGACTAATCGATTTAGTCGATTATAAAACAAATCCGATTTTTTTCTTGTCAATTCGTTGATATATAATATTTAAAAAAAATCTAATCAGAGTAAACTCTGCATCAAAAACAAAACAAAAAAAAAGTTGGCTATTGTGAAGCCCGAGATTCCGTTACTTACAGGTGCGTGTGACAGCTGTTGAGTCTGCTGCTACACTGACAAGACTCCCCCCACCACACATACTGCACACCAGTACACAGTTACTGTGTCAAATCTAGTTTGTGCCGCATGAGTCAGAGAGTGCCTTGGCTTATTGACCAGGCTAGCCTTTTTTTTCTTTGTTGGCCTACTGTCATCCACTCTGATTTAATTAGAGCTTTTGTGAAGCCCTCCTACCAAGGATGCAAGGTTATGTCATAATACTCGCATATACTATACACTGCTGTGAAATCCTCTCATTGTATGTTTTCCATGCTTGATCATCTTGGAGCTACATAGTGCCAGAGCAACAGGAAGGTTGCACTGGCTGAATATATGACACATTCAGTTTCAAATGGCTGAATTAAATAGAAATAGCATCTGCACTTACAGTATATTATAGAGTACCCACTCTAGTAGAATAGTCCCCACTCCTTGTTTTTTTTTGTCACTGCATAATTGCACAATCGTGTAATTTGTCCTCTACCCATCCTATAACTACTAGGAACAGTGAGCGTCATTCTACAGCACTTGGGAAGCAATTAGGGGTTTAGAGTCAGGGACACACGTCGACACATTGCTGGCCTGAAATCGAACTTGGAACAACCATGGCCTCTGGCTTCCCAGGTGGGCTCACTAACCACTCAGCTATGGCTATTATCAGCTATTATTCACAATCTCCAAAACAAATTTGATACCTTAAGGTTTGAGTCTGTAAAAGGGTAATTGTTTGTTTTTGTGTTAATCACTAGTTTAAAAAGTACTGTGTCTATAAAGGTTATAGAATGGGTCTATTGAGCTTTACAAATACCTTGGTATCTGGTTGGATAAAAAAATAGAATTTCAAATATTCATATAGATTCTTTGGCCAAGAAACTTAAATTTACTTTGTTTCTTTCATAGAATGAACTAGGGTTTTTCATTTTCTTTTTGCAAACAGCTGGTCACAGCCACAGGCCTTTTCTTGACTCGCTCGACTATGGCAACACTGTTTACAGACTCGCCTGTTCTTGTACATTAGCTAAACTTTATCATGCTGCATTGAGATTCATAACCAATTCCATGAAAATTAGTCCATTTTCAGGACTCATCATTGCACTTTGTACGCTTCAGTGGGTTTGTCTTCTTTAACATACTGTATTCTCTGTTGTCTCCCCTCTTACATTTGTTCCAAATTTGTCCTAGTTTAAAAACACCATTAACCTCAGATCAAATGCTTGGCTGCATTATGTCGTGCCTTCATTCCATTGTGAGGGAGGTAAAAGAAGTCTTTCTTATTTTGGTCCTTTGGTCGTGGAACGATCTGCAGACCAGACTTAAATTGGCTTCACTAATTTCTCCAAGTTTTTATTTTTGCTTCTTTTATTTTACTTGTTCTTTTTATGTTATTACATCTTAACATCTCCACTCACATTGGAGCTCTCTAGGTAGCCAGTGTGTTTTAACAGATGTCCTATGGTTGTCATTTGAATTGTAATGTGTTGTATGTCTGGCAAAGATGTGTAACTTTTCTGCCTCATGGCCTGTTCGCACTTGTAAAAGTGTGTCTAAATGTGATTTTACTGGTTAAATAAAGTTTATAATAAAAAGTGTAAACCTTTATTTTAACTGTGTGCCATCAATCAATCACAGTGTCAGGGTTACCACACATTTTTTAACGGTTAATTTCAAAACTTTTCCATAAGTATTTTACCCCATTTCCTGTCCTATAGCAATCATACTGTGCAATAAGGCTCCTACGCCAGTGTGCCATTAATGCCACAAGACAGACTCGATCGAACAACAGATCTGTGTATTATGTGTTGCATACAGTACGTGGCTGCTAAGTCGCGAGACACATTTCAGTGTGAGCTGATAATAAAGTCATATCGTATCATATCGTGGTGCAACGTGTTGTTAGCTTGTAGATCTATTCTTTTTGTCACATGACACCCTGTAAAAAATATATTTTCCCCCCGTTTTTAAATAGGACTTACATGGTTAAAACAATGGTTGAGATCTCAAGTACAGTAGTAGTTGAAGTACACCACAATGAATTGAAGAGTCTAAAACCAAACTGGAACATACAGGACAGAACTGTATATGCCAGGTCTTTGTGCATCCTTTTATTCTAAAAGTGTGCAAAAGCTCACATTCACAGTGAGGTCACCCACATTAAAAATGCACTTATACTACTGTAATAGACATTTGGTTAAAAGGGATAAACGTGTTCAAGAGTCATCAATTATAGCCCTTTTTGTTGCATTGTTGAAAAATGCCCAAGAGTCAACTCAACTGTGCTCTAAGAGGATAGACATTTCTGTGTATTTTTAGTCCCAAAGTCGATGATCCGACTCTGTCACTGTGGCCCAGTGATTGCTATTGATTTGTTCAAGGCAGACAATATGTAAAGACTAGACCACGTGTGTGTGTGTGTGTGTGTGTGTGTGTGTGTGTGTGTGTGTGTGTGTGTGTGTGTGTGTGTGTGTGTGTGTGTGTGTGTGTGTGTGTGTGTGTGTGTGTGTGTGTGTGTGTGTGTGTGTGTGTATGCATGTGTGTTTGGATGTACCATTTTGTAATAACTTTCACTTCAGGGCCACTATAGTCAATTTGACAAAACACTGCAGGTTTTGGTTGATGATGACTATGAGATGCTTCAACTACCACAATACAAACACTGCCCACAACCTTTTAGCAAAATGTAATCCAATCCATCAATATAGCAGGCCCCCCCACATATTTATTTGAAATATCTTCTTTGGTAATTACGTGTGTGTCTGTTCTGAGCAGAATCCTACAGGACATTATTTATTATAGTTTAATCCATTTATTGACCGATTTATTAGCACAATCCATACAGGAGATGGTGTATTAATTCCAGAAGTAAGAAATTAAATATATATTATGGTTAATCAGTCATTGCCATATATATTGCATATAATCTTTAAGATGTAGCCACTATGTTGGAGTGTCACATTTTTTAATGGATGAAAATAAATATTTCAATCTTTTCATATTTGATTTTCTTTTTGTTTTTTGTCTTATATCTCCATGGTTACACTTGCAAGCAGCACGCAATTTATGTTAAATGAATTATAAAGAGAAAGGGGCTTCTTTGTGTGAACGGGGAGGAGTAATTTCCACTTCAAATAAACCAGAGATACCTTCTGGCTCCGGCAAGAGACTTTGAAGTCGCCTCGCACCTTCCGAAGCATTAATATCTCTTTCATGTTACTGTACATGAACAAGCAACAGATTCAAGTTTGAGAGAACCTAACAGCAGTGCAAAATGCAATTAGGATCATGCTGCGAACGGGTAGAAAACTAGATAAAACTTGTAACATCACTCATGAATGAATCAGAACAATAAAGCAAATATTAATAAATGTTATCTGGACATGACATAATGCATTTACCGCATCGGGCGGTTCTCACACTCTTGGGACTCAAAGTTGGCAATGTTCGCTGTCTAATGAAATACTAATTTAGATGGGTGATGACCTAGAATAGTAAAATAAAGAGAGAAAGGGGACACATTGTCTTCACTTCACAAAAGAAATGTATTGGTCAAGATACGTTTCGACCTAAACGTTGTATCTTGACCAATAATTATAATTTTTTGTAAGTGAGGACATTGTGCGGGACTCCCCCTCCCCTTTCCCTCTTTCTTCTACTATTCAAGTTCATTACTCTGACGCACCTGTCCGTCTCCGTAGGTGTGCAAAAGGACGTTTTTTCTTAAGATATGCGGATATGTCCAACTTCATAATGTGTGTACTCTTTCCATCTCTTGGCCAATTTGCCATAGTGGTGGTCGGTGCATCACAAAATTCATCTGGCATTCAATTTCACAAACTGCAAACTGGTTTTAGAACAGAAAACAGTCTCCAGATAACAGATGGTTTCCTGGACAAGTCACAGATAAGAGTAGACAAGTAAAACATCAACTAAGCTCAAGATTTAATGGCATCTGGCAGGTGGGTGGTGTTAGCATGTACAATATAGTATGTCATTTTCTGGTTGTAATGCAAGAATTATGCATATTATGCTTAAACATGTTTACAATGTGTCACTGCACTAACACTTCTTCGAATAAATGTTTTATCAACATTATTAGCCTTGTGTGTAATGGAGAGAAAACAAATAGCCAACTGATGAGGCACTGTTATAATGACTGACGGAGAATTTCATTTTAATATGAACTGGCGACATTAGATACTAATAGAACTATATATAGAGTATATCTGCTAAGTCAAACATAGACAAAGGAATTATCTACAAAAATGAAAAGAACATTTTCAAACTAATTTAAAAATAGATAATCCACCCCCTCCATTCCTAAGTGTTTCCTGATTAAACAGGTACTGTAGATAAAGGCTTTGAATGCAATTACATTTTTTGCAAAGCCATGTCTTGTGTTTTTGCTTTGCACCCACAGCTGTAGTCCATCTGCCAAATGAGGCACATTTCCCTGTTTAAACCAACCAATGCAAAAATGCATGTAGTCTAATTATCTCCTAAAATAAACTGCTTTAAAGAAACATCTGCCTAGAATACCCCCCGCCCCCTCCCCCCACACGGCATTTATCATGTATGTTTCAAAATATAACTTGGAGTGGGATTATATAACCAAAACTAGTCAATTAACACTGTAGTTAAGGATCTGAAAATGATAGATAAGCAAAACCAGAGGCAAAGACTAAGATATCCTACATTTTCCCACAGCAGAACTCTCAATGCCATCTTCATCATTTGACCTGAGGCATCTACATTTACACCAGAGACCGCTAAGACAGTTGAAACCACCAAAAATATAAGGCTACTAATCTAAAAGTCTTTGCTGCACTGAGGAGTTTGACTGCCACAGCTGTGAGCATTGAGTCTGGCATGAAATCAATAGCTGTCAACCTGTTGTGTGCATAAGAGAGCAAAGCATCTGATGAGACATTGCTTCTCCATGGACTTGTTTGCAGGATAAACAATGGATGGACCCGTATGGGTCCGAAAAGGCCTTTCAGATACACATGCTGGACAAATGTGTGTTACCTAGAGCTGACAAACTCAATTTAGACATAGGAGTTTAAAGTGAGTGTTATTTATAACTAAACTTTTTTTTCTTCCAGGAACGATACAACAGCATCAACATACTGAACATCAGGTTACTGGGTGTCATAGCAACAGACATGTAACACAGATTAGATTGGCCTCGGGATAAAGTATTGTACTACTGTACTGTCCGACAATTCTATTACATATGATTCATATTTTATTCTCGGGGATGGTCAAACGTTATATTCAACTGCAAACACTACAGTACCACAGAAACGCCCAAGGATGTGCTGCGTAGAATCAGCCCATTAACATAACTCACATTAAATATAACAACACACTAAAACTCATTCCCCTCCTTGTTGCATACTCCCACACAACACAGTGGTGAGGGAGTGCACTGAACAGACCATTCTGCATTGTACTGAATACAAACAACACAATAAGAAGGTAAAGAATCACAGCTAAACCAGACATCATAAATATCACAATAAATATCAAAGAGGCTCTGACAGTAAGCTATAAATAATGGTGCCTAACTTTAAAGTACATACACGTAAATAAATGTACTGCAAACATATCAAATGTGTTAGCGGAAGTATTGCCTAAATATTCACTTTACTGCTTTCAAAATGCTTGTTTTCAATCAGGGAAGAAATCAATACTATACAAAAAGCAGAAATTAAAGGGTGAAAACATGAGGAACACAGCAATCTTCATTAAAACTGATTGGGGGAGCTAAACACTAAACAAATGTGATGGACAAATGGGAAAGCTTAAAACCCTGACAAAAATATGTTCATCTTGTTGAAAGTATGAAAAACCTTCATCTGTCGTTTTAAAATATTATCCATACTCACGTCACATTGAATGTTGTCATTGACGGTGTGCTTCCATTAGCAGTCCTCGTTCATTTTATATTTCGCATTTGTAAGGGTGGGGGCGGTGCGGGTGCAGATGTCTGGTCTTGGCTTTCTTTGACAGTCCGACCCGGATTGGTCGTTTGCACGTCTTCAGAGGCTCCAGTCGCTGCAGTCGCTGGGGCTGATCAGGCTGTCCTGCAAGCAACACACACAAGTATAATATTTAACAATTCGCTGCTGTCGGGCACAGAAACCTCTTATCTCCATATTCTAATTCTAAAAAATGAATTAATGCCCAACTTGATCATACAACAGCGTCACACAAAAGTATCAACCATAGCAGATCTGCAAGCTCGCCAGCACGCCTAATCTGGGGGGGGGGTTAGGCATGCTGGAATAGGCAATGCATCATGTTGCAAAGCGTTGTGAGCTTGTAGATCGGCTATCTTTGGCGAAGGGATTTTGTGAAGACAGAAAAAAGCGGTCCAAGTACAGTTGCAGCTCAGTTCTGTTTGACTAAGAATATAGGGTTTAAGTGGTTAATTCAGTCAATCTTTTTCATGATAATAAAAGAACATTATTTTGCCCCAGGTAAAGTTATAGAAAGGAATAGGAAACGGACACACTGCCAAAATGTGAGGGTGAGAGGTGTTTCTTATGGGGCATGTAAGTCCATTTTATTGCAAAGTTCAGCAAGTGTAGGCTGCACTACAGCATACGTCTTGATCAATCACCTTCAGGGCCTTGTTGAGACCTCAGCCAGTACAGAATATACTGACTGATGTATTTTTGGCTCCAAACCCGGCCAAGCTTTTTCTTTTTTTCTTGAACGGTTGTGAAGAACAAATAAAAAAATCAAACAACTCACAACTTCCAATATTTACAAGCGAACAGGGCTTGTTTACAGGAAAATAAGCCCAAAGTCAATTATAATAAGCTTACTTGGCAACACTGCCCCTATACACAGGGGCAGTGAAATTATCTCTGGTAAGGTAAGCAGGATATAACAATGCTATTTGGAGTCCTCCTTTTCGCTCAGGCAGGGGAATAGAGTTGACAACACATTTGGAAAATCAATAAGGTCAAACTGACACATACTTAATTATCTCTTAAATATTGTAAAATATCCCTGGTCTACAAAAGGTCTAATAGCAAGAAACAATTGCACGCATTGCATTAAAATGCTGTGGCGATGAGAATGAATAGAAGAAAGTCGCGATTGGATGTCGCTTCAGTTTCTACTAACTTGATGTTATGTGATGCGTTTGTGTCATTTAAAAGACACCCTATTCTTTTTAAGGGATTTCTACTCTACTGGACAGCACAGCAGAGAGAGATGTGATGACATTAACCACTTAAGCCCTATATGCTTTAACATAGCGTGTAACAATAGTAAAAAATAGCAGATCTACAAGCTCAGATGAGCTTTACATTATTTTGGAAAATGTTCTAATTAAGTAATAATAAAAAAATGTTGAATTCTTTGAAAATGTTCACCTAAACTGTAATAATGAAATGCCCAAAATAGGTTAGACAGAACACCATTTTTGTCAGTTCTCCTCACGATATGAAAACTTACGTTGACTCAGGCCCAGGCGTGGTAGAAACATGAAGGAAGGAGTCCATGCTTTCTTTACCTCATCTGCCTCCCTGGGATCTGAAAGGTCAAATATTGAGAGTCAAACGTCATCTATAAGCACTGTCTGGATAATTTGGTGTTATCTGTCCCTTTGATGACATGCAAAAGGAAATTGCATTCATAGTGGATTAATAATTTCACTGCAGCTCATAAATGTAGGCAAATGGTAATTTGTGCATTCATGAGAAAAGTGGAAAGTAAATTTGGAAAAAAGTAAAGGTTATTTTACTATTTTTTTACTACCACCACTCCTTACACACCCATCACTCTTAAAAGTGTTTAAAATTGATTTAAAATGTATTACAAAAAGGTATTCTGTAATAAATTTGTCATTTGTCATGCAAGAATAAAAAAGAATATTAATATTCAAGCCAACTGTTAGAAGTTGGAAGCAGCGAGGGTTCTAGACCTTTGACGGTTTCCGACACCTGTAACTAATAGGTTTTATGACAATCGGACGGACATCATTAATTTATGACCAAATCTATGCCCGGCAATGCCTTTTTTCCGCAACGTTAACGCTTTCTGATGGCGCCTGCTATTGGGCAATGAAAATAGTTTTACACACATGGTTCAAAAGTGTGTTGAAACATATCCTGTGAATGTTTTAATAACTGGACAAACAATTGTTTATTTATAGTGTGATTTGTGCAGGGGAATCTGCACCTGGCCTCGTCAGAAAAGCTGAGCATGCTATTCATATTCTAGAGTTTTTTTCCGCCTATTTTTGGTCACAGTGGCAGTTACAGGTCATGTTGGTTCAACATCTGTTACTGTTTTGTTCGCAGCTGTAGATCTAGTACAGCTGTCTGATACTTTATCATGGTAAATGTCCTATTTCTGGTTCTGGCCTGCAGGCTCAAGCAGTTAATATGTTGACCCCCGACAGTTGCAATGTTCTGGGTTTGAATCTGAGCTGTGTCACATGTCTGTCTGTCTGCCTCTCTCTTTCTCTCTCTCTCTCTCTCTCATTGTCTCTTTCCACTGTGTGCCAGCACATCAAGAAGAAGTAACCTGAAAATAATCTCCTAAGAAGTGCTATTTCTTATTTTTGGCATTGGATGCTTTATAGAAACAATAAAGTGGTGCCACACAGTAAAATCCACAGTGTTGATTCACACACAGTTAAATCAACACTCTGGATTTTACTATGTAGACATGATATTGAGAACAGAGAGGCATGAAGGCATGCAACACGGGTCTCCACAGCAGAAATCGAACAAACCAGTGACATAACAGGGTTATGGTAATCTTAATAACTAGCTACACCACCAGCTGGTCCTATATTCTAAGCACATGTGCTATCATGTGTGTGTGTGTGTGTGTGTGTGTGTGTGTGTGTGTGTGTGTGTGTGTGTGTGTGTGTGTGTGTGTGTGTGTGTGTGTGTGTGTGGGGGGGGGGGGGGGAGACAGAGTGAAATAATCTACCTAATCTCTCATAAATACAATTAATAATAAATGTGTTATGGCGCACCGTCCCTCACTGCAAAGTGCAAACTACTCACCTCTTAGTTTCTCTAGAGGATACATAGGTTCATCTTCCTGCTGGCAGCGGTGGCTGAAATCAAGGGGTATCTCCTGTTCATGGTCATCAGGCTTGGCAGCGCATGAAATGCGTGGCTCAGCTGGTCTACAGTCATCACTGTCATTACTTTCATCTCCTGATAATATAGGACAAGAAACATCACAATTACTTTACATATTAAAGGTATGAAGATACAACACAAACACATGAAACATATGTTATTACTATAAACCATGATATTATTACACAGTACTATAAAATGTATATTCATCCTCAACAGAACATTTGGCTATTTCTTTTCACTTTTTTTTCCTGATGACATTGCTTGACGTGGTTGAATGCACTGTATAAATACTTTAATAATTAGTGCCACTGCCATTGTTTCAATGTAATGTACACTAATAGATTGACCATAGCTTTCTAACTGTCCTGGTGATTTCGACTCTACCGTTTTTATAAGATAACATAAATAACATAAAGAGAAATATTAGATACACTAATGCCATGACAGGCTTGCGACTAGAACTGACTTAAGAGAATTCATGAATGAATAGCACAAGTAAGAAAATATTTTAAGTAAGTATAATTCAACCCTCATGTTAGGAAACAAGGAACCAAGCACAATTTTGCTCTGTCCTGAAGCTTATATTGATTTCAACTTCATTTCTTTGTTTTGTACGACAGAGCATTCACTCTGAACATATAATTTTAGACGTATCATGCCCATTTTCACAATTTCACATTTGGAATGTGATTGAAAATCCATTTCCTGCACTGATTTAAATGAAAGTGCACAGAACCCTGCCCAAGGGAAATGAGCAATGTGTTTCATCTAAAACACTAACAGTGGCAGTTAAACACCAGGGACATTTTCACCGTCGAAACTGAAGTTTTATTTTCCTCGCCTTCGGTGTCTGCTGTGGTTTACAAATGGCTGTCATTTGGACACTTATGATATTATTGAATTATTGTGCAGCGACAGTCCTATAATTTCTTTATTCTGGGTAAGTAATGAGCTCATGAAGTTTCATTTGTCTTCACAGTGGGCAGTTTTACTAGCAGTAGGAGTGCCAGCACACCTGAATGTGAGATAAATACTGGATAATTGTATTGATCAATACCAACCTGGTGAGGCGGTATCTGGGGGGCAATCCATTGCTGGTTTGCTAGGGTGATCTGCGCTGCTGGAAGTCTTGGCCTTTTCAGGTTCACTCACAACACCATTTTGCAGAAATAATGGCGCCCCATCAGCAGCTGAGTCATTTGTACTGATCAAAAAATACAACTTCATCTCCTCTATGACCACATCAAACTGTTCCTTCATCTCAAACTTGGTGTAGCGGTTGATCTCAGAGTCTGGGTGGTTTATCTTGCTGAATATAATGGACTGCTTTGACTCAGGGGTCAAGTCAGACTGGTAGGGTTCACAGAAAGCTGAGTTGGGGACTTCACAGGACCCAATTCTGATGTTGATACATCCGTCTACCTCCATATGCTCATCTTGGCATTCATTGTTGTCAGATATCACTCTCTGGTTGTGACACTCATCCCCTTGTAAAGAGAGGTGACATTGTCCCTGGGATGTATGCAACAGCTGACTGGGCAGGCTGGTGAGGAGAGGGCTATGCCCCAGGCCCTCAGCATCATCATCATCTGGTGAAAGCTGGATCTTTTCAAAAGTGTCAAAACCCCCAGCGAAGCGGTCAAATAGAACCACAGCAGATGGCACAGAGGCAGATCTGTCATTACTGCGTTGAGGAGTGGTATCATCAGCATTTCGTGAAGGCGGTCTAGGGTTTAAATAATGGGCACTGGGAACTACTGCATTAGTAGAGGAAAAGTAGGACAGAGCAGGAGACGTGAACGAGGACAAAGGCCTGTCTTCATTTTCAGTCATGGATGTCTTAGTTCTGGGTTTGCAGTCTGCAGTGGAAAGGAGTATGGACAACTCTTTTACTTGGTCACCTTCAACAGCCACTGTTGATTTATTGCTACTTATTTTGTTCTTTGCACAGTCCTTTTCAGTCATGTGTTCATTGTGCTCTTCATTTGTTTGCATCAGTCTATTCAACTTCTCAAAGTTAGCGTGCACTTTAAGGTCTTTTCCAAAGCTTGTCACTTCCTTGCCTGCTTTTCTCTCTGCCATCTCACTCTTCACAGGAACTTCTGTAGTTAAATATTCAGCCTCCTGTGTCTTGCAGTGTTCTGGACTGATAAGAAAGCAACCAGCAGGTGCCTGTTTCTCATTCAGGTTTCCCACAGCGCAACAGTTTTCTTTTCTTTCGTTACAGGTGATAATTTGTTCAACAGGCCTGTATAGGCAGCTACTGGGTTCTGATTCCCAATAACAGGCCTCTTTGCTGCCCGGCTCGCTGTGTTTCTCACTGAGGGTAAAAGGACAATGCTGCTGTTCGGTGGATGACTGACACATGAACTCCATCTTACCCTTGTACTGCTGAGAATAAGAATGTTCCAGAATTTGAGTGCGTTTTGTGGAGATTGTTAATGAGGTGGGTGGCTCTACACCTGTGGGGCTCGCCGAGTCATGGCGCTTCTTCTCTGCCTCAATTCGGCTCCAGATTACAGGGTCAATTACACAATAAAGGCCCACTTCATTATCTCCTTGACTGCTGCTTGCAGGCAGAGTTTCAGCACTGTGACCCGCCGTTTCACTATGAACTTCAACTGTCATCTCATCAGCTGCGCGCCACCATGCTACATCATCAGTCTCAACAGTCAGACTAAGCTCAGCCCCGATGTGCATGGCATTTGATGCTAATATCACATCACAAGGAACAATGGCTACCTCAGCACAGTCAGCTGTCTCGACTACAGGATCTGGGGTGGAATCTTTATCGTCCCTGCTGTACTCATAAATTAGGCCTTCATCACGGACAGTTGCATTTCCTTTCACATCAGTCTCCCATCTGGCTGTATTTTTCACCTCATTTTTCGCAGCTCCTGCCAGGTTCCCTGGGGGTCTCACTTCAGAGCGTGAGCAGAATGATTTAGAGCCCATGTAATCACTGTGAGACAAGCAGCACTTGGCCTCTTCCTCCTTCTTGATGGGGGATACATCTGCACTACACCCACGCTCATCACGCGTCTGATTACACTCTTTGACTTCGGCATATTCATAAAAGACAGTATCTTCCACACATTCAGTCTGACATTTGACCTCCGAGAGCTCACTTGCGTTAGGGCCATGACTGCTGCTGTTTTGCCCCCATCTCCTGTCTTCTTCCTTTTGTGGAAAAGCTCCGCCCGTAACGGGGGACCAGTAGTCCAGTGATTTCCCCAGCTGTTCCCAATCACGACGAGTGGAAGCATCAGCCCTTGTGACATCTACAGTAGACTCTGCTGACACACCTCCTGCATCATCTCTAGGGTGTGAGTCAGCCTTGTCTGTTTTGATAACTGGATGTTTCTCATCTTCCTCCAGACACGGGAAGTGTATCTTTGCAATGGTACAACACACTCCAGTGGACCCAGTGTGGTTTTTATTGTCCATGTCTGAAGTAGCCACCTTTGTTACACAGTTCTCTTTGAGTTTAGTATCATCACATCGATATCCTTTGTGTCTATACCCAAAGGCATGCTCAGCTGTGTATGTTGGGTCTTCATTGTCTTGGAAGGGTTTTGATGGTGATGCGAAGCCTTCTTTTTTCTGGAACAGCTTGGGAAACTCAAACTTGCTTTCACCACTGTACCCATCTTGGTAGCTTGCAGTGACTGACTCCGGTCTTGTCCATTTGGGGGAGAGTGGAGAAGGAGAATCTCTCTCACTCTTAGAGGATCTAATCTCTTTTGCAATTGTATCCATTTTCGTTGATATGCTTGACCTAAAAATCAAAATAATATGAATAATTATCTCAGGGCCCGAGTGCAAATAACCGTGATCATTATCAAACGTGGCTATTCTTTAATAGTTACACATTTTAAGTTCAATGCATAGAATTTGCGGCAAATTCTTTATAAAAAATATATCTTTATAACACAGCACTGCAACTCTAAACAGCATACCATAAGCCTGATCAATAAAACAGGTTTATGTTTAAAATGGTAAAGAAAAGATACGCGAGTAGTTGAGTACCTAATGATTGTTGTTTCTTTCAACATAATGGACCCTTCGCTAAGCCCCACCCACTCCACTCTGTGACTGGTGGTGCGAAGTTAGTCACACCCAGGCCTGGCAGCGCCTGGCAAACTCTGCTTCTCACCCATTGACTTGCATGTTAAATGATGGCTTTTCCCCTTAAAAATAATCGATCATTTCAGGAGCAAGAGCTTCAAAATCTCTTCTAAATCTAGTCATCAAAGCCTGCAGTAGGCTATGCACTGGACAAATGTGCATGACATTATTTCAATAAACTAAAAACATGGGGAATGTTAGAGGGAGTAATAGCCATGGATACACAACGGTCGACTGTCACGACCATCATGGATGAACTTCAACCTGGTGTTTGCACTTTGCACCCGTACATCTACATAAACGTTCGTATTTCAAATATAAAGTGCTTATCCCATGGCCACGGATATTACATGTATGTACGGGCTCTCAGAAGTACCTGTCTCATCCGTATTGTTCAATAAAAAGCATTTTAATCTGATCGGTGGCCCTTTTCTCCATATGATATCAACTGAGTGACCCTATCGGTTGGTAGGTATATTGCACTCTGATACATTATGAGAAAATGGCCACTGATCGGATTAAAATGCTTTTTATTGAACAATACAGAATATACGGGTACTTTTGAGAGTCCTGTGCATAATTGTAACATCCGTGGCCATGAGGTAAGCACTTTATATTTGAAATATGAACGTTTATATAGATGTACGGACCGTAAATGGAGAAACTGCAAACACCAGGTTGAAGTTGATCCATGACTAACCGGAGTTTTCATGTACCGCAGGGTAAGACTGCAGTAGCAGTTAATTCATAGACGAACAAATGAATGAATATACTTTAACCTGCGGAATCCGAAACAGGCAGCGCTGTGATTCTGAATTTTGTTACGATTGCGGTGATTAGTAGCCTATTATTGACACCACCTGGGCGAGTGAGTCGTGTAACTTTCCTGACGTTAAGCTGTGTATGTGTTCAACAACACAGCCATGCAGCCTTGCAGTTTAAGTGCAGATTTCAGCTTGGGAAAAGCAGCCTCCAACGGGTTTCGGTACGTGGTTCATAGTCCCCATTGCGTTATCGTGGTATTCCTATTCTTGCAAATGATTGTGTGTGTGCGGGCGAAATAACATTGACAGCTATGGCAGGTGACGAAAGCTTGCCAGACCTATGCCAGACTAACAACGGTTGCTAAGCTGGCATTGCATTGGACAATCGCTTTTGGGGTGGGGTTTAGCGAAGGGTCCATTACTGAACCATCCTCAGTATTTGAATATCAGTTTGTGGTTAAGCAAAAAAAAAAGGGGGATGTATGTGTTCATCAATTTACCCAATCCAGCTACTCACCTTCCCACAAAGATGAGTCTCAAAAACACGTGAAAGGAATTGCACCATCAACCTAAGAGAAAACAGGAATCAGTGCAATTAATCTTCCGTCTGTCAAATTACTCCACTACAGTATGGAACATTAACCCACCATAATTCAACATGCATAATGTAAAGATGACATTAGTCCAGAAGAATAGAGATGACAGGGCACATTAAACCTGGCGATGAACCAAGTGCTCAGGCATGTCTAAACAACTCCCTCACTTTAAATCAGTGCTTCTCTCAGACAGTGGGCCGGGACCCAAAAATGCAGCACCATTTTGTTCTCACAAAGTCACTGACAAAGGACATTTTTAATTGAGTAGTAGTATTGTGTTATTTATTATTGATACCATTGGTTCCTGCCTGCATTAATGGTCAGTTTAACCACTTAAACCCCAGCATCCATATTGTGGGGGAAAGCTTAAACTGAAAAGAGCAGATTGAGCTTGCCGATCTGCTATTTTCAGCAAAATTATTCCCCACAATAACAGAAAACAGAAAATACACTAGTATTAAGCCCTGAGGGACTCCAGGTAACCAATATGGGGTTTAAGTGGTTAATAATGGAGATATATAGACAATCATGTTTTATTGCTGTACCAGCTTCTATAGTTATGTGAATAGGAGTATAATGATAAAATGTGGTTTTCAAGTGATTTAATTGGTGTATTGACAGGCCCAGCTGTCAGCAGATATGAGCTGTTTTGAAAACCATTTCCTCAACTCCCACAGGTATGATAAAACTAATATAGCCTATACATCAAATGTTTGTGTATGGACACTATAATAGCCTACTGCAGAGGTGGAAAAAGTACTCGCATGTTTTACTTAAATAAAAGTATCAAAATAGCAATGTAGAAATACTCTGTTACAAGTAAAGTACAAAAAGTATAGGTGTCAAAATATACTTAAGTACTAAAAGTAAAAATACTCTTTATGCACAATATCCCATTTCACATGTTTCCAAATGTAAACAAAATCCTTGTTAATGTATGCTTTACAAAGTAACTAAAGTTTTCAAATAATTGTAGTGTAGTAAAATTACAATATTTGCCTCTGAGATGCATGGAGTAGAAGTAAAAGTATAGAAAATTGGAAATACTCAAGTAAAGTAAAATAAAATACAAAAGTACAACGGTACTTAAGTACAGTACTTGAGTACGTATGTACTTACCGTAGTAAATTTCCACCACTGGCCTACTGTAATACACCAACTGTGACGCAGCAAGTAAGTTAGATAGTCATGATGCAAAGTTCTTTGTTGTGGCTGCTAACATTCGCTAATATAATGACCTTTATTGAATGGCTCTGCAATATCACACGTTTCCTCGTTTGTCATTATTATTCATTCATCACTTACCACGTAGTTTTGTTGTGACAAGTTGTCAAACAGCGACCTATTTAGTCTGTTTCGTTTAGTGTTGTTGTCGACAGAACCTCGGCAGCCGCTCGAGCGGTGTTACACCCACATTTGTGACCAATTTACTTTGGTGACGGAATTCGCGCGCAATGACATACTAGCTCGAGACTTGTTGTTGCTCGCCAAGACCTACAAGCGAGCAACTCTTGAAGTGGTCAAACTAGCATTATGTTCAGAAACATCTTCCATGACATCTTAATAGTCTCGGATATTCGATTCCATATAGAACCAAAGGTTTCAATCTGTGATTTGATTTATTCACCTGGTTGGCTGCATGTGAACAGCAGGAACTGTTACTAAAACATCATCATTTTACATAATTGTGTTCATTAAACGATATAGTGTGGGTCGAGGGGCTCTTTCACACTAATTCACAAATCACACATTAGGACTTTCTTGGCCACACAGTACAAACATTTTCACTCGTGAGATGTTATTTTGCTGTAGCCTAACGCATGCATGATGCAAAAGAGACATGCACAGTGAGGGGGAACGCACGCACGCACGCACGCACGCACCAAGGTGTGTGTGCAGGCACGCACGGTTTCCGTTGCTTATTCAGGTTTGCTTCCAAAAAGATTTAAAAAAAAATTAACCAGTGGTTCTCAAACATTTTCATGAAAATGGGAGCATATTTGTGTTAGAATGTTTCAAAAAATATTCCAAATATTCCACATTTTATTTTAAGAGTTTTTGAAAATAGCAGATCTACAAGCTCCATTGTGAGCTTGTAGATCGGCTATTTTCAAATAGCCGATGCGATGCATATAGGTTTAAAGTGCTCATGTGGCTTCTTTTGGGCTTGTTTTCACAGACCTGGTTGCTTATTTTTCTCTCAAAATATGTACACACACACACACACACACACACACACACGCACGCACGCACGCACGCACGCACACACACGCACGGTTTGACTGTGCACTCCATCCATCCACACACACACAGTGTCTCCAGCAGACAGGCAGTGTTGTGCAGCATCTCTCGGACTGGCAGCAGCAGCAAGCAGTGCATTTCGTCGAGGCTGTTTTAGTAGTTTCTCTCCCCCCTGATCCTCCCCTCCTTTCTGCAAATAAAAACAAAACCCCGATCGACAAGACCAACAGAGGGTCGCATTATAGGAGATCGAAGAACAAGTTGAAACGTTTATCGCGTATTTTTCTTCCATCTGATCGCGTTCCCCAAAAATCAACCCCCCCAAAACACATCGTCCACACTTCTACCCGTTGACTCCGTTGCACTCTCGGCAAGGTAGGATGTTCTCTTATGACCGATGCTCGTTGTATGTATGCATGACACATTTTGTCCCCACTTAACACACCTTTTACTTTATGACAGTGGTTTTCAACCCTTTTTATATCAAGGTCCATTATTTATTCGGCATTTGAGCCACGGACCACCATCTGATGAGATTTAGACTCTCAGACCCCAAACTTATATATTATTATTTATGTTATATAATATTTTGCTGTCGTTGGATGAGATTGTGTCCACAATTTCATGGTGTATTGATGTTGGTACCATTAGGAGAGACAACAGGCAAACGTCGATCAAAAATAACAATTCTTCTACATTCTCTAATTGTGTAGACTTCTTGTAAATTAAGTAATGCAGATGTTTAACAATACTTTAACTCTTGAGAGCTAAACGTTAAAGTTCTATAAGGGTCCATTTGGTTACCAACTCTCCATCATTTAGCTGGGGACCACCTGGAACCCCCTCAAGGACCCTGGTGTTCCCCGGACCACTGGTTGAGAACCACTGATTTATGAAAATCGATCACCTCATTATTCATTATGGTACATTGGTCTTCAATAACAAAAGCTATGTTGATGATTTTATGAAGTAGGCTAGTATTATAGTGAGGATATAATTACATTAATATCATAATTACATTAATATCATTATAATAACCTCTGCTGGAGCTCATTCAGTGTTGCACATTTGCATGCAGAATTACTTTAATTAGTGTTTAGATAAACAGGGCATGTAGCCTACATATATCACAGCATTTAATTGCAAAAGTGGCCAGATGGAGATTGATATGATTGTGGGTGATTGCTCATTAAACTGTTTGACTAGTCAATAATAGAATGTTATGTTGAGGATTGTGGCATGAGACAATATTGCTCCGTTTGTGGTGCTGATGTTGGGGCTTTTTAGAGGAAGCAGCAAGGATACAGACAGTGCCAGTTTGGGAATACTAGGCTATATAGAGTCTCCTCTCGAGACACGACAAAACAAACCAAACCCCTGTTCACAGAACAGACGTTCATACCCCACAAAAACCTAATTGGGGGAAGCTTGCCACCATCTGGCCACTGAAATCAAGGCAGCAGAGCAGCAGATCTATATCAAACCTGCTTTTTTTGCGTGCACACACATCTAACACACACACACACACGTACGTACGCACGCACACGCACACACACACACACACGTACGCGCGCACACACACACACACACACACACACACACACACACACACACACACACACACACACACACACACACACACACACACACACACACACACACACACACACACACACACACACACACACACACACACACACACACACACACACACACACACACACACACAACCTGCACTCTCCACCTCTTACAAAGAAAGAAGGAGGGCAGCGGAATTACAGAGACCTGCAAGCAGATAAAGTTTGACATATAACCAACCACTTTCATTGTACTATCCCCGTCTATTGTCAGCTTGGCTGGGCTGTGACTCTCAAGGTCATCGCCTTTTGGAAAAGGATGGCAAAGGGACATAATGTTACGTAATAATATGCCTGCCTCACATGTTCATGTGCTGGATGTTCACAATACTGTAAACTGTCTCGTTTGACAGTACAGTTATTGCATCTATAGTCGTTGATACAGTACTAATAGTTGTGAAATTAGTTATTTCGCATGGACGTGGACATTAGTGGACCTCAGGTCTCAAGTCAATGTGTGCTGCTCTGCAATGCACTGCAGAGAGACCCATTGGATATTGTCTCAGAGTTGGAGATGCTGGGCTGCTCCTTCTCTCCAGCCATGATCAAGCATTGACATTAGCTTATTATGTAATGGTGGTCTGACTGGAGGCAACTGAAGAAACTGATGCATCATGTCTAAATTTCAGGAGTTTCGTTGCACGATAATTGATAGCACACGATATGTTTTAAGAATGGAAGGGGGCGGTACACTTTCCCCTCTGTCATCATCTGTAGGCAAAGCTTTGAAAATACATCTGAGCAGACCAGCAGTGGGGAATGGATTTCATCACTGTTGCCTTATGCCTCGTTTACCCTGTGCCTGTACAGGCTACTGACAACAAAGATGTTTTATTATCAGGCCCCTGTGGTGAAAAACAAACTATTCTCATGACATTACTCATTCATTGTATAGCCTATAGATTACAGTGGAGAGTGAGAACAACAACAGCGGTGCACAATGATATGCGACAGAGGACATGAGATGGATGGATGCAAGCTAACATGTTAGAAGTCTCCAAATTTTGATGCCTTAAACCAGGTCACCCTGGAGAAAAAAAACAGCTGCACAGCTCAGCATACACACAGATAAAGGTGGGAGTGTCACAATGCTCCAGTATGAGCCTCTGACAGTCAGCTCTGCTGCCCATAGCGTGAGATGAGGGAACAGTTTTGAGGTATCATAAGCGAATTGGAGGCATTTTAACAGCATAGATGCACTATTCTGTTTTTCTTTTGTTTTTTGTTTTTTTCCAGACAATTGCATACAGCATAAAACATGATGAACATGTTATGTCTGTGATAGTCTTACCTAAGGTAGTAATTGACACCTAAAGTATTTGCACACTGTGCATTTTCCAGCATATTATATTGCATTTTAATAGCTATAAAGCAGTTACAGTATATTTGGCTTGTAATGAGCTTTTCGTGGTTTATATATTGCCATATAAGCCATTTGAGTAAATTCAAGGGATTGTCTAGTCTTTGCATGCACGTACACAGACATTATGCACAATGCACAAACTTTAAAAAACATGTGGTGCAAAACATGTGTAGATTTTTTAAGTAATCATACGTATAAACACAATGACACAAACAGTACACAATACACCCACACCCACACACATTTACTGTATGGACATGGAAATGGATGGTAAGCAGAGATGTTGTTAGCAATGCGTCCTGCGTCAAATTATGTGTTTTTCCCTTGGATGCATCGACATATTACCCAGATAATGTAACATTGTTTATGTTATAATCATAGAAATAACGCAAAGTATGTACCGATAGACCGGAATCTTTTTTTACCAACTACGCACGTGCAAAGTCTGGTAAAAAAAGAATTGACAGGGACGTGGTTTTGCACTACAAGAATGAATAGTTGCTAGTTTAGGTTATTTAAAAAGAAATGTATTAGGTTTATTTTTTTATTATAATATTGGGTATTTGTTAGGGGTGAAATTCAAACAGGACATGAACATAACCATAATTATAACCACTAGACCATACCCGGTCGACGCATGCGTGGGGGGATATGCGCACATGATCTGGCAACCCGGGAGGCAGTTCGTCCCATAGCTGGGCAGGCCCGTAACCATGGCGACAGTGTTTGACACATAAACGCTAATAAGAAGCTGAGATTTGATGAAATTGAAAAACGGGCTTCACAGTTAAGTTCAGATGGTAATGGTCAATGGCTGTGTGCAAAATCAGAGCAATTGCTCCAGCCACTGAGGAGAACCGGGTAGCTTCACGTACTCACCTACTCACCACTACAGAGGTTACTAGAATTATAGTAGGATATAAGATCAAACGACTTAAACACTGCACTAAATGTATTAGGACTCATTACAATTTTCCTGGGACTCATAACATTGCCCTGGGACGCATCTAAAAGACTACCCATGAGTCCCAGGACTCATTACACTGAAAACCTAGCAACATCACTGAGTAGGGCTGCAATGCAACACACATCTCTACTGAGACACATCTGTCTCCCTGTGCAGTTGCTGTCTTGGGGCTCGCCGCATCCCGATAGACTATGTCAATGGAGACTGACTACTCTCTGTCTGTTGTGGAGTTTGATGTCTCTCTGATGGCGGAACAACTATAGGTCAAGAAAGTAATCTACTGTGCAGTATATAGCTTGGAACATTGGTACATGTGGCATCTGGTTTTATAGAATACACACACACACACACTCCATGTACACAGCCCCAGATTGATGGAGGTCAGACTATGTTTGTTGCCATGTGTAATTTGAAGGTCTGAAGTAATACAGTTTGCAGTGGTCATGACACAGATAATGGACATGACTCAGTCCAACATCAAATCAATATATGTTGCCGCAGTGTTTATGCTATTCAGCAGGGCAGAGCAAAAACATGCATATGTATTTAGTGTTAGTGTTAGTGTTTCTGTGCGTGCGTGCGTGCGTGCGTGCGTGCGTGCGTGCGTGCGTGCGTGTGTGCGTGCGTGCGTGTGTGTGTGCTCCCATAAAGCTCTATATCCCACAGTGTTACACCCCATCATGTGGTCCATCATTCTTTGCTGACATCCGATCCAATCATTATTTTCTGGTTTAGGCCAATTGTTATTCCTATTTATGGACAGGGCTTTATTGACACTGGTCTATAAAGCCATTTGAGAGCCCCTAGTGGGGCTCAGGTAATCGCGAGGGCATCCATCCAGCCTGTTGGATCTCTGGGTGGGACCAGGCTGCTTAGCAGCAGGGGCCATCTACAGGAACAGAGAGCCTCCAGTGCAGACCATAGATCAGATGCAGTTACATCCAAACTGTTTTTCTGGGGATCTTCAGAGGCCTAGAACGGTCAAGGAGCCAAAGAGACAATATTATTGAATGGCTTTTGTATTCATGTTTTTTTGGTCTCTCTGCTCTCTTTCTTTCTCTGTCCCTCTCTCCTCTCACTCATACATAATACCCTCTGCCTCTCTCGTTCTCTCTCTCCACTTCCATCCGATGCCCACCCCTCACCCCCTCTGTGGTTACAGCTGAGGATTTTCATCTTTTCTCTCCATAAGCCATGAAATGAAATTGGATTGTTTTCTGAAATGTGCAGCGATGCATCAACGAATGATCGTTTCTCTGTTTAGCTTAGCAAGGCCTGGTTACAGATTGACGAAAGCTAATTAAGTGACGGTTAAGTGCCGTTATCACATGCATGGAGAAGAAGCCCCATACTGTATCTGCCATGATTTCATTGGAATTATTGAATTCTTTTTTTTGGCGCTCATTTAGCACACAAGCAGTATGGATGGCCTAATGAATCTATATGACTTCCCCACCTGTGGTCCTAAATGAAGACGATAGGTCAGTGCTGATAGCATCTCGCCTCCAGAACTTGCTATTTTTTCACACAAAGTGGGATTCATAAATAGCAGTACATAGACAAGGAGAACAAACGCTCCATGAGCCTGAGCGTCTTTTTGTAATCATGGTAATTAGGGATTGCTTAATGAACTAATCAATGCCCAAGTACCAGTAAAGTAGCAGAGGCGGTGCTGTGCAGATGCAGATAGACAGACCAAGAGTGAGAGAGAGAGAGAGAGAGAGAGTGAGAGAGAGAGGGAGAGAGAGACTGGGATGCAAGTGTCTGGCAGAGGATGGCAATTTTACTGCTTATAACCCAGTCAAGATGCCATGATGAAACCAATTCAACTATAGTTGTTGCAAGCAATTGAATAACATTGACCTCTTGCTGACTTCTTGTTATTCAGTCACATACTACCTGCTGTCAGGCAGATGCCTTTTGTCAAAAAATCCAAGCCACTCTCAGAACCACAAGGAGGCATTGTAGTGGATAAGACACACCGGAACCATGCTGTCTCCCTCTCTACTTTCCTGCTGTCTGTCTCAGTGAAGGAGATGATACAACATGGACATAGACTGTCCACTGTCTTTAAAAATAGCACAAGGGATGAGGGATGATCCCAACAGATCACAATAGAGTACGCACTTAAAGATAGCAGTGTACCGATGGTTCATCCCACAGTGCAATGATCCAAACATAACCAGTTCATCATGGGATCAAAACCTACAAATGTGGGATGATTGATGTTTTGGGGAATTGGTTTTGTAACCGTTTCATTTCCAGAGTACATCAACTGTGTCACAGTCGCTCATTTACAGCAATGGCCTGCCATACACTTGCACACGTGCACGCCAGACTAGCATTGTAAAAAGCTTCTTAGGTGAACAGATTTATCACCCTTTTTTCACCCTTCAGCTTGTTTTTGTGTTTATTTAGAAAAAACTAAATTAATTTGCTAATTGTGTGTGTGTGTGTGTGTGTGTGTGTGTGTGTGTGTGTGTGTGTGTGTGTGTGTGTGTGTGTGTGTGTGTGTGTGTGTGTGTGTGTGTGTGTGTGTGTGTGTGTGTGTGTGTGAACGTGCGTGCCTGCGTGCGTACGTGCCTGCACGACCCCTCTGCCTGTATATGTTCCCCTGTGTGTTCATGTGTGCGTGCTGTTTATCTGTGTTATGTTGTGTGCACATGCCCTTCCCCCCGGCGGCAGACGAAATGGGGAAACAGAACAGCAAGCTGACCCCCGAAGTGATGGAGGACCTGGTGAAGAGCACAGAGTTCAACGAGCACGAGCTGAAGCAGTGGTACAAGGGATTCCTGAAGGACTGCCCCACCGGGCGGCTCAACCTGGACGAGTTCCAGCAGCTCTATGTGAAGGTACAAGACAGCACCCACCCACCAGTGTTGCCATGTCTGCTTATGATAAGCTGTTTTTCTGTAAAGTTGCTTGTAAATATTGGTAGTTGCTGGTTGCAAACAAGGGCTTGTTTATAAAGTGTAGTTGCTTATTTGGCCTTGCTTCCTAAATGTTGTTTAAACCAGTGGATCTCAAACATTTTCATGGCAAATTAATATGTATTAACTCCCAAATAGATATGTTTCTTTTGAAAATAGCAGATCTACAAGCTCAGAGCTTGTGAGCTTGTAGATCGGCTGTTTTCAAATATCCGATGCATATAGGTTTAAAGAGCTCATGTGGCCTAGTCGCTTCTTTTGGGCTTGTTTTCACAGACCTGGTTGCTTATTTCTCTCTCAAAATTTGGCAACACTGGACGGCACCCACTCACCACTGACTGACTGTTCACCTGCCAAGAGACTCACTGCACAACACGCCCGCTTACGCCTACACACACACACACACACACACACACACACACATGCATGGACAGTAGGGGACATGCAGACACACGCTGCACTTTGTGTATACACGCACGCACGCACACGCACGCACACACACACACACATACACACACACACACACACACACACACACACACACACACACACACACACACACACAGACACACACACACACACACACACACACACACACACACACACACACACACACACACACACACACACACACACACACACACACACACACACACACACACACACACACACACACAAACACAAACTTGTTATGATCAGCAGTGATTCACTTTGGTGCACACAGCACAGTTAGGTAGAGTGCAGTCCATTAGAGTTCGGCAGAACACAGGAGGGAGTGTTGGCAAAGAGGATTGTAAATGGATGATTATCGTGTCAGAGGGGAGAGGAGTAGAGCCGAGAAGGACAGCATATAGTAGAGTGGATTTTAGTAAAATATACCTGTAGTCAAATGCAATAGAAAAGATGATCAACAACATAGAAATACAAGTAGTGCTGGGTAACGTTTGTCTTCTAACTCATTCTTAGTTTTGAGCTGGTTGCACAGTGTATACTCTGCATGTGAAAATACATGTATTATGTACAAACAAAATAATGTGTTTGTGTACAAAATGAACTCCCATGTTGGATTTGACCTCTGCTGGTTAACAGCCTTCTTGGTCACTAGCTAGTTGACATTTTCGCATTGATGTAAAAAGTAACTAAGTACATTTACTGTACCTAAGTACAATGTTGAGGTATTTTTACTTTACTGGAGTATTTCCAATGTTCAGTACTTTCACTTCTACTCCACTACATCTCAGAGGCAAATATTGTACTTTTTACTCCGCTTCAATTATTTGAAAACGTTAGTTACTAGTTACTTTGTAGATTTTGATTATTTTTACAAAACATACACTAACCACTTCAAGCCCTATTTATATTTAGGCCATTTGAAAATAGCCGATCTACAAGCTCACTTTTACTCAAGTAAATTTAGAATTCTGTAATTTGGAATTGACAGAGTATTTCTACATTGCAGTATTGATGCTTTTACTTAAGTAAAAAAATACATACATTTTTCCACCACTGCATTTTCGAGCCACTTACAGACTCTTCACAGGAAACGACTGGAAATAAACCCATGAATTATCGATGCTATTCATTTGCTTCAATCAACCTGAAGCTAATCTGATATGGGGAGGTTGTTTTTTTGTATTTTAATATTTCATCTTTGTAATCTGTCCCCCAGTGAGTTACAACGTGCTTATATCTCATGGCAATTTCTCATGGCAATTTCAAAGCGTACGATTCCTCCTTGAGTATCATTTAACAATTCTGACTTCACGCAAGACTATGTGACAAGCCGAGCTTTCTGAGTAGGGTAAGAATAGCCAACATTAATCTTTTATCGTAGCTGTCAGGAAATGCCTCATAATCTAAAAGGGGCTGTAGTTACATAAGATTTTACCCATTACTGGAGGTCATGGGCACGCTCTCTGATGAATGCCACCAGAGCTCCAAACATCAGCGAAGGCTGAAACAGATATGGAAATATAGAATCCACTTATGTCTACTGATGGTGAAGTAGTCAAGACTCCCCCTGACCTTCTACACAGTATCTGTCACAAAAAATACTTGATTCTAATAACAGTTTAAAACCAAGTGACGTTTCAGTCGCTCAGACCTTAGTCAGAAGGTGGTCCCCATCATAGACCCCCCCACCCCTCACATGTAGCCTTCCTGGCCGAGGATAGAAACCCACCGACCCCTCTCTCCTGTGGCTGCCCTGTGTGTTGTCTCTCTCAGATGCCTGTCTGAATCAAGGGGAAACATTTATTTTGTATTGATTGTTTTGTTCTTCCAAATATTTAAGTGAATTGAAGTGTTAAAAAGCTATGTTTCTGTGGACACGTCCAGCAGCACATTATTCACCTGTTTGTCAGAGAAGCTTGCAGCTTACAATACACAACACAGGCAAGGCATCCTTGAACATTGTAATCACATCGAGTGGCCTAGAGATCAGGTCCTTAGCCGTGTTGGGCAGTAACAAGTTAAAATCCACCGCGTTACTGTAATATTATTACCCTTTCCAGTAAGTAATATAACAAATCACTGTAACGTTTTGAGAAGACCATTAAAAGAAAACAAATATGAAGAAGAAATAGATTTAAAAATAAATAAATCATAAATGTCTATCTGTCACCGGACGTGCTCCATCTTGATCAATTTTCCCTGCAAAATCATTTTGAAACCGTCCCGAATCCAGTTCAAAGCAAACTGAAGAAACAATAATGGACACCTGGGAAATAGCAGATTGGCAAATAGAATTGGCAAAACAGGAATCTGATAAAAGGGGACAGCCATGAACAGCACACAACAGATCCACTGAAGTCACCTCTGAATCACTTGGCAGACAGGGAGGGAAGGAAATCGTCAGGCACACAAAGGGGGAAACACCGCTCCCGTCTAAAGGGGTCTTGTAGGCTGCTGTGCAAAGCCTATTGACATGTCCTATTGTGTTTCTAGGCAACGGTGTATCAGTGATAGGGCTTTATTTAAATCCAAAGGGCTGATAAGTTTAGAAAACGGTTGGCTGCAACCGTACATTAGCAGGACAGATTGTTCCTGTGAACAATTAGTGCTTGTGTGTACAGTACATGTACTACTGTATGTATGAATACATGTAATAACAAAAATACATGTATGGTGGTGGTGGTGGTGGTGGGATGAGAGGTTTGAGTCGTTGACAGAGAGGAAACGCAGCGAGGGGCAGAGGCAACAGAGAAAGTGAATGAGCGAGAGTGAGAGAGAGAGAGAGAGAGAGCGAGAGAGAGAGTATCTACATCCATCATTCATTAGCCTTGCTACATTCATACGAGAGATGTGCACATGATGAGTTTTACACGCTCGCGTGAGTGTGTGCGTGTGCGTGTGCGTGTGCGTGTGCGTGTGCGTGTGCGTGTGTGTGTGTGTGTGTGTGTGTGTGTGTGTCCGACCCCCTCCCTGTGTGCATGCATGCGTGAGATGGGTATGGATCGTCTTACACCTGTGCGCTAAGAGGTGGAGGGATCTTTTCCTCTCTCTCTCTCTCTCTCTTTATCTGCACACCGTACCCCCTCCTCTCTCTGTCTCTCTCTCTCCCACTCTCTCTCCCCCCGCATGTCTTTAGATCTCCCAATATTCACATGCTGCTACTCTACACCTGTGCCAATGTTGTCCAGATGCCTTTTCTGCCAATGTGCTAAGTGCAGCATTACCTCCACTGGGCTGCGTGCCTGTGAGCCAATGAGCAGTTTGATCCAAGCATACTGTTCCCGCTCTTTTCCCCTTTATTCTACTAGCTGCCTCTCATCTCTTCTTCCTTAAAACTGCACTGCGTGGCTTTGTAGAAATAATCGTATTTTTTCAGGCCTTGGTAAGGACGGGGAGGGGACGGGGGGGTGGCGTGCTCTGGAACCCACATTCCTTTTGTATCACACCATAACTATCTGTCTCTCTGTACACAACCCTGTGATTAGATGTCTTATGTACATTGATATTTGAACACAAAGATAGAGTGTAAGGCAATCAGAATGGGGGGGGGGGGGGGGGGTAAGGGACATACTGTATAAACATTGGTGCTTCTGTAGTTTTAGCAATTGCAATGGCAGTAAAATCCAATTTAGCATTTAATACATTTTTTTGCTTGTTTAAACTCATGTTGATGATCATATCACGGTTGTGGTAAACTGCGAATGGGTGTGGAGCAGAATATTTCTGGCAAGTTGTGAATGCAAAGCTTTGTGTAACATTCAAACTCACATTCAGTGGTCTCACATGCACAGTGCTATATCTATTGTATTCTATTTCTGTTTATCTCGTGTACAGTGGTCCCAGAGCAGGAGGTCTGTATAGGCCACATTCATATGATAAAACTAGCCGATGGCATGTAGAGGTCTCCTCCTTTGCACAATAAATCTCTGCTTGTCAGCCTTAGATGAGAAGAGATTGTATTATCCTGGACTTCGACAGCTAGCCTTGGCTTAGATTGGAAGCATTGTTGTAACGATCATCTACACACAACAACACACACACACACACACACACACACACACACACACACACACACACACACACACACACACACACACACACACACACACACACACACACACACACACACACACACACACTGACCTGGATAAATAGAGATAGATGGATTCCGCTCTGTAGCTGCTCTTGCATCGCCGCAAGGCTTTTGCTGCAGAGGGGTGTGTACTATGCCTGCGTGTGTGCCAACGACAATTCAGCATTATCTTCTATGAGAAGTCCCCATCTCCCCAGACACGACAGACAGACAGACAGACAGACAGACAGACAGACAGACAGACAGACAGACAGACAGACAGACAGACAGACAGACAGACAGGTAGATGCTGAGCCAGCCAGACACTGACGTTATCTGTGTGATGGCTTATGTCTGCATGCAGCCCAAATGTAACATGATCACGAAGAAGCAGATGGGGATACGAAGACAGCAAATATACAGCAAAAGTCCCCCTTTTTAGAGCAGTGGTTCTCAAATATTTTCATGTCAAGGACCCCTTGTCAGTTGATATGTATCTGGCCGCTGGCAAAACGCCCAGCTACAACGCCTACCTCTCTGATCTTCTGCTGGAGTAGGGTGTCCCAGATCAATTACAAAGCGTGCTGTCAAAGGTCCTACATTTGATTTCACGTTGCAATCCCAGCTAGGAAATGTGCATCTCGTGGCTAATTTAATCCTTAATTGTGTGTGTGTGTGTGTGTGTGTGTGTGCGTGTGTGTGTGTGTGTGTGTGTGTGTGTGTGTGTGTGTGTGTGTGTGTGTGTGTGTGTGTGTGTGTGTGTGTGTGTGTGCTTGCATGCGTGCGTACAACAATGGTTATGGTTCCCACAAGACCTGGATGGTGTGCGCCGTCAAAGGAACTGCAATAGACAGAGCAAAATGAGGCAATAATTATGAGCTGGTTTTACAGTGTTTGGCGTAGCCTAAAGCACAAAGCCAACAGTCTCTCTCAGGTCTCTCATGGGGAGGAAAATCCAACGACAAATTAGCAGAGTGCAATTTGCAGGGAGAGCGAACAGTGTTACTCCGCTTTGCATTTTCAGAACAGACATTGTTGTTAATTGCCCACAGAATCTCTGAGTTGGCGGATTACATAAGCAGACGTGACGAGCCTGCAAACGCGGACTGGCTTGGGGACAACACACACACGCACTGCACACATGCGCACGCACACGCACACACACACACACACACACACACACACACTCACACACACACACACATTTTATTCGCCCAAAATAGGGATGCCAGGGTTAATGTGGTTTGCATGAACATTTAATAAAATTTGTGATATTATCAAACATAAATATGAAACTTAATAGTCTACATTTCCCAAAAGGAATACATTATTCCACTCTGATCAGAAGAGACTACACAGAGCCGCAACATATCCCCACCGATGATACAAATTAATGACCAGAAATCAAAAGCAGAGGCATTGATTCGCAGCCGTGGGTCAGTGCCTATTTGTGGTCCTACACAGCCATTGGAGGCAGATGAAGGTAGCCTCCAGAGCCGATCTACACGGCACTTGTACTGGCAGGTAAGTCTGTGGGTGCAAACCAGTAAGTAACTGGTTTGAACCCACAGCTTAACCTGGGCTTTACCCAGTTACTGTAGTGATAAATGGTATTGGATAACCAACTTTGAGTGGAGTACTGTACAAAAGTAACTCTGGGGTGTAATAATACTGGTGTGTATGTAGATGCACTCACTGTCAGGCAAGGTGACCTTGGCTTTTTCAAAGGGAAATAAAACAGCCCTTGGTAATCAATAGAGAGGCTATCTCAGTCTGTATGCAGCGCTTTGGAGTCAACCCTTATTAGGTTAGAGAGTCGCTGGAGAAAGACAATGCTGCTTAGGCTCTCTTCCTTTTTCCTCTCTCTCTCTCTCTCTCTCTCTCTCTCTCTCTCTCTCTCTCTCTCTCTCTCTCTCTCTCTCTCTCTCTCTACTGTATCTCTTTAAAACTGGGAAAGCATCTGTGTCATTTTAGATTTTAGCGTTGGCTATTCAATGGATATTCGTGCCGGGCTGCAAGCTTGTACATCTGCTATTTTTGGACATTTAAAAAAAATCTTGAAAGTGTGAGAACTACTCATTTAGAAGAAATTCGTAGAATTTGCCTCAGGTCTTAACTCATTAACCGCCATTAACATCGTCTATAGCCTACCTTGTCAGCGATTCCGAGCATTTTCATTAACCTTTGAAAAATCATAGAATATTATTCTTCACGACGATCCATCCACGATCGCTTTAAAAGACGTATCCGAGGAGGGTGGGGGGGTGTACGTGCGTGCGCGCGTGCGTGTGTGGATCGCCTCACGGGGTAGCATCTCATAATAATGACCCATTATAGAACATTTATAAGCATTTATAAGCAGTTTGTAGACAATGAACTAATCATGAACAAACTGTTTGACCTTAGATAGTGATAACAAAGAAAGCAGGGTCAAACCAATTAGCTCCACTCCAACGGTCTTATAGTGGAGTGAATGAGGCTGGAGGCTGGATACACAGCTAAATCAATTCACCTCTGAGAGTATTTAAATTATCACTCAGGATTTGACCGTGTAAAGATTTGCTATTAGGTCTGTGGTTTGACGTCGAGTGAAGTTAAAAGATAATTAAGATAAGAAAGCCATGCCGGGCCATGCAGCCCATAGGGTAGGATTCTATCTCCTGTTTTTGTAGCGTGAGGCGGCTTGATGTATAAGGACATCCCCCAGCCATGATGTACAAGTACACCCCCTGGACATGATGCTATGTTGTAGGGACCCCCAATCCAACCCTTGGTCCCACTGCTACAGTAGGATTAAAGTTCATGGATATTTATCAAACTAGAGGTGTGGGCCCTCACACATGTCTGAGTCATAGTGTTGGGGCCTTTGTCAGAGTACCCGTTGTACCTGTTGTACCTGTCTGTCTGTGTCCCTTTTGTGCCCATATATGGAGATCCCTGATGTCATCAGTATATGCCCATATATTGGAATGCCCATATGTAGGCATATTGGTTGGATCGGCGGTTCTGGACAACTGGATATCCTAAACTACTTTTGTTCGCCTGCTTATGATCAAGCCATTCATTCATTTATTTGCCTTGGTTTGGGTATTTATATAACCCAGAGTCTGGCACCCAGGCTGCTGAGAAACAGAGAGAGAGGGAGAGAGAGAGAGACAAGAGGCTCTGCCTGATTACCGCCACTTCACACTTAACTACACCACAGTGGGGTGGGTAGAATGGGAGTCAGAAACACAGAGAGAGAGAGAGAAACAGAAAGTGAAAGAGAATTATAGAAGGGAAAATGTGTGAACACAAGGTGCTACACTACCTACTGTAACATAGCAAGGTCAAGGTGTAACAACCTGGAATTGAACCTGGGTTTCCTATATGGGAAACATCTATACCACTCAATCCTAAGGGGAATCCCCCTAGCCAAGGGAGATATTAGGCTTCAGTCTTGGCTTCTGTTACAAATGGTTGGTTCATTTACAGGGTCAGAACCCGGTGAGGAATCAGAACAAGTCTTTCCATTTGTGGCTGTCCACACACTTTATTCTTGAATATTACACCAGATCGATATATTTTTGAAGGAAGTTCGAAATGTGTGTAAACTGGATCATTGCCAGATCGTTTTCTGTAACTTCTTGTGGCTAGAAATACTGTATGCACACACATACTGCACACACACACACACACACACACACACACACACACACACACACACACACACACACACACACACACACACACACACACACACACACACACACACACACACACACACACACACACACACACACACACACACACACACACACACACACAGCAAATTACTAGTATTTGTACAAACTCCTTTGTCAAGTTCATACCAGCCCTGGACTAATCAGAATCATAGCATCAGGACTGGTCTGAAGATAGGATAGGGTGTCAGGGGGGAGTTGCAGTGTATGTTTTGTGTTTTCGGGTTCCTTGAACCGGATGAATGTTGGCCTCTTTTTTTAGTGATGCCAGCTGCCCATCATTTTGCCACTGGTTCTTTGCTTTGATAATATGCAGGAGCACAACTCTGTGACCTGATGAGGAGGAGGTATTCAATGGTGGACACTCAGTCACAGCTTTACAGCATTGGCAAATCAGGACGAGCTTGCTTAAGTCTTCTGTTTGGCTGGTTTTAGTTTTGTGTCTAAATAAATCATAAATAGACAGGTTTTCCAGTGGTCCAATCCAGGCTTGAAATTAAACCCATTCCTGGTTACAGTATGTGCACTGAGTTTCTCTTGATTTTTCCTAATTAGAATTCAGAATGTCAACAAAAGACACCAAAAAACCTATTGACAGGAAAGAGACAGAGGAGGGACATAAGGCCAAACCGAAGGGGCACGGCGGCCATGGCCTTCATGGATTATATGAAATTCCTGTCCTGATACGAACGTAGACACGGCACACATGTATTGAAGAAAATGACTCTGCTTATTCTTGTGATAATAGGGCGGTATTGGGGTATTGTAGTTGTCAGTATTGTATACATCCAGAGAAAAGCTGTTGTATTTTGCTGAGCTTTGCTATGTGTTGTGAGTAATGGTTTGCCCAGTGTTCTGTTTTGTTCTATTTTGTTTGGTTATGTGGAGTTAAAACATTTTAAATATTCTTCATTTTATTTGTTCATATACCGTACACAGCCAAAGTTATAATCCCTGTCCAAATGTTTTGAGTGCATCTATTATTAGCTACCATCAACTCATCTTTTGGTTTTCACATTCTTTGTCTCTCCCATCTATTAAGAGTCACCGTCTCTCTCTCTCTCTCTCTCTCTCTCTCTCTCTCTCTCTCTCTCTCCTTCTCTCTCTCTCTCTCTCTCTCTCTCTCTCTCTCTCTCTCTCTCTCTCTCTCTCTCTCTCTCTCTCTCTCCTTCTCTCTCTCTCTCTCTCTCTCTCTCTCTCTCTCTCTCTCTCTCTCTCTCTCTCTCTCTCTCTCTCTCTCTCTCTCTCTCTCTCTCTCTCTCTCTCTCTCTCTCTCGGTTCTCACTCTTTTGTCATCTCGCCCATCTCTTATCTCTCCTTCTACTACTGTGTATCTAGCTCTCTCATCTCTGGCACTCTCTTCCTTTCTCTGCTCCTCTCTAACCTCTCTCTCTCCATATCTATCTCTCATCCAAACCTTTCATTCCCTTTTATTCCATTCCCTCCTTCACATCCTGTCTCCTGCTGTCCTGTGGTGTGTGTGTGTGTGTGTGTGTGTGTGTGTGTGTGTGTGTGTGTGTGTGTGTGTGTGTGTGTGTGTGTGTGTGTGTGTGTGTGTGTGTGTGTGTGTGTGAGTGAGTGGTCACCATTGTAGTCTGATTATGAGCTCTTTGAAGATGCCATTAGAACCACGCAAGGTGCACTGCACTTATCTTACTAAGCCATTTAAAACTGAAGTTCTTCTGATACCGGATAATAGTATCAGAAATGCCTCCGATACAGCCTAGAATGCTGGATCGGACACACGTTTAGTTGCACTGCTGTTTTGTAGGCCTACTTTTTATTTTTTTAGCACTTGAATTTTATTTCCATTTTCATACATTCTGTAATCACATTATGGACATATGAACATACCCAAGGCCTATACTTTTTAAATTTCATTTATTTTAGAAAATTATGGCTGCACTTTAACAGCTTTAATAACGATTTTGTTTTTATTCCTAGATGTATTTATTCATGTTCTTTTTCAGTTATTATGGCTGGCAGACATCTATATATACCAATATGTCTGAGTCATAGTGTTGGGGGATTTGTCAGAGTACCTGTTATACTCGTCTATCTGTGTCCCTTTTTTGCCCATAGATCTCTGTATCTGTCTACTTTTATGCCCAAATATGGAGATCTCTGATGTCATTAGTATATGCCCATACCCTGTATATTTATTGGCATGCCCATATATTGGCATATTGGTTGGATCGGTGGTTTTGGACAACTGGATATCCATATGCCCATATATGGACATATCGGTCGGATCGGCGGTTCTCGAGTCCTTGCCGATGCGCTTGCCAAGTTTGATGTCGGTTGGTCCTATATATGCACATGACCATATATGGGCATAGTGGTCGGATCTGTGGCTCTGGACAACCGGCTCTCCATATATGCCTATATATGGGTATATCGGGTTTGTTTATGCTTATATCTGAGTCATAATGACATGCCTGTATATGGGCATATTGGGTTTGTTTATGATTATGTCTGAGTCATAGTGACATGCCTATATATGGGCGTTTGTTTATGGTTATGTCTGAATCAGAGTGACGTAGCCGTGTTCCAGGTCTATATATGGGCGTATGGGGTTTGTTTATGGTTATGTCTGAGTCAGAGTGATGTGGCCGTGGTCCGCCGGCCTCCACTTGAACTCCATGAACTCCACTTTCAAATGTACCTTTTTTATTAGGAAAATAAACTATTCCATTGTTATTTGATATAGCTATGTCAATTCTCTCTCTCTCTCTCTCTCTCTCTCTCTCTCTCTCTCTCTCTCTCTCTCTCTCTCTCTCTCTCTCTCTCTCTCTCTCTCTCTAACTGCCTAGCTGCCTACCTGTTGTGTTTGAAATGAAATAATGCTGTGCTTGAAATGGACAACAGAGGGCACTCAATAGTGCCCCCTGCTGTTCTGTGGTAAATTAGAGTCAAGGCAGTGTCAGTATGACCAGATGGGCATTTTGTAACAGCAGTTAAAGCAGGTGCTGGGGGTCAGGATTGTTTGCTAATAGTGTACCTCATAAATCAGTCATCAGTCTGACTCCGACTAGGGGTCTTCAATGTTTTTCTTGCCAAGGACCTTTTAACTGAGAGAGAGATGAAGCAGGGACCCCCACTACATATTGTATAACATTGTGTTGCAGATAAAAGGTTTTCATAGATGTCATAGATAGCTTCATAGAATTGTTTGACAGCACTATCATCAGTGTTAATGTTTTTGTTTGTCTATACATTTTCTTTGTTGGATTCATGTTAATGTGTAGTTTCAGACATTTAACCACTTAAACTATACGTAGTAAACGTGACCTGTGGCTCTGTACTTGGTCTGCTTTTTCCCCTCTACTACACCAATCTCTTTGCCGAAAATAGCCGATATGCAAGCAGATGTACAAGTTCCGTTGTGAGCTTGTAGATCTGCTGTTTTTGGTGAATATTTCCGCCAGAATAGGGATGCTAGGGTTCAAGTTGCTGAAGTTACGCTGAGGACCCCCTGGGGGTCCCGGACAGATGAACAAATTAGATGTCTAGACTGCCATTTTGTTCAGCATGTTGTGTTGTTGAGCTGGTTAATTTATTTTATAAATATTATATACCGATACCGTATATAAACATTTTCAAATAAATAACATAAAATCATATCACAATACAATATTATTATCACAATATCGACATTGATTGAGGTTTGTGGTAAAAAAAAAAAGTATATATATATATATATATATATGTATATTTATTTTTTATAATGCTGCTGTGCATTACTGTAAGGGAAAAGGTTGTAGTCAGTCTGTATGGGGAGTAATCACTCTAATACTATTTTGATGTATGTTTCCCTTAAATGTGTCCGTCCTTCAAGGCCTGATGTCAAACCGAATCAGATGCTCATTCCTCAAGACCAGCTTGACCCCCTATAATTGTTGACCAGAGAAGAAGGTCACTTACTATGTATGAATTCATGCAGCCTTATTATCCTGCAGTAGCTTGAAGTAGATGTCTAAACTCACCCCTGTTTGATGTGGCGCCAGGCTATACAATATGCTACCAAATGAAAGCAGAATCAAACATCTAATATTGAAGTGAATAACGTGCGCTGCATCGGATGTCTGAAGGCCACAAGGATTCAAATTAGTACCATGATTATTTCAAATTTGGCCTTGATTGCGATTAATGAACGATTATTTAAAAGAAATTGTGAACATATTACACCTACAAGCTCACAAAAGCGTTGCATTGCGAGGCGTTATTTTGTACACCACCGTTGTAAAACAAAGTATAAGACAGGGTTAATAAGACTAATCGGATTATAAAAAACTAGAATTTTATTGTGTCGATTTGTTGATATATAGAAAAATCACACCCTGTGTGAAGGAAGCGGTGCCTTTGGGGCGGGGCTTAACTCATTTCAGTTCGTCCCTATTGGTGGTCTGAGTCCACTTACCAAATTTGTACTTGGTAGCATGCTGCAAACTGGAATAATGGCTGTTTAAAGCCCAGCCAATGGGCAGACAGAGGGGACGGGGCTTAAGTAATTACAATTTGTCCCTATTGGTGGTTTTAGTCCATGTCCAAAATTTGTACTCCGTAGCATGCTGCGAACTTGAGTTATGGCTGTTTAAAGGCCAGCCATTGGGAAGACAGAGGGGGCGGGGCTTGAGCAATTCATGCTTGGCCCATATTGGTGGTCTAATAGCGGTTTCACACTACGGTCCTGGGTGCGCACTCGAGAACGCTTGGCAGGTTTCGCGCTAGTGTGAATGTTGCGCATCGTTCCCCGAAACGGATCGCCGTTCCGTACCCGAAACCACCTCGGGAGGTAGTCTCGGGTGCGATTCTTGCGTCCTCGGGGACGGTACACTGCAATGTGAAAGCAAGCGTATCGTTTGACGGAAGTGGCCCGCTATTTGTAATAGGTGACGGTATATAAACTCGACAAAAAAAACACGTCGCAGATCAATCCACAGGGGTTCAACCATGGCCGGATCCCGCGGGTTAATTTCATCATTAAATGACCAAATGAACCCGCGGGATGATGCGCTAAAACCCGCAATATTTATATATAAAACTGATTTATTTATTTATATAAAACATTACATACAGAAATAGAATGAGAGCGCGAGATAGAAAGAGAGGCCGTGTCATGGCCATATAATGACAGCAACAATATATATATATATTATATATATATATATATATATATATATATATTATATATATATATATATATATATATATATATATATATATATATATATATATATATATATATATATATATATATATATATATATATATATATATAATAGTATATCTTGTGGATATCTTGTGGAGTTTCAGCTACTATGCATCCCAGAAATATATAGCTTATAAGGCTTTGTAATTTGAAATTTGTAAGTAAATATAACTCATTTAGATGTACAGTAGGCCTACGTAGGTTTATGGTTTCCCATGGACTATAGCCGTTTCACTCATGATGCAATTTCTCTTTCATAACAGATACATACATGTGCCAGATAATCCCCACACAAAGAGAGTAAAAAAAGAAAAGACGTTACTTTATTTAGTAAGACATGAGAAACAGTACATGGAAGTACAATTCACAATACAAGGTTTCAGTCATTCAGTCCGACTTCACTGTATAGGCTAGTTGCCTTTTCATAAATTATATATTTTTGTACTTAAGCTGTCGTGAAAGTTTATAATATTTAGAGAAATGTAAGGTTTCAAATACAAAAGTAGTAGTAGTTGTGAAGGTTAGCAAACTGGACATTTAGACTGAATGTTTCCTGTATCCTCATCTTGCGCAAATGCACACAAGTGTTTCACCAGGTTTTATTTGTGTTGTTTCTCATAAGCGTGCATCCGTTGTCTGTCAACAACACGCGCGCCAACAACACAGCAGTCTGTGCCTTTACTTCTGTGCGCTCGCGTCGCTGTGCGCTCAGTGCGCTCCTGACTCTCTCCCCAGCGGCAACCCTATATTTATGTGCGACCAGCACAAACATTGTCGCATAGTTGATGACGTCTGTGTCCACTGGCGAAGCACTATGTGCATGCCGCCACCTATAGGATCGGGGGTATATATGCAAG
>NC_139953.1:33159273-33301773 GCF_963454915.1 Gymnoscopelus microlampas
TGACCAGCAAACATTAAAAAAAAAAAGGAAATGAGGAATGTCCAAAAGTTGAAGTTGAACTAAAAAAAGGTACATTCCATCTCCATTAGTTCCAGACTTGAAAACATGACATAAATGGACTTTAATAACACTCAAACTAGAAGGCAGCAACAACAAAAACCTAAAAGCTGTGAGCCTCCAATCAACTACACCTGGCCCTCTCTTTGCCAGGTTCTTTTCCTCTCCTCTCCTCTCCTCCATGTCTGTAGAGGGTGACAAAGCACACTGACAATAGACATTAGACATGGCACATACATGTAGGCCTACTGTAGATCGGCTCCTACAGATTAGTTTGATCAACTGTTTTACCCATATACTCAAGTGTGGTATGGTAACACTCACTAACTTTCAGATCATACTCTGATGAAGGCTGACCAGGTGAAAACATTGCCATGTTTTGTTTGATGGCCAAAATGCATTGGTGAAACCAAAACATTGTCCTTTGTACTTTTTCTTAATCACATAAACCTTAGCTTCCCTATTCTGGGCATGTCATAATAGGCACATTTTGCGAAAATTGGCAACCATTTGCTGAAAACAGCAGATCTACGAGCTCTACGATTGTGTGCAAAAAGGATGGGACCAATTATAGACCCCTGGGGGTCAAACTAAGTACTGTATATAGGTTAAGTGGTTAAAGTTACATACATCTTTGGATATAGTGTTCCAGCTACCATTTGCATGGAATCAGATGATTTAAATCCCATTACATGCAATCTCTTATTCCCCAAGTGTGACTGAGTGTACTGTATACAGACTCTTCACAGCCTTTATATTCCGACCCTCAGGGGATACTGATTAGTAGCTGGTAAACCATGGGATGTCAGCCCAGTTTAAGTGTTATCTGAAGATTTGGCAGCACAGACCAAGAACTAGTAATCTGGATAGATGCATGACATAGCCCGTTAAACCCTATACTGTAACCCCCCCCCCCCACAAAATATTTTCGCTGAAAATAGCTGATCTACAATATGCTCACAAACCGTCAGAACGCTATGCGTTGTGAGCTTATAGATCTATTATGTTCACTGAACGTTCGCTCCAGAATACTATGTTACTATTGTTATTATACTTATTGCCTGGGCTGGGATTTGTTTCATCCTCACTCTATGAGTTGGAATATGATATTGGCTGTTTTTATAGCAGGCAAACCATAATGAACCATAATATTTGTGTGTCCCTTGATGTCGCATGCAGAGTCTCTTTGCAACTACCCAATCCGAACTGTTATAGTGTGAAATGATTCCATTAAAGCGTGACCACATGCTGTCTCTTCTCTCTCTCTCTCTCTCTCTCTCTTCCTGTCATTTCTATGTCTCGTCTAGTGGATCAGCAGTGGTAGCAGCTTGTCATCTGAATATGAGAGCTTTTATGTTCCACTTAAACACATGATGATTTGGGCAGTGTGCATGGGGAGGAGCCGTGCGGATCAAGGTCTCTCGGCTCCGGATAATGTAGCGTCACGGTTCCTCGTCACGCCCCTCCACACACACAAAACACATTCACTGACATTAAAGTTTTACTAAACCAGCTGTGCCTGGTCGTCCCTGAGTGGCCACAAACTGCCTGGCGTTTATGCTGTCTCTTGTCTCCAAAGAGCCGATACAGGCAATAATAACCACAGATGGGGCATAAATCAGGGCAGGATTAAAACATTTAGCAGTGTTATGAGATGCGAATGGTTCAATTTGGATTTTCAGTTGTCATTATACACGGCTCAAGAGTCCATTTAGTCCTCTCCAAAGTGTGGTACGCGGGCGGTGTTCGTGAAGCGGGGTTTGTCATCTTTCGGGTGTCCTCCTGTCTGTCTCTTCCTGCATCCGTCCATTCACCTCCGTTTTTCTCTGACATCCGAACAATGTGGACGCTTTCACGTCAGACACAAAAGTGTTACTTTAACTGTGTAAAAATGGACCCAAATGGACCTGTTGTTTTACTGTGTGAAATTTCACAGCAGAGTAGTACCCTATTTCACAGTCCCGTCACTATGCTCCACTCTCTCTATCTCTCTCTCTCTGTCTCTTTCTTGTGAGCCGCAGTGGCACTTTCTCCTCTCCTCTCCTCTTCTCTCCTCTCCTCTCCCGGCCTTCTCTCTAAATTGAATCCAGTGTATCGTCTCTTCCATGTGCCTCCTGTTCCCTCTGGACATCCTGGGCAGATGGGTCCTGGTGGGGTCATACCAGGGCAGGGGCAAGCTGCACGCATGGGAGAGCGCTGTGTTGCGTTGTCCCCAGTGTGGGCCGCATATCCTGGCTGGTGGGCTCTCTGCCTCGCTCACATTTGTTTGGCTCTTGTGCAGCGGAGCAGAGGCGTAATTCCTTCGGAAAAAAATAGAGGGTGGCATAAAAAGTAACCACTTAACCACCCATTAAGACCTGAGGCCGATTCTACAAATGCCTTCTAAATCAGTAGTTCACACACTTTTAAGATTTTTCAAAAATGTTCATAAATAGCAGATGTACAAGCTTGTGCCTCGCTGTGAGCTTGTATATCTGCAATTTTTGAATAGCCAACGCAAAAATATTTTATGACCCAGATTACTTTCCTGGTTTTAATGGGTAAACATTCTATTTTTTGAAAAAAAACTGTACTTAAACCGTTTAAAAACAAAAACAAATATGATCCAACCCTACAACCATTCCCGCTCATTTAGATCAGCTAACACAGAAATGCTTTCTGAGCCTTCCTTAAAACATCCTGGACAACACTCCACACGTCATAGACTCGTCTCCCTCCTGGCTCCCAAATTGTGGAATAAACTCCCCCATTGCAGTCAGAACTGCAGACTCACTCCCAATGTTCTGAAGACTCACCGCTTCAGACTCCACCTCTCGCCCTAGCATCACTTGTTCTCGTGGGATTTTTGTTGGTCACTTTTTCACAGATTAGTTTTTTTCTAAACACAAATGTTAAGAATATTATTTCGATAGCATGTTGTTTAGACAAATACTAGGTTCATTGTTAGCCAGTATTCTAGTTTCTTTGAGGCATTACATTGTTCTCTCCTAACTCTATTTATGTGACTATTTACCTTTTTGTTTATTGACTAGAGTTCATCTTTACTCTGCTTATTCTGATCTTGCACTTGTAAATTGCTAACACCTCAATTGTAAATTGTCACATGTCACATGTAGATGGATGGCTTGTGAATTGAGATGCTGATCTAAATTCAAGATTAATCCACAGAAAATGTTCAGAGGTGGTGAACATATGAATTTGAGGTCAAATGCGAACGCTATTGGAAAGCCTGTGTCCCCAAATGACACCCCTGCAGCAGAGGGACCACAGCTCGTCGATCTTGCTTTCCTTCCTTAATACTTTCTCCCTCCCTCCCTTCCTCCCTCTCCCTCCCTCTCGCTCTCTGTTCTGCCGTCTTATGAGTTTCTCCAGGGCGTTCTCTGTCTCTGTATAAGTGGTGACTGCAGTGAGAGCTGTCTTCTACTGCAGCATGATGTTCCGGGTGGTAAAACACCCTGCAGCTGCAGCAGCTTCAAGCTGTCTGTCTGTCTGTCTCTCTCTCTCTCTCTCTCTCTCTCTCTCTCTCTCTCTCTCTCTCTCTCTCTCTCTCTCTCTCTCTCTCTCTCTCTCTCTCACTCTCTCTCTCTGTCTCTTCTCTGTCCTTTTAACTCGTCTCTCTGCACTGTCAAATCCATCCTGAGTGCCACTGTGTGTGCTTCGTGAAGACTATTCTGTATACAGTACCACAGTGATTCTCAAACTATTTTAATTTCAAGGACACCCATAACTCTGTGTACGAATGTACGAGTGTACGAATGGAACCAGTTGGACCCTTACGGGTCCATTTGGTGGACCCCCAGGGGGGTCCCTACATGATTATTTTTTTTGGGGGGGGGCCCAGATGACAGTGAAGTGAGAGGCAAAAATCTACAACCGTAGGGGGGTTGAGAACCACTGTTTTAGACGTTCAAGGTAGTTTCTCTTGATCGATCTCTCTGAGGGATGGGAATTGATACGATTTTATTGATACCAATGCCATTAGCTATTCTCCTTGTCGGTCTGATTCTTTATTGATTCCCTTATTTATTCCCGATCAATATTTAATGTGGAAAAACAGTAGGCCTGCCCTGCACAGGTCTTCAACTGTTTTTGTATCTCTAGAGTCTGAACACAGTGTAGAAACGTGTTAAAATAAATTACAATGCAACCTATGTTTTTCCTTTTTCAGCAGCATAAACACATGACCTCATCGTTCGCAATGGGCAACTGTCCGAAAAACACAACAACATTGATGAAATGAATTGATAAGCTCTGAGGCGTACAATGTTAATTCTGAGAGTAAATTATTCAAATACTCTATTGCGGTTCTCGGTTAGCATCGCTAATCTCTCTGGCTGCCTCTTTCCACACTTCTCTCCTCTGGCTTCTCTTCTCTCTCTGTCGTGACTCCAGACAGATTGTTCAGTGTGTTTATACTAATGAAAGTATGTACGTATAGGGCTGCGCCAGCTCACATAGCACGTATTATCTAACCGCGTTGTAACACCTTGATGTTGAAGAATGGGGGCCTCTGCTTGCATTTATTTATGTGTGACCTTCATTTATACTTTAGATGGCATACAGTAGTAGTAGTAGTGGTGGTAGTAGTATCATTTATCATTCACAGGAGTCATTGTTCCCATTGAATACGTTGTCCCTGAGCACTTGAGCATTGTATTTGCTCATCAGTCTACAGTTTACTTGTGTGTATGAACGTATCCCACTATATTAGACCAGACATCTGAACTCTAAATTATGAATATTTAAGATATCCTCTTGAATGTTAGCTTTTTTCATTTCTCTATTTATTGAGCTTGCGTGCGTGCGTCTGTGCGTGCGTGCGTGCGTACGTGCGTGTGTGTGTGTGTGTGTGTGTGTGTGTGTGTGTGTGTGTGTGTGTGTGTGTGTTTGTGTGTTTGTGTGTTTGTGTGTGTGTGCGTGAGAGAGGTGAGATAGAGAGAGAGTACTGAGCCAAATAATAATTTAGGCTTAGCATAATCCTCTTCTTTCTCCATCTTCCAGTTCTTCCCATACGGTGATGCATCAAAGTTCGCCCAGCATGCCTTCAGGACCTTTGACAAGAACGGTGACGGCACCATCGACTTCAGAGAGTTCATCTGTGCTCTGTCCATCACATCACGAGGCAGCTTCGAGCAGAAACTCAACTGGGCCTTCAACATGTATGACCTGGACGGAGACGGCAAGATCACAAGGGTGGAGATGCTGGAGATCATCGAGGTATGGAAGAATAGACAGATGGAAGGGTGGGAAAAAGAGAGAGTTCATCTACACACCATCTCAAATTTGCAGAGTAATATCCAGAGTGTTCATTTAACTCTGAGGGTGTAAAAATGAAACCTTACGGGTCCTAAAGATGACGACACCTATCAGTTGAATATATTGAAAGCTTCATAAACATCAGAGGATGAACCCTACTGTTTCTGTTGACCCATGGCCTTTCCTCTAGCACCACCATCAGGCCAAAATCTTTAATTGCACACAGGATATCTCAAAATCTGATAAATTGGTGGATTCATTGCCATGAGATTTTCTGAGTGAATTCACGCTCCCTTGAGATACAATTCCCAGGAGATACACTCCCTGGAGATCTGCTACCCCCAGCCACCACGGACTGTAAAGCAAGAAATAGTTACATTCAGTTTGCAGCTATATTTCCACTGGAGATTGGACCTTTGCCATTTGAGTGACCACCATTATCTTTCCTCCAGCATCACCCTCAGGCTATAAATATTTTTTTGCATGCAAAATATCCCATAATCTAACCCTACTCATTTTGGTGACCTTTGAATTCTACCAAATAAAGGCTTAAAATGCCCCACAAAAAAACACAAGAACATGTGTTATCATGGAGATCAGAGCACTGGACCTGTAGCAATGTTGAAATTCAGTGCAGTGTTCATGGATACCCTTCTGTCACCCGCACAGCCTCTCTACCTTTAGTTTAGTTTATTTCGATCCACATCAACACACAGTATCATAAAACATTACACGCTTTACATTACATATGTTGTAATCCAACATATCTTTCTGGTTGATCGAAAAGGCATAGGCTGAAGCTCAAAGCTTATTTGATCCTTTATACATGTCGGTTTAAGTTAGTTACATCTATTACAAAGTTAATAGTGAACGAACAGTAAAACATATTCTGTATTTACATTCAAGACTACTTACATTGTTCGTAATTCAAGACTTCATACTTATACACACAATCACACACACATATAAACCTGTGCGCCTACCACCCAAAAATTAGTCCTGGTTTGGGGCCTGTGTCTTCTTGTGTCTTGCTGGGGTTAGGCTCAGTAGTTTGTGTCTCATTTGTGAAAAGCATGTGCAAGTCCAAAAATCTCCTATTTCCTTCACTGAACCACGTAAGCCCTATATCCTTTTTTGTACAACGAAATGGTGAAAATAGCCAATCTACAACCTCTGCAACCCGTCACAACTCGTTGTGAGCTTGTAGATCGGCTATTTTTTTAGATCTTTGACATTTTTGGATATTTTGTAGAACATTTTAGAAAATCTTTGCCTATAATGACATGTCCAGAATAGGAACGCCAGGTTGAAAGTGGTTAATGATCAAATCTCAACACACCGCTTCCCTCTTGTCTTCTCCTGCAGGCCATCTACAAGATGGTGGGCACAGTGATCATGATGAAGATGAACGAAGACGGCCTGACGCCAGAGCAGAGGGTGGACAAGATCTTCTCCAAGATGGATAAGAACAACGACGACCAGATCTCACTGGAGGAGTTCAAGGAGGCAGCCAAGAGCGACCCCTCCATCGTATTACTCCTGCAGTGTGACCTCCAGAAATAGGCCAGAGGGCGAAGCAAGCGCTCCCCCACAGCCACCACAGACTGCACAGCGAGAATTTCATGTTCCATTCAGTTTGCAGCTATATTTCCACTGACAAAAAAATATTATATATATTATGCTTGGACTACCTTTCAATGGATCCGCTTCTTGTGTTTGAAACACTCGTGTGCATGAGAATGTTATTTGCTATAAAAAGATCTACACGTAACATATAACAACAGTGTGCGAATGCAAGAGTGCGGGTTGCACGCTGACACGTTGAACCGCATACACACACACTCACTCACTCTCACACATGCACACACACACACACACACACACACACACACACACACACACACTCTCTCTCTCCCTACATATTGACCCCTCGCACAAATATATAAATATATATAGAGATAAATAAATATGAATAATATATTTAAATTATTTACAGATCAACTGCCAAAATGTGAAGTGTGCAAAGTATTTTCCATACAGTCTCATTCAACCGGAGCTTGCGCATCGGTGATGTGCTACATTAAAGATTTACCGCTACTCTACTTATTGTTCCGAGTTTACTGATGCTAGCTATACAGTATGTGATTCATAATATTGAGTAAGTCAACCAAACCAGTTTCCTATAATGACAATTATTTACAACAGTTAATCCACCCTCCAATTTTATCCCAGGATAGACGAAGAGATGGATTAGCATCTGTCCAACTGTTCCTTCCCCACACCTGCTTGTACAAAACAAAAAGTAAATGTAGTTAATTTGCATGTCTTTAGGTTCTGCCTTAAAATCTCCTCAATGTGCATCCTGTAAAATCAATGGAAAACAGAAAGCCTTATCAAAGAAACATTGGTGACACTTTAAAACCGTAAGAAAAGATTTTTATTGAAATGGGATGGGTGGGTAACTATATTAGGGTAGGTTGTTCTACAAGTATTGTCACATGGGATGTAATTTTTTGTGATTTGTTGACATTTTATTTTGACTGCTATAACTGTGGGAGCATGTTTCCTTGTAGATTAGCTATAGTACATGTTGCAAAGATCTAATTCCCTACCCCTGTGCATATAAATACTCTATCTCCTAAATCCATTTTTTTATGAGTAGATATGGAAGGATGTAGAGTATCTGGTGAACCCATCATTCTAAATCGGTATGAGAAAAAATGTTTAATTGGTAAATCAATTATTGATTGAAATTTAAGCTGTTGGGTTCCAAACAATTGAGATCACAAAATCTTCACTACAAAACCATGTACCCTGATGTAGCCAACCAGAGGTAGTGAACGTCTTTAATTAGGTTAAATGGTAAGAATACAAGATAGCATATGTATCTACAATAGTTTTTTTTTAATGTATGTTAGTTTCAACCTATGTCACCCTCTCGACCAGTATTTGTTTTACCCCCAATGAACATACAGGTTGCATAATCAATGAGCTGAAATTCAGAGGATTTTTTTGTTTACACTGTTCAGGTATAAAGTTGTGAAGAAGAACAAGGAATAAGGCCAATGCAACATTTCTTGAACTTAAGTAAATGAGTGCTCGGAGCAGCACAGACAGAAGCAGCGTGTGACATTTCTTTGCACCCTCTAACAAGATGACAGCCCTTGTAAAGCCACGTGTTTAGTAGGCTAAACAGTTCTCTCCCCCAGCCCTCCTCCTAGAAGTAGTTATTCTCTCTATTGCTCCTGTTACCAATCCGTCTTTTTGTACTTTTTTACTCCCCTGTATCTCTCTCTTAACATACACATGCTTATGCATACTAACTGTATATAAGTTCAGTAGAGCACCCTCCACTTAAGAAAGACAAAGATTGCTTGGAAATAATGTGCAAGCTCTGGTCGGTTTGTGAAGACAGCTCCATGATGGTGTTAGGGTAGAGCTCAACTGGTATAAAAAACATCTTTGAAACTCTACGTACACAGTAAAATCCTGAGTGTTAATCTGAGAGTGTACAAATGGAACCAAATGGACCCATAACACTCAAGAGTTAAATTAACATTGAGGATTTTGCAGCGTACACAGTAAAATGCTGAGTGTTAGTTTAACTGTGAGAGTGTAAAGATTTACTCTTTTTGTCAAGTTTTTGACACTGTGGGCCAGCTTTTACACAAGGATTTTGCAGTGTACTCATTTATCAGGGAGTTGGCATAGGTTCGACAAGTCATTATATCCATAATTTACAGCACTGCAATAAACCCTATATCAACACAACATAACAACAGTCCATTGCCATCGTTTAGCAATTAGGCTTGTCCCAGTAAGTTTGTAATCTGAATTTTGCCCTGAAATGTTTATAATTACAACTCTCTTATTACTATTGCGACCGAGATACCAAATGTAAGCAATGGCAACCGTGTACAAGGATTCTTTTGTAGCATGTATTGTGTTCCTGATGACATGGCTGCACTACTCCCTTGTGTTGTGTGATTTACTCTAATAAAAGGAACTCTATGGGCCCTTGACTGTTCTGTTACCTCAACTCAACTCACAAAAGCTTGTTTGGTCAAACAGCTGTGATTTAGGCGTATGCCTCTCGACCAGATAAACACGTTTTGTTCACAATAAGGTTTAACCATTTAAACCCTATATATTTAGTTGACTGGGGACCCAGTGGTCTATGCTTGGTCCCCTACTTTTATCCCTAGTCTACACCAAATCTCTTCACCGAAAATAGCTGATCCACAAGCTCACATCATTTTGCAGAATGTGTGCCTGACATGCCCAGAATTAAGAAGGACGCTAGGGTTGAAGTGGTTAAAGTGTTTGTACTTACCGTAGTAAAGTGCACCTGTGCCAACACCATGTAACTGTCAAAGATACGTTTTCCCACCTTAGGCATGATTATGTAATTTTGCTCTTGCCCTTGAATGTGATTTTCCTTTGACCTATTTGATCCAAACCTTAAACACTTTCCACCTGGCTTCCTTATTATTTTGGGCATGTCATTCCGAGTGAAAATGTTCAAACATTTTCTAAAATATCAGATCGAAAAGCTCACAATGTGAGGTTGTGAAGCTTGTAGTTTGTCTATTTTAGTATAAAAGTTTAATAAAACATCTGCCCATCCATATTTAAGTTATTTTTTCACACAGAATGTGTATATTGACATCATTTGATGTAACAGTGAGGTCACGGGTAGCAAAGCATTACATCCCTTGACTTGATTTTGCATGAGGAACGAGGAAAAATGTAACTCAATTTTGACCGTGACTTTTTCAACCCAAAGGTTTTTTTTTTCAGGGTAGCGTGCTGGTCATTCCCTCCAAAGTTACATGAAAATCCGGCCATCTGCTATTTTGAAAACAGATAAAACAGAATGGGGAAAGAAAATTACCCGTCTAAATCAATTGGCAGAGATTACCATGCAGTATCAAATAGCAGTCTAAAGTCAGAATAAGGTGCAGGATCACAATCGATTTATCTCAGTGTGTATATTTTAATTTTACTATATGTTATAACCTTTGAATTGAGATGGCTATCTCAAACATTATGGTAATTAGTTTAGTCCTGAAATCAATTGGTGTTGGTGGAGAAGTTTTGGTTTTATGTCAGCCGTACTAGAATGTAGTACTGTACACAACTACTAGATGGTGCCATTTACAAATCATTTTCCAGATAAAGGGACAGCTTCAAAAGACACAATGGGGTTGTAAACTGTTCATTAGACCTCCTACATATATCATAAAAGCATGTTAAACTTTTAAATGCATCACTTTGTGTGATACAAAATTATTCTAAAACATCCCTTACTTGACCCATTAAAACCGGGAAGGCGTCTAGATTTTTGCGTTGGCGATGCAAAAATAGCAGTTATACAAGCTCACAGCGCGTCACTTTGTGCCGCGCTGCGAGCTTGTACATCTACTATTTTTGAAAAATTAGAAAGCATTTGTAGAATCGGTCTCAGGTCTTCATGAGTTAACTGCAGAATAAAATTGATTTACATTTCCCACCAGTACGTGTATTGACCATCTACTGGCAATGCTGTACATAGAGAAAATAGGCTGCAAGCTAAATCTATGTTTATCCATGACCCCTTGACACAGAACATAGAGGCATTGATCGTAAGGGTTCATTAAGAGGACTGTGCTCTCACAAAATTACCATCATGACAGCAGGCAATACTTTAACCCTGGCATCCACAGTCTGGGCAAATTTACAAACTGTCAAATTAGTTTTCCCCAAAAAATACCAAACTACAGGCTCACCGCGTGTAGATTCTCCATTTGTCCTGCGATAGTATACAGGTTAGAGTTACAGAGCTTAAAGGACTAGTTCTATTTCACACCCCATGAAGCCTTCAATTCATAGAGTTTTTTGTCAGATTCCTAAGCCAATAATTTGATGACCGGCGGAGACTCAAAGAGTCTGCTTTGAATCTCGCCTCCTACTGAGCAGCCACCCGGTCATTGAATTATTGGCTTAGGAATGGGACAAAAATGAAAAAAATCTCCATGAATTCAAGGCTTCATGGGGTGTGTAATTGATAGAAAGGTCATTTTTTGGTGGTTAAGCAGCTGAGACTCCAGGGGCGGCAGCTTGAAACTGCAGGCAAAGAAACGAAAATGGTGAGCAACCATCCTACACATGGTGAAGTACATAGTAGATGTGTGTGTGTGTATTTATACTGTATATTGATTAAAGTGGGTTCACACTTAGGGCAATAATTCTATTTCATTGCTCTAGTACAATCAGCAGAGTTTAAAAAACAGTTTTTTATAAAAAGGAACATTTATTTTACAGAAAAGATATATTTTACACCAGACAAATCTTGTCATAGTAGTTAGTTTTCAAAGCAAATAATCAGACAAAAAGAAATTACAAATTCAAACTGTTGACAATGAAATCCAGAAAGGCAGCTTTTTTTTAATAGATTAACTTAACTCTGCAATTCTATCTTGAATTGCAAGCTTAGTATAAAAAAGTGATGGAGAACAAAATAAAATAAAAACTGGTTTAACTTTTAAATCAGCAACATCCGAGCCCATCAAACAATGGTCTAAATCTAATTCCAAGTACGCCTTTAAGTGGTGTAGAGGTGTCCAAATTAATTTTGTGAAAATGTTGAAAAGAAGATTGGATTGTTTGGACATCACGTACAGTAAATCAAGCAATCTGTGTACATGTGGCTGTGCAGGGAAAGAAAGTGACTTCCAGGTTGCTACTTTGGTGGGTCCGTGTTGATGCCGTATTTCTCTTTCAGAAGCTTCAGCTGCTCTTCCTTTTTCTTTGTGTCCATTTTCTGGAAAGCCTGGAAAACAACAAATAAAAAGGAGAAAATAAATTAATTCAGGTGATATTGTTTCCCCCAACTGCAACAGCTTCAAGCATAAGCATCATAATCACAATTAACTTTATTGTGACATCAAAGGTTTACAGGTGTAAAGAAGAGGGTGGAATTTGTTTTTGTGCAAGCTCCAAATTTATTTATTTTTGTTTTCATGAAGAGAAAAATAAAAACGGGGGGGAGAGGGGGGGGGCGCAATGAGAAAAAGAAATCATACAGTAAAGAGAAACATGTCAGGGATAGGTGAAAATCTAAGATATCTACATATATACAGTACATATCATAATCCAGCTGGAACAGTAATGTACATGCGGTTAGACATAGGTACATGAGATAAAGTGCAAACAAGAGTCAAATAGACATTAAAGATCTGAAGTGGACCAAACAAATTCATAATTGTATAAAAGTCTGCCTTCACCACAATACTGTAAGTATTATAAGATTTTAAAGGGAGATCATCTTTCAGGATACTTTCCAATCAAATACTTCCTTTTTCGCTCATATAGTGTGCAGCACCACAACAAAATACAGCCTCCTAGGTTATATTAGAAATCAAAGTAGAAGTACGCAGATAAAAGTGATACATACTCTGTTCGCATTGTAGTAGAGGACCACCAGGTATCGATTACAGACATTGAAGCCTGACAAGTGGTCACAAGCATTCTTAGCATCAAAGATGTCCTCATAGACAACATAGGCTGTTCCTCTTGATTCTGGCGTGTTCCCTCTGAAAAACACATGTCAAGGACTTACTGTACAAGCAAGAGCATTCATTGTTACATGATACATCAATAACCTGACCAGACTGGTTACTAAAATGTTGTTACATTAATCTTCTGTCAAACATATGAATACATTTATCAATAGTTTCACTCCTAATGTGAAGACAATATTTTAAGATGAATTATTTAAGGAGTATATATTTCACAGTTATAAATGCATTGAACCATCTACAAGACGACAAAGTCTAAATCTACACCGTTTTAGCAGTACTAAACAAATCAGTGAGAAAATCCCTCCAGAGGATGTTAGAAATACCAGTGGAGGTCCATGTCCTTATCTTGAAATACTTACGTTCTGATTTGACGTATTGGTCCATATTTCCCAAAGATATCATACATTTCCTCGGCTGTGATCTTGTATGGAAGGTTCCTGATGTACAGGATTCTATTTACCTCTGGAGGTAATCGTATCTGCAGGCAACAGAAAACACACCCGTCAGTTACACGCATTTAAACTCTCCATTAAGCCTGTATGTGATCAAGACGGGTCTAGGTCTCGAGTCCAGTCTCAAGACCACAGTCTTTGTCTCAGAGTCACCTGCAATTTTACTCTGTTCTGACCAAAAGGACTATGATTATTATTTCCGCTCATTTCCAGACGAGGCTCCCAGTTACATTTTACATATAGGTAGGTATCATATGAGCCTGAGTGCAGCCTTAGATCCCCAGTTATGGCTCTCTTGGTTATCCCTAAAACCCACCTCGTGACCTTAGGTGATCGGGTTGCTCCCTGGGCACCTTTGGAACGTCCTAACTGAGGATCTATGGCTAGCAATTTAAAGACAGAACTATTTGGTCATAGTCTCAACTAGGACTCAAGTTGTTCTGGCCTCGACTTGGTCTCTCCCAGGACAGGTGGTCTGGAATAAAGGACAACCCTCCATACAGTACATCTAAATACAAGATGACAACCTAGCGAATCCATATGAAGTATCATTGCTGTTATTGGTCAATCTACCACTGGAGTCAATGAGGGGACATTTAATTTGCTACTGGACATTTGCCATTGATTGATTTGATTGAATTACTTTATTAGACAGAAATGTAAACAGCACAAGGTACAGTCAGACATTTGGTCTATAAGGATAACACAAAAAAGGCCTGGGGACTTGTTTCCATTGAGGTCCTATCATGTGTTCAATTAATCAGCATAGCATAAATATTACATATCTACACATCGTATAATATTGAACTTTAGACCAGTTAAATTATATTAGGTTACATGGACATGGCACGAGCATCTGTTTTTCTGCAATGTCTCGTGTTGTTACATAGGTACTAGGAACAGTGTTGCCATGTACTTTATGCATAAGTGTTTTTTTGTTCGTCTTATTTTTCTGTAAAGTTGCTGCTTGTGTTATTTTGGGCTTGTTTCTGAAGTGTAGTTGCTTATTATTTTTTATTATCTAAACCAGTGGTTCTCAAATGTTTTCATGTCACGGATCCCCACATTCATATGTATTTGTCCCCTAACTAACCTAACCAATCTGAAAATGTCTTGTGCTAGGGAGCCCCGTAGCAGATTTGTGTTGTTAGCATGCATGTATCAAAAATCTTTGATTAAAAAAAAAGTCGATGTGTACTAGCCATGGTTCACATGACGCTCATGACAGTCATGTTTCAGGGCTAGATGTGTACATAGGTTTTAAGTGTTCCGTTTGCTTCTTTTGTGCTTGCTTTCATAGACCTGGTTGCTTATTTATCTTGGAAAATCTGGCAAGTGGCAACACGGACAACAAATAAACATTAGCATCCTTGCTAACTCCGACGTATTTCTCAACTCAACTCTACTGTATGTAGTGTTGTTGCTGTGTTCATAAACATGCTCTGTCCCTCCCTAATAAACAAATAAAGTAAGGTATGTTATGACATTAGTTTGTTAATTCTAAATGCGTTAGTTAACTAAATAGCAGCAGCTATGTACGTTAGCTAGCCAGCCCAGTGTAAACAGATTCTGCGAGAGAAAGAAGCAATGAGGCCCATAAAACAAGCCCAAAAGAAGTGACTAAGCTACGGCTATTTGAAAATAACAGACCTAAAAGCTTACGATGCGGCTCGTTGTGAGCTTGTAGATCTGGCATATTAAAGAACCAATCTTGGATATATTTTGTAACTTTTTAAAACATTTTGACAACACAAATCTTGTATGGGGGGTCCCCTCCCTGGCATACAATATATTATAGGGGGGTCTGTGAACAAATATATATTCATTTAGGGGTCCTTCACATGTAAATGGTTGAGAACCACTGGTTTAAACAAAAAATAGGAAAACAAGCCCATATAAGCAACTACACTTTAGAAAAGAGACCCAAAAAAACACAACCACCAATATTTACAAGCAACTTATAATAAGCAGACATGGCAACACTATCTAAACGTGTAAGCCAAATATCAGAAGCTAAGCTATGTATGTTAGCTTAGCTAGCTAGCTCATGTTAGCCTCTCCAGCCTGAAGCTGCTGTTAAAAGCTGTACATCATGAAACGTTGTGTCCTTTTAAACAGCGTTGGACACTGGACAGATAGTAAAGACTTACATTAGCTCGTTTGGCTGCTTGCATCGCCATGGTGAAGGACCTTTAATGGACAGTAAGCCTCTGGAGAAGGAAATAGCACGATCTGCTCAGTTCACTGTTTACGGCAAAATGGCTGCGGCTACGAGTGCGTCAGTGTTGACAGATTTTGCGAGAGAAGTAAGCAACCAGGCTTATGAACGCCAAAAGAAGCGAGCGCTTTAAACGTATTACATTGGCTATTTGAAAATAGCAGATCTACAAGCTCACAACGTGTCGCGATGTGACTTGCTGTGAGCTTGTAGATCTGGTATTTTCAAATGAGTCTTTAAGAACATTTGAAAAAAGTGGAATATTTTTGATGAAAGATTTTAAACACAAATCTTGTATGGGGGTCCCTCCCTGGCACAAAATATTTCCAGATGGGGGTCCGTGGACAAATACATATTAATTTGGGGTCCTTGACATGGAAATATTTGAGAAGCACTTGTTCAAACAACATTAGGAAACAAGCCCAAATAAGCAACCACCAATGTTTACTAGCGACTTTACAGAAAAACAAGCCCAAAGTCGCTTATAATAAGCAGACCTGGCAACACTGTACAAAGTCTGTCGCAAGTTGACGATCTTCAGGTTCTAACTTTTGGACTATTTCTCCCCACCCCCCTTCCCCCCATAATTGATATATAGACATACAGTATATAGAAACCAGATATACATCCCATACACTAATTTATCAGATTATACATCTATCTATAAATGTTTACCTATGAATCAGTTTATACACCTATCTATAAGTTCATAATTTAGGTCTGTCTAGATATTTATTAAAGACCAGGGTGTTAAACCCATTATAGATCAGTATCAGTTTATACTCTGATCTATAATAAACTTTTTTAAATCCTGTGTATCAGTTCATACACATATCTAGATTATAAGTATAAAAGTCAGTGTTTGAGTATCTTTGATTAGTAATAAAAGCTTATTTATCAGTGGTCTCGTACCATAGAAAAACTCAAGGCTGACGCTTTAAATTATACATTATTCATAAAATCAAGCCTTCAAGTTTAAGGAGAAGTTAAATTGAAACTTATTTGAAACATCAAATTTATGTACAAATTGCTCACTGGTTTCTCTTTTGAGATTCTCCTTCTGAGATTGTCCTGTATGAGTGAGAGTGCACGTGATACATCTGTGCACTTGGTAGTGGAATGAAGAGAAACGACTGATTACATGGAGCTGCACTGATATTTATTGTGCAATGATATTTTTTAAATTTGATGTCTCCAATGAATTATGGCTGTGTACAAAAGAGAAGGTGTTGTGTTCAACACTAAATACAAACTATTTTTTCAAAAAATTACACAGCAAACTGGCATGCAAGAAGAATAAAGGAACTCAATAAAGTAAATATGGTTGAGCGGTCAGTGATGCAAAAATAAGTTGTTTTTTAACCATCACAATGTGCTGTACTCGGCTCAACTGGCCCTCTTGAGAAAACAAAATATGTTTAAATGAGTAACTGTCAGATAAAACGAAACACACACACATTAAACTTAAATTCAACCCATCGTCGGGCATATGATATAAAACAGAACACTTATAATGATAAACATACATCACACAAAAAAAACAAGAACCAACAGTGATCTCGTCACTACATTCTCATATCCTGCTGCTGCTGAGCTGGATGATCGATCCCCTTCTCAAAGACGACAATATCGTCAGGTTCATCTTCCACCACCAGACAGAGATGAGTCACCATTGACAACTGGGCTTCTGAATAAGCGCGGGAAAAATAAATGGGTTATCAATGCTCTTCGGAGTCCCTGACCCACTATTTCAGAAATACTGATCTTGAAATAGGCCTGTCACAATTATTGCATAATCGTCTAATCGCAACTCTTTGAGATAGTCGCAATTATTTGAGATAGTCGCAATTATTTTGCATAATCGTCATAGTCGTTTCCATGTGGAAAAAATGTTCATACATTTTCCAAAAATGGCAGAAATAGCAGATCTACAAGCATACATGTGTTGTAGACGTGTTGTATGCATGTAGATCAGCTATTTCTGCTATTTTTTTCCAAACTTTTTTTTTTAAGTATAAAATGTTTAAATGTGTCCTTTGTATTTGTAGTTATTTGTTATCTGCCTTGTGCAATTTGTGATTATGAGGCAAATAAAAAAACAAACTGAAATTAAAATTGTAATATGTTCAATTGCACAAAAACACAATTAAATCGCTAATCGCAATTATTTCTGTGACAATTTATCGTCAAATTCAATTTGTAATTATCTTGAAAGTGTCCACTTTGTACATTTTCATTGTTGCGTTGAAAACATTTATTATATATCACTTACCAAGACTGTTGTTGGGAGAACCGGAGGACTCCTCCTTAGACGCTTCTTCCACTAAATCCTGTAAAACAAGCAACAATGTCAGACCAGAAGGTCGCTGTATTGACATTAATATAAAATGTGAACCATTTTTCATTTCTCTTCATTTTAGGTAATTTCCCAATATTCTCATTCTGAGCTACATTAAAATGAATAGGTAAGGGCACAGTGTGGAAATCAATTGCACTATCATGACTCACAAGCACAGGGTTTAACACAAATTGAGTTACATGAAACACCTGGATCAAAAGAGTGCATGGATTTCAAGCCACTGAACTGAAACTCAGGTTTATGAGTAATTAATAACACCTAAAAATGTTCAAAGTAAACATACAGTACTTACTGGGATCCAACAATGTACATTGTGCGTACTGTAACAAAACATGTCTCTTTTGAAAGTAATTTTATTCACCTTTAAATACATGTTGCATTATTATGAGTGTCTTCTAGGCCTTACCATACAGCTGAACATATTATAATTATATATTAATACTATTCATGACACTCCAAAGACTGACCTGACCAACCAATTATGGTTCTCTTTTGGGTGGCTACTTTTTCCTCATTGAGTTCACACGCTATAGAAGTTTGTATTCATTTGTTTAATTCATGACTTCGAAAGTGTTGCATCTTACACACACACACACACACACACACACACACACACACACACACACACACACACACACACACACACACACACACAGGAATCAACCATGCTAAACTCAATCACCACTCATTTGCGTGTGGTTCTGAAAAACGGCATCACATGGCCGGTTCTACCATGAAGGGTGTATTCTAGTACCGTGTTCTCTGTTGAAGCTGTATCTGCATGCTGTTCACTGGGCTCCATTTCAGCTTCAGGTAACAGGTCTGGGGAGCACAAAAGCAAATCGGTAGAGAATGAGGAAGAGACTGGAAGCAGATATTATTTACAAGTGTACTCATCAGTAGATCAAGCTAGGTGGTGGCCTTTTTGAAAGGCAAGATTTGAGTTCAGCATTTACAAAGACAAGTAAGAAGAAAAGTGTTTTTCATGTGGCCTTTACTAATAAGAGTTCAATTGACAATAACTCAAGTTATATGGAAGACAATCTAATAGAAAATCCAATATTCACAAGGATGAGTCTGAAATGCTTTCTTGTTATTAGATCAGTTCATTCTGTAAGAATATGGCACCATATATATGCAGACATTACCAGAACAGTCTTTGTTGGGGCAGGTTGCCTCCAAATTCACATCATCCTAGACAGGAATAAAAAAATCATCAACCTTAAGTAATAAATACTTTTCTTTTGTAGTTAATGAATTCTATTAATAGAATGATTATGATTATAAACAAACAGCAGATGACGTGTTGTGAGCTTGTAGATCTGATATTTCTGCTATATTTTGAAATGCTTTGCATACGACATCCCCAAAATAAGGACGCCAGGATCAAAGTGGTAAAATGACAACCATGGCAATGAGCTGTGGCAGTGTGCCATATTGTATGACAAAATCTATCATGAGAATACTATGAATTACCATATTCAGGCAGGGATCAGTGTGGTCTTGGGGCTCACAGGTTGCAGGTTCAGTCTTGGCTAACAGGGCTGTCGTGAAAATGGCAGATAAGTAAACAAAGAGCAACGCAACAATTATACATTTGCAGTTAAGTTTCAGTTCATTATTAAGTGGAGATGCAAATTAAAAAACTTTATAATAGCACTTTTTCATTAGAAGAAATTTACCCGAACAAAGAATAATAGTTAAACAAGACAGAGGCCTCTGGTTTGAGGGTGTCAATGTTAAAGTTGCAGCGTAACTGATGGGTTCAGTAGTTTGACACAAAAATGCCACAAGAACAGTGGCTTTTATCGTTATTGTTCTTTCCCCCCGTAACTCTCCCAATAAAGGGGCAGAGGGACATAATATTTGTTTGCCGGTTAGATATAGCCATCATTGATCAGTGAAATACTCCCGTCAAACCCACATCACGAACTGACACCAAATACATGACAAAAGTTTTGGTTCACAATTTGTTATCTTGGCACTGACATGAGCTTTCGTTGGGGACTGCATTGGAGCTCAGAGTGTACGCAGTGTTCCGTAGTTATTTGCAGTGTGCTAGTTTATTGTCCTCAAACTAAGACACCAGAGTCTAATAATGGCCTGGCTTCCCTGTCCACATTTTAGAAGCCGATAGCAAGTTACAAGGTGTGTAGATCATGATCAAACCGCACAAATCGCAATGCAAGTTTTCAGAGTCAAAGCTCCACTATACAACTGGCTGCCTGTGGTCATGCCAACTAGCAGGGTGATGTTCCCAATGTACATCTTCATTCGCAAAAAGGAAATGGCAATCTTTGTAAATACTTCACCTATAAATACAAACCTGTTTTACAGGAACGATGTCGGTGTAACTAAGGGATTCAGTTGGGAAAAAAATAATTTCACATGCATAGATTGTGAACTATGACGCAATATTCACACTCTTCAAATGTTTTTTTATTTTTTTCTATCGATTAGTCAAGTCTCCATGGGGTGACAAATCGATAGAAAAAAGTTATTTTTTGGGTGAACTATCCCTTTAAGTCGTGACTGGTCTGCATTTGAGTGGCCAGACAGACACATGCAAACGCTGTTATAGACTGCATGGCCATCTATACCAATATATTGTGTTGGCACTGTAAAAAATAACAGCCAAAAAGGCTCATCAAATCAAAATACGACCTATGTATAATACATGCACATTTGTGCACACACAAATACACATGGGAACTAACCAGAAGACTGATCATCATCATCATCACGACGCGTCTCCTCTTCAATCAAGTCGCTCTGAAACAGAACAGGTCATTTGACAGTTTTATTAATGCAACGGTTTTTGAAATTGACAATAAATTAATACAAACTGGTACGCTGTATGGTTAGCATTAAAAAAAGGCATATGTGGTCAGCCAGCCATAAAGTGGTAATGGTGCATTTGTGTTCTCCTACCCTATCATGGGTGCCAACACTCTGTGCCTCCTCCGTAACATCTTCCGTCTCAACTCCCTGTTCTGCAGGGGGATCTGTTTAGACATTCACAATCAAATTCCAAGTTCACGTCAAATCAATTCCAGACTAATCCCCACCTACAACAGTATTTTACATTTGAATATAGTCAGTATAACTGGACACATCAATAATTTCAGTCAACAACTTCCAAACTCCAAAACATTTTGGGTTGTGTTATGTACAGAAAACCAGCTTGGAATTTCTTTGTGACGCTGTAAAACACTGACTGAAGTTCACCAATGCTTTTGGTATTTGTTAAGATCTTCTCACTCACCAATGAATGTCTCTAATGGCACACAAGGGGACTGTGGCAATTCAGTCTGGACCTACAATTGAAAAATTTGCAATATTTATTCAAATGAAAATAAAACGCCTAACAATTTTACAAAAAGATGTCATGGCAGCAATTCCCTTCACTTTAGTGAATTTTAACAAAGCAACAATATTAGAACACCAAAAAGTTAAGTAAAAAGGGAAGAAATGCAATTGATGAGAGCACCAATTGGAAACAAGACCGCAAGGACTTTCATGAACGACCTGTTAAAAGGAATTATCCTTATTACCAAAGTGATAAAAACTGTGAAGTTAATTGAGCCGAAGGGACTCGACCACTGCGATTTGACGTTCTTTTGTCAAAAAATATTGGATCGGCCCCAGCCTGTCACACTTCCAGGGGATGTTTTTCAAACGTTACTTTCAGTTAGGCTACAGTATGTGCATAAACTGTTTTACTCATTAACAAGAAAGGGAAGCCAGTGGCAAAGATGACCCAGACTGGCTTTGTGATCTTGCATTTTTGGTGGATATAATTGGGCACTTAAATGTGCTTAATGTTAACAAAGTTGTCAAGTGCTGGAATTGAGCCTGATGGACAACATACTAGAACTGTTACAGATTTTGAGATTGGATTTGTGGAATTGATGCCACTGAGAGATTTAGATCAGATTAAATAAAGTTAACAGATTTATTTAGTGATTTGAACTGGTCTGCAACCACAACAAGCAACCATAAAAGGGGGAAACTTTATATTTACATCATGACGGCTGTCCAAATGTTATTGCTATACAATTACCATTTCCTCTGGAATATCAGTGTCAACAAGATCATTGTAATCAATTGTATCTTCACTGGTATCACTTTGTTCATCCAAGGTGTCTTCTGTGAATGCATCAAAGAAAGCACACAACACCAAAATCAATGGGAATGCAATGATGATAGAATACTAAAAGATGCTGTCAGGTGAGGACCCAATAAAAAAGGACATAACTCCAGATGAGAACACAATTTACCTTCCGAAGACTCTGGGTTAGAGACTGTGTCTGTGCTGTCATCATCGTCGCACTGGAAAAAAGGTACAAGGAAATTGTTGAATTGAGTTTACAGTTAAACATTTTAAACTTAACAGGATATAATGACTCCAGACTTAAAGCAGCACCAAGTAGGTCGAGGTATCAGTGGCCACTTTGGAAACAAATAACATGGCAGCCAACGTCTTTGACTTCATTACCCAAGAGTCTCTGAAAGCATGTCCGGCAAGGACGCGCTGTGATTGGCCAGTCTTCGCTTGACTGGCAGTTCCTTGGCAAATGCCAGGATGAAACTCATCGACTCCCCTATACATAGACCTCCCTGATTCTATACATTTATGGGACAATTTTGTGGGACATAATATCCTATAGAGTTGTTATAAAGTTCCATAGTGCTGCTTTAACACTGCAAAAAGAAGTACAAAACAGCAGCTTTATAATATTCCTTACCTCCTCATTGTCCGACATTTCATAAGCCACTAGGTCCTGCCAATAAAAAAAAAGCAAAATCTCTAACAATGGAATACCCTCCCTGTTCAATATGTATCTATTGATAGTGTGTGCAGTTAATGAATGAGTTAATCACACAAAGTCACAAATCACAGCATGATACAAAGCCACACTATCTAAGCTATCTCGCGTAGCCAGACAATCTCCGCCTACGGATACATCTGGTGACATCTAAACTCAGTGAATGGGCTAAAAAATAACAGCTTCACAGAACCAGAGCCTTCTATTAGAGAGTTACGCCAACTCAGTTCACTTCTTCGGGCCAGGTCTTCTACATACACATACATTGGCGAATAGTGACAAATCCCCAAACCGGAAGTTCATGGAATGCATTGAAGTCGACGGCTCCTTGTCACTATTTCCAGCTACATGAACCACGTGACCGACGCCGTTTCTGACCCCTCATTGGCGCAACTCTCTAATAGAAGACACTGCACAGAACCAAAGAAAAGATGTTGGGGAGGTCCTTCATATTGGGACAGTGTCAGGATTGGTTCGGTGTTCTGTCCAAGCCCATTCACTTTCTTTAGATGTCAGACTTATCAGTAGGTGGAGATTTCTGATCGTCTGGCTATACGAGACAATAGGCACGCCGCAAAACACCCATTAGCCGTTCTAAAATCCATGGTAAACCACCGTCTCTTTTGGCTTATTGTTTTAATTTACCCATCATTCTGGCCTCTAGAGTTCTAAAGCAGTGTTTTTGGTCAGCTATAAAATTATATTGGTGCAGTTGTATTCTACCTTGTGAGGTGTGACAACACTCAGTGCCTCTTCAAAATCTTCGGTCTCAACATCCTGTTCTGCAGAGGCATCTGTCAAAATATTCACAATACAACTCCATGTTCACATCAAAACAAGTGCACACTTACAGCACTGAAATCAACTTGTTATATTGCAAAGACATGGGATGCTAAACTTTTATCACTAGCTGAATATTTTTCCAGCCAAAGACATCTAAATTCCAAACCTTTTTGAAAAGAAATGTGTGCTGCTGCAAAACACTGACCATCTTCACCAATGCTTTTGCCATTTGTTAAGATTTTGCCACTTACCAAATATATTTTCAGATTGAGGTGATTCACTCTGGACCTAAAATTGAAGAGAAGTTCACTATTTTAATATGCATGAAAATGCAATAATTATAATACACAATTAAAAGTTACTAATACATTTCACATTGCAGGTATTTCGATTCACATTTACGCACTTATGTGCGGAGTGTATTTTGAATATAATATGTAGCATTTCTAAGCCAAAATAGCATGTTAGAGTATACCGGGTTGGGTTCTGAAGCGATCACATGAGAAGAGGTTGTGGCATAGTCGGAGCTGCCAGCATTATCACACTGAAAAAAGGCACAAGGCAACAGTTGAATAAACTTTACTGTTGGAGGTTTTGCTTCAAGTAATGATTGAGATCGTTGAAATGAATATACAGCCCAACTAAATAGTACAACAAATACAAAACATTGTAAACAAATACATTTTCCTTACCTCCTCATGGCCTGAAGACACCAACTCAAAGACACTGCATGGTTCAACCTCCATCTGCGTGTCACAAACAATCAGAAGAACCTGCCAAAAAAAAACTGCCTTAAGCACAGGTTTTACTGGGCCTGCTGCAGCAAACAAAAGGCAAGGTTCTCACTCGAGTTCCAGGTAATGGAACTCAGAGAATGAGGACAAAGCTTACATTATATTTTCTTACATTCGATTACTATCCTTGTTCTAAAGCAATAGGGAGAGCAGTTGTGCAAGAGTAGTGTTGTGTTTTCATAATAAATAAATAAATCATAATTGTACGATTCCATTTAAATGCTGGTGTAGCACATTAACCAATATTAATTTGTGGGGTAAAGTATTAACTAAATACATTCAAGGCATAATCTATTGAAACAAGAAAAGGAAAAAGAAATCCTTGTGAAAGCTTGTAGTCCTAACACAAACTCTGAAAAGCACTGGATATTTCAGAATATTAGGAGAGTACAATTTACCAGGATGCAGTCACTTGTGTTCTTCAAGACCCTTGCTTTGCACCAAGACTTGACAACAGGTGACCAGACAACACAGGAAGAACCAACAGTGATATTCTTAGCAGCTCTCAGTGGACCAAACTCTGTAAGCGACAACAGGAAAATAAACTATGAAAATGACATTTATGTACATGATTACCTGCTGCTACATTCATGTTTGTGCAAGCTAGGCTAATTACAGGTTTATGTAAAGATTTGGCCAGTCTAAAACAGATTCTAATATCTACACTAACCATAAGGTACCTCGTTGGATTTCATATCCACATTTCAAAACTCTGTTAACAGTTATTTCAGCATACACATTTACAAATACAGTTCAAACAGCAGGCTTAACACAATGACGTAGGGAATTCAGACACAAAATCATTGACAACTGAATTATATACTGTAACTTACCAGACTCCAGAATGGCAGCAGAGTCGTTTCCCTCAGTGTCCTCAGTGTGGGTCTTTGGCTCCTCTGGCACAGCTTTAAGTGGACCAAACTCTGTAAGCGACAACAGGAAAATAAACTATGAAAATGACATGTATGTGCATGCTAACCTGTTGCTACATGCATGTTTGTGCAAGCTAGGCTAATTAAAGGTTTATGTAAAGATGTGGCCAGCCTAAAACAAATTCTAATATCTACACTAAACATAATGTATCTTGTTGGATTTCATATCCAAATTTCAAAACTTCGTTTACAGTTATTTCCAGCATACTCATTTACTAATACAGTTCAAACAGCAGGCTTAATACAATGAAGTGGGGAATTCAGACACAAGATCAATGACAACTGAATTATATACACTGTAACTTACCGGACTCCAGAATGGCAGCAGCGTCGTTTCCCTCAGTGTGGGTCTCTGGCTCCTCTGGCACACTTTCCAATTCAAGGTCCACGGTCTGGACCCCTTCAGCAACTATGACCTCCTCCTCTTGGGCTCCCAAATCAGCTTTGGTGGTGGAAGCAGACTCTGCACTTTCAGGGAAAGCCTTGATGCAGATCTCCACAACATCTGCTGCTTCAGGGACAACATGCTCCTCTTGCTGATCAGTCTCTACAACATCTGCTGCTTCAGGGACAACATGCTCCACTTGCTGATCAGTCATCAGTTCATCTTCCTGGCAAGGCTTTCCATCCACTTCTGACATCTTAGGAGTGACATCATCATAAGGAGTCGGACTTCCGGTGGAGATTTTACAAGTGATTTCCACCCCACTGTCTTCGAGGCTGACTTCCCACACAGACTCTGACTGTCTGATGAATACACACTTTAACACTTTGTCTGTACTGGGCCCAACTTCCTCTTCGAAAGAGGACACAACCTCTGGATCCAGCACCAACTCCTTCTTAATAGCTGCAGCCCCGCTAAGTACACAGTGTGCACTGTACCTAGGAAATTGCAGGAATGGCTTGGAGAGTGTACACATCTTGGAAATGGACACCACTGCAGTATTTCCATAATCCACAAACTCCACAAGAGCCGTCTCGTTCGCATGAATGTCTCTTACAACTGCACGGTACCATGAATTATCATCTGGGAACTCTGCAAGGATGAGGTCACCTGGATGCAAGTCTTCAATGTTGCCACTTTCGGCTGATGACTCGCCATCGTTGAGTTTGTCAACAATGGAGATTAGGTCAGCTTGCTCCTCGACTAAGTGGACATAGAAACTAAGAGGGTTGTTACAATGCAAGACAAAGATATCTGCTTCCATACCAGCTGTTATGGATTGTGAGGGCAGGTCTGTTAATTTAGGGAGGCCCTCCTTGTCGAGTTCAGGAGCTCCAAGGTCGTTCGTCTGATCTCCATCATCCTTCCGGGCATCAGCAATAAACACAGGTTTGACAGCGGCATCAAAGCGTTCACTGGCCTCAAGACTGCTTGTCAGTTCTGATAATCCTGCTTCAGTGCCAAGCTCCTCCTGGGGCTCAATACAAACACTGATGGTGCACTCCTCATCTTTCTGGACAGAACTTTCCTCCAACGGTTCATGAGCAACAGAACTGTCATCCGGAATGCTGGTGGACATCGTACACATAATGTCTACCCCACCGTCCTCAAGGTTGACTTCCCAGATGGATCCTGATTGCCTGATAAAAAAGCACTTAAACACCTTTTCTCCATCTGTGGTTATACTCTTTTGGAAGGAGGACACAAGCTTTGGATCCAGCTCCGACTCCTTTTGGAGGACTGCAGCTCCACTAAGCAGACATTGTGTACTGTACGCTGGACACTGAAGCAAACTTTTGTTGAGTTTGAAGATGTTATCAACGGATACTTCACAGGAATTTCCAAAGTCAACAAACTCCACAAGAGCCATCTTGTTGTCACTGATTTCTCTTACAACTGCACGATACCATGAATCATCATCTGGGAACTCTGCTTGCACAAGGTCACCTAGTTGCAAGTCTTTAATGGTTTTGGTGGATGGCTCACCATCATTGAGTTTACTCACAATTGAGCATATGTCAGCCTCATCACAGGCCAACTGCACATAGAAGCTAAGAGGACTGTTGCTGTGTGAAACAAAGACATCTGCTTCCATACCTACTTCTATGGATTTAGTGGGCAGGTCAGTCAGTTTAGGGAGGGTTTCCACCTCTGGTTGAAGAGACGCATAGCTTTTCTTCTGAGATTCTGAGCTGGGTAACTTTGATCCCTCTGAACATTTTTGTTCTGAAGAAAGATTCTGTTCAATGTGTCTGTTATTGGCACCCACTGGTTCAGAGCAGTCTTGCATGCTACTCTGTGACCTGCCATCCAGCTGCCTTTGTTGTGGAGTTCTGTAGTGCTCCAAAGTGGCACTCCTAACCTTTGGGGCAGACTGATTTGTCTTTGTGGCTTGTGTACCTTCCATCTTAGTGGTAGGTTCTGAGACAGCAGTAGGCAAATGCTGTGCATTGCTGGTGAACTTGGGTGTACTCCTAACATGGTGAATAACGTTGCCATGTTGCCACATTGGCTCGTCAATGTGAAATCTCTGCTTGATAGTGGCATTAATTTGCGTTTTTCCGTGATACAGTTCAACCTGCAGTTTACCGTCAGGTTGTTTGGCCACTACTAGAGCTCTAAATGACTGTTCTGTTGCATTAGTCTCAAACCAGCCATTTACATCATTGGGAACGTTAGCAGAGATGTCTGAAAGGCCACACTCTATTGCTTGCACTGGAACAGAGATGATGTCACTTGCTTCTCTGGGAATGGGAAGCAAGTCAGATGGGTCCACATTGAGAGTATCGCCATAATCCACAAAGTGAACCCGGATAGATGGTTGCACAGCCTTGATTTGTCCTCTGTACCATTTTCCGTCTGGGTATTTTGCAAAGCACAACATTCCGAAAGTTGTTGAGAGCTTTGAGCTCTTAAGCTTGTGACACAGTCCGTTTACTTTCAATTGAAGATCTTTCACAATGTCAGCATTCCTCTCTAGCTGGCAGTAGAACTTATTGACATTGCTGACACATGTCACTGTGACTTTTTCTTCCGTCCCTGTTTTGATGTTGTGGGTTGAGTAGTAGTATGTGTCCAAATGCAAAGAGGAAGCAGGTTCTTTTGAGAGTGATGCAATCGTTGCATGATGGACCATGCGGGTGCAGGCACTTTCAAAGGGAGTTTCGAGATCCACAATGTTGAACACAACATTCTGCTCATTGTACATGACTGCATAAATGGTGCACTTTAAAATGACATGGCTGGATGCAGCAGCATCCACAAAGTGCTGAAACTCAGCAATTGCCACCTCGTCCCAATCATTCATGGGTGATGTAGGTTTAACAGGGTTGTACAGGCTGCATCGAAAAGCTTGACCTTTCAAATTCAGGAAGCTTGGGTTTATCTTCCGCAGTTCAAGCAGGGGGACTCTCTTTCTCTGGCCATAGTCTACAAACAACACATCTACATGCTGGGTTGTGTCTCTGCTAAGAACAAGAGCTCTGTACCACATTCCATTATGTGGATGGCGAGCAACACACACCGATTCTGTAAATGGCTGAAAATGGCTCTTGGCATAGAACATCTGCATCTCTTGCATCAGCAAATTCAGCTGTCCTTTGTTCTGGCACAGTTGGCACCAGAAGTCATTTGGGCTTTCAATGTAAGACACGCTGACATCAACGGCAGTTCCTATGGGAAACATTAGCTCATTAAAGGTTGCAGGGCCACTTTCAATCAAGTTTGGTGTTTGGGAAGGAATCTCACTTTTCTCGTTTCCTCTTACAGGTAAAGCAGCTAGCTTTGATTTGACAGGGCAAACGACAGGAGATGTGGTCCTCTTTACATTGGGCTTTTTCTGGGACACATCATTCTCAGCAAGGCCAGAATTGCACATCAGTTTATTGACATCTTGCTCTCCATGTGCTGTAGAGTCTGCGATCTGAACGATATATGCGCCATCACACTTTGCAGTAACATGTACATTCAGGACTTTATCCATGACTGCTTTGATGAAAAGGTCAATGGCACTACGGCTCCATGTCTCATCTTTTGGCTTGATACCAGCAAGGCGACATTTCAATGCAAGTTGGGGCAACTCTTTATATTTTTCAGGAAGGACACGGATGCAGTCTCGGTCAATTAGTTCGGTGTTTCCATAATCACCAAAAAACACTTTAACTTGAGTCTTGCTGACTTCAGTCACAGTTGCCCGGTAGAATGTATCATCTTGTGCCTTGGCAGCACAGTATAGCCCAACAGTTGGGTTTCTGATCAAATTCGTAGTGGCCAAATCACTGTAAAGACTGTCTATGTTCTCCATCAGTTCGTCAAACTCATCTGCATACTTCTGAGACTGGATCCAAAATTCAAACGGGCTTGACACATGATGCACAACTGCTACATGTGAAGAGTTGAGAGAGAGATCCGCTGTAAGCAACTTCTGAATGTTCTCCCCTTCTGTGTCTTTTGAAGCCTCAACAGGTACAATTCCTTGGCTTTCTCGTTGAGCTGAATGCTGGGGTCTGCTTGGTGTGCTGCGAACGTCAAAATTTAGGAGTGATTTTTCACACTCCAGAAGGCACTTCTCCTGAGAGCCAAACAAAGAGTTGATGCTTGTTTTTTCATCTCCATACAGTGTGACATAATGGACACCCTCACACAGGCTTTGGTATTCAAATTTGGCAATCACAGTCTTGTATAGGATTAGGGACTTGAGATACTCAATCTGTGCTGCTGTCCATCCAAGGCCTTTGTCAGTGACACCATGGAGTGAGCAGACATAGGTCACAACTGGCATCCTAAAGAACTCTGCAGCCAATGGCCTTATGTTCTCCACCTGGACAAGCTGTTTCTTCCCGTAGTCAACATTTAGTACTTCAACCACATTGTTGCCTGGCAATATTTGCTGTAAAACAGAGCGATACCACCTGCCATCACTTCCTCTTGCGGCACATGGGAATCCAAGCATGTTAGAAGTGACTATACAAGGAGTAAATCTGCCTTCATAGTACAGTGTGATCTGCTCAGTGACTTTCTTCAACTCTTGTGCGAAAACCTTCAACTGACAGAAAACTCGCATCGGGTTTGTCACTTCTGTGACAATGACAGTCTCTACGGTTCCCATCTGCAACTCCGGGTACATGAAGCGCTGCTGGTTTGGTGTTGAGAGTCCTATCCCTGGGGGGTCATTTCTCATAGACTGCCCTATCCCTGGGGGTTCATTTCTCATAGACTCCTGGTGCAACTCTGTGGCTAATGCTACACTGCTAGGAGGCTGCAATGACTTGAGCAAGAAGTCTGAGAACATCTTTGGTGACAACTTTTTGGCAAATCCCATCTCATACATTTGCGGAGCAATGCTGGGTATTTGCAAGACAATTGTTCTCTGGGGCACCATCACATCTTGGACATGTGCTTTCACAGTCTTCCAATTAAGAGTTTTCAAGAACTCCAAAGCCATCGGGGACCATTTGCTCTCATGTGATAGTGGTAGGACATTAGCGAGGACACAGAATTCCACTTCAGGTGGAAGGTGGAAGAACTCCTTCTTACCCCACGCCAACATACTTGTGGTGGCAGTGAGTGTCCAGCCTTTATCGATGAGAAAGCACTTGTAATTTGAGCCATTTCTTGAGACTATGCGTGACCTGTACCAAGTCTCATCCACCTGAACCAGGCATTGATCTCCAGGATTTCCTTCAAACTCGTTAAGTTTGTTTGTTGTTTGTTTGTACTGAATATCCTTACTTAGGTACTGATAGTCTGCTTTCCTTTCCTGGTTAAAGTTGCCCCAGAGTTCCACAAGCGGACAGAGGGGATTCAAGTTCACCCTAGTAATGAGAACAACTACTTCTGATCCTAATGCAGGGAGTCCAGGGATTGAAGACATTTTGGTGCTTTCCTTTCCTTGGTGCCAACCTTGCATGTCAGCATCAGGCCTAAAACATGGAAAAATATTACTTCAGGAGGGGAAAAACATTGCCAAACATTCTACAGTTTAGGGCCGCAATTAGGGATTATTCTATCAATTACTTTTTGAATCACTTTAATTACTTTAATAATCTAGAAGCTAAATCGTATTAGAAATCGTGAAAATAGCTGATCTACAAGCTCATATCGCGTCACATTGCGACATGCAGCTATGGGAAATCATCTGCAGGCAGTCAGAAAATTACATCATTGCAGGCACGTCACGGGCGAAACGGTGAGAAATCCAATGGGAGCGGGATTAAGAAAGCAGTCGAGCGCAGGGCTCTAGTTTGCCGTTAGGCCGAATGAAAGGAGAGGCAGTCAACCTGGATTAGCCAACATGCACGTAGGGCTACAAGTTACAACTCGGTTTATCATCTTATAATTATTATTCCATCGATCATCTTTTCAGTTAATTAAATAGCCATAATGGGGGGGGGGGGGGCTTTTATTTCTTATATAAACTGCCCATAAAACATTCGGAAACTTAACTTCAGTAGATTATTTCTCCCCTTCAACAATATCAATTGGTAGTGTTTATACCATTTGTATCATTGATTAGTCACCTTTACAACGAGGTACAATTTGTAAGGATCTTGCAATCGTGGAATGAGTAACACTTACACAGCTTAACGTGTGGGTAGCACCTCCCAAAAAATTGCCAAAATCCCCCAATATGCTTCTGTTGGTAATCACTCCTGTTTTGAGCCACCTGCCAGCACACACTTGCTGAGAGGTGCCAGACAGTCACAGGTGTGTGGCACCTGAGCATGGGTCTGGCAACTTTTGTTGAGTTTGTGTATGCTCCAAGCAGCAACACTACCCACATGGAAAGATGCCACGTTTGTCCCATGCAATAGGGCAAGTGAAGCTGGTGTTCCATTACGCATTATTTGATGTCAGCCCTGGTACCCTTTGCAGGCAGTTGTGCAACTGGCACCTGAGTATGGGTCCTGCAACTCTGTTACCGTTGTGCAAATCTTGCCTGTAAATCTCACAGAAGTTTGGAAATGGTACCAAGGCTGATCCCAAATAATTCCATGGGGGCCAATTTTTTCCAATTTTGCACGCACATTCCCACTAGGCTGAGGACGAAATGCCACCCTTTTCACATTGGCCTGTTATAGCACCACCAGCAGTTCTAATTGAGCACAACACATTTTTTAAATAGAATGCCTCAAATCATCATGAATGCAGTGTCCGATGCCGTGAAAGGCCCAAGAAGAAATAGCATCCTTTTCACATTGGCCTATTATAGCGCCACCAGGCCACAATAACTTACTGACCTGGCGGATATGTGCTCCGAGGAGCACTTTTTCTAGTTTTACAATATCATAAGCATTAGTGAAGACTAGGGATGTGCCCAGCGATTCATTTCACTGACATGTAGCCAACGTTTTAGAAAAATGTATTTGAATAGTTAAAAATGAATTCAAAATTAACAGAATTTTTTGATCTATAAGGCCAAATCTCATTGGAATGAATATGAATATATATATATATATATATATATATATATATATATATATATATATATATATATATATAAAATCCAATATTACACAACTGCTCCCAATAATTAATTACGTCAAGCTAAAGTAGGTCAAATCAATTATGCCGTCACTCCAGCACAAGCTGGGAGCCGGTCAGAAGCACACTACTGACCAGCTGGGTAGCTCCCCTTCAACCATAACATGTAGTAGGCCACTGTCACAATTATTACATAATAGTTTAATCGCAATTATTTGAGATAGTTGCAATTATTTATGCATAAACGGAGCTGATCTACACAAGCTTACAGCTTGTAGATCAGCTATATCCGCTTTTTTTTAAAATTTTGTAAGTGTAAAATTATTAAATGTCAGAAATGTCTTTGTATATTTAAGTTATTTGTCATATCTGCCCTGTGCAATTTTTTATTACGAAGCCTTAAAGGCAGTCTGAAATTTATTGATTCATATATTCCAATGTTCAACGCCAAAAACACAATTAAATTGTTAATCGCAATTATTTGTGTGACAATTAATCGTCAACTGAAATTTGTAACAGCGCTAAGTGGGCCTATAGGAACATAGGCCTACTCTGCATTCTCCATATTCTCACCTCAAACACAAAATTATTTCTTCAAATTGACCGGATCAGTATGGCCTAACATTGGCGATTCACATCCATGTGTTTATAGTGGATGCGATTTCTCTATCACAACACTTTCCCATCAAAATCAAAGTACTCACAAACTTTGCCCTTTTTTCAAACCGAAAGTGTCGATCTGTAGCTACTAGAGCTAGATTCACTGACTGCACAGAGAAGTGAATGATGCCAGCAGTCACGCTGCAGGTGACCAGCACTGCACAAATCAGTGCTACAGGCCCCGCAAATCACCCTTAATTGGCATACATTTGCTTATTTTGCTCGTTAAATCAACATTTTATTCAGACATGACAGTAATATGGGTGCAAAATGGAAAAAAATAAGGGTATTTTTTTATATTTTTAGGTTAAAACAGGTTTTTTGTTAAAAAGGTTAAAGGGATAATTTCCCTTTCAAACATGTTTGGGTTCATTTTAACATCTACTCTGGTTTTTGTGAGCACCCAATACAGTTTTTAAGTTGCTTGATTCAGTATTTAGATATTTGATGTTCATTTTATCAGACATGCAAAACCGAAGTTCAAACTCCATTTTAACCATGATGGATCGAAAACACCCGTCCTTGGTTCTGGTGACTGATATTGTCCTTCAAATACGTATGGGGCCCTGCTTTTTCAATACATTTTAAAAACTATTTTAATCCATTTTATTTTTTTAAATTTACAAAACAATTATAAATCATAAATGAAAAAAAAAAAAAAATCTGCCTCTCGCACATTATCGCAATATCAGTCACCAGAACCAAGGATGTGTGTTTTAAATGAGTCTAACATGGTTAAAATGTTTGTAGTTACAGTGAGATTGTATAGGAAGAGGGCTATAGCAATGAGTACTATCAAAATACAGAAATATTTGTCAATTATTTTAACAAAAGAAAATCACATACCCAACCTTTAATATCTCAATAAAATATATATTTAATAGAAAAATATATTTTTGTAACCATAGTAGAGGCAGCCCCGTTTTGAAGGTTAACTGCGCACCCCCCTACTATGAAGATAGGTTGAAAATGGGTGATGTCATCCTTTAAAGTTTAAGCCCCATTTTATACTTATAAACATACAAGGTGCACAAATGCAACAGCTAATAGATTAGTTTGATTAACTGTTGCCCCCCATTATGCAAGCTGGGCTGCATCTATCAATTATTTTTACTCTACATCCAAGAGTGTGCTTGAAGCGACCTGATGCAGTGCTGCACTGTAAACAGCCCACTATCATTCATAGGTGCCTTCATGAAAACTACAAAGAACAAAAAAAGTAGAGTGCACAATGGAAGACATGCACTGATGAATTCACTTCAGCGGTTCTCAATTTTTTCAGGCAGAGACCCCCCAAAATAATCATATCTGAACTGGGACCCCCCCACCCTGATAAGCACTTCGAATTGTAGGAGTTGAAGCATTACATTTAGTTTGACTCGGTTCCACAGATAAAATTCTACAAGCTCACAAGGCGTTGTGAGATTTTTTTCATGTTTGCCTCCTCCTTAGATTATTTGACAATTTGGCCAATGTTTGACCAGTTTTTATAGTACTTTTTGATACTTTTGCAATAATGGTCTTATCACCTCAATGTCATCTGGGGACCCCCCAAAAATCATGTCAGCAACCTGTGTAAAAAGGCAGTAAGCTGCCTGGAAGAAAGACATTTTCTATACCCGACTTAGCCTTGGATCAAGACTAACATATGTATTTCATTGATTTTGACATTTGCATGTCAGATACAAAAGTAAAAGTCAGACTCGATATAATACATCTATGATAGTCTTGATCCGAGGCTTTACCCCGAACCATTAAACAAAATTCAACATGACGTGCAGATGCTGGTGGTAGATTGAGATTGATGATGAGACATACCGTACATTGTATTGCAATGTTGAATATTGAGGGACCTGAAAATTGAAATACTCTTCATACTTGACAAGTCACACAGAGTAACGTTTTAATCAATGACAGATTGACAATGCTTCAAATTGTACCATTCAAAAGCTACCAAAAGCAGTGGTGTAAAGTAACTAAATACATTTACTCAAGTACTGTACTTAAGTACAATTTTAAGTTATTTTTTTTACTTTACTGAAGTATTTCCAGTGTTCAGTACTTTTACTTCTACTCCACTACATCTCAGAGGCAAATATTGTTCTTCTACTCCATTACAACTAGTTACCAGACACTTTGTAGATTGTGATTATTATTACAAAACATACAGTAACCACCTCAGCCCTGTAATACATTTCGGCCATTTCAAAATAGCCCACAGGGCGACGCATTGTGGGCTTGTAGATCTGCTAGTTTCAAGACTTTTATACATTTTATTCATTTGAAAACTTGTGAAATGGGACATTCTGCGTATTGACTACTTTTACTTTTGATACTAAGTACATTTTGATACCGATACTTTTGCACTTTAAATCAAGTAAATTTAGAATTCCAGACTTTTACTTTAAACAGAATATTTCTACATTACATTCCAGCATTCATACTTTTACGTAAAACATTTGTATACTTTTTCCACCACTATCACACAGTAACTTTAATCAATGACACGTTTATGCTTCAGACTGTACCATTCAAAACATACAAAAAGCACACTTTGTTGTAAGGTGGCGTCTCGCAGGGTGAAATTGCCGTGAACTTGTAGATCAGCCATATGGTGAAAAAAACGCTTTATTTTTTGCAAATGGCGCGAGCGTTTGTCAAAAGGAACAGATCTACAAGCCATCAACTCGGTGAATCGCGTCGCGTCGTTGGCTTGTAGCTCTGTCTGTTGTTCATCAGCCAACATGCACAATATAAGCACCCTGACCAGAATGTAACAGAGGCAGAGCCTTCATTAGTATCACTGGTGGTAACACCTGTGAAGGAAGTAAGGAAGAGGCCCAATTTCTCTCCAATATGGCGGCTGTGCATAGAGCCTATTACAACCTACTACCCCCCGAAATCAACAGCAGATAAATACACAACTAAAGTCAAACTCACTCGGCCGCCTTCCTTGAGTTCCTTCCTACATCCAGAATGTTCTTCGGTCACCGTCGTTCCACCTGCAAACATCCAGCTTGTTATTAGCATAATCACGTCCACCTGACGTTCATTATGCTAACAAAACACAGTGGTGGGAAAAGTATTCACGTTTTTTTACTTAAGTAAAAGTATCGATACTGCGATGTAGAAATACTCTTGTTAGAAGTAAAAGTCTGTGGAATTTACTTGAGTAAAAGTACAAAAGTATTGGTATCGAGTACTCATTATGCAGAATGTCCCCATTTCACAAGTTTTCAAATGTTTAAAAAAAAAAAGATCTACAAGCTCATTGTGAGCTTGTAGATCTGCTATTTTCAAATGGCCGAAATGTACATAAGGCGTAAGTGGTTAATGTGTGTTTGTAATAATAATCCAAATCTACAAAGTAACTAGTAACTAAAGTTTTCAAGTAATAGTGGAGCAAAAGTAGCCTACAATATTTGTCTCTATGATGTAGTGGTGGAGTAGAAGTAAAGTAAAAGTACTTATTTTACACCACTACCAATACATCGTATTATCAGTTTTTGTGAAAAAGTGAAGTCTGACCTGAACGACGAAGATTATTGTAATGCCGAAGCGATTAAAATAGCCTTTTCTTTTCTCTTTTAGCCACACTGTCTTTTTCAATCACTCGTCTCCGCGTGCTCTCTCTCTGATGGTTGATGGAACATCACTGAAGACAAACCCGTGTTTGACCCGGAACTGAGGCCTCATAGCTCACCTGACACACTGGAAATGCTTATACGTTTGTAGTTTAAATCAGTGGTTCTCAACCAGTGGTCCGGGGACCACCAGTGGCCCTTGAGGGAGTTCCAGGGGGTCCCCAGATAAATGATGGATAGGAACCCAAATGGACCCTTATGGGTCTGTAACTCTGAGAGTGTTTGGTTCCATTTGTACACTCTCTGAGTTAAATTAACATTGATTTTATAATATAAATTGGGTTCCCAGAGATAGAAATGCCATTACATATACATAAACTATATATTTTTTTTTAATGGTGTCTGTATTGAAGTTGAATGAAGTTTAGGAGACAATGTACTACAATTACAGAGCAGAAATGTGAGTACTTTTTCCACCACTGACTTTATAACTTAAGTGTGCTCTACCTTATGGACAGTAGGTGGCAGTGCAGTGGTGTGGTTGGTTTCGCTTCGCGACTCTTGTCTCGACCGTAGCGATTCATACTCCCTCGTACGACGGTGTCGCGTATTGAAAATAAAGCCGAACTACAAGTTCACAACGCGACGAAGATGCGACGCATTGTGAGCTTGTAGATCTGCTATTTTCGGCGACGGAGCAAAACAAAAATGTGGCTTTACGACATCTTCCCATAGCAAGAAGCCACTTGTCCACCTGCCATTGTCTCCCCTATTTTCTCAGGTTAGTGGTAAAGTACACAAAGCAGATGGATGTTTACCCATTTATTTTGGTTTAAATTAGTCTGTTTCATATAGTTTTAGTATTATGTTACAATGTAGACAAGTAAAAGTCCGGAATTACATATTGACTTGAGTAAAAGTAAAAAAGTATTGTCATCAAAATACAAATCTTTTGAAAATAACAGATCTACAAGCGCACAATGTGTTGCATCAGACAATTGTGAGCTTGTAGATCTTTCTACCACTGATAGAGACATGGTATATAGCAGTGAGTTTCTGGCTCATGCACATCATATTACTATTATTTTATTAAGAAGCAAATCAGTTGCATTGATTGTCATATAAATGTGAGTCCATTTTGCACGTGTGCAAAACAGCTATGGTTTAGATGTATAATGACAAATAGATTGATTTGAGCAGAGTAAGGTAGGGAGTGAATAGACTTTTTCCTAAAAATATGTTTTGAATAATTTCATAGAACAGACATCTGATCTGACAAGCAAAATCAAACAAAAGATTGACTGTTTGCCTCTGGAAAATGTTTAATAAATATTGCACAATTAGCTAGTTCACACATGTATGTCTTAATCCTTCTGATGCTGACTAGAAATTATGATTTTAGTCACAGGTTTAAATGTCCATTCTCTCTCTTGACAGTTCCACTCTGCTCCAGGCTGTCAGTCAGAACAGTGAAGATGTCCACTCTATTTCCATCTCTGTTTCCACGCATGACAGAGTCACTGTGGTTCGATACGGACCAGCTCTGCTTCAATGACACAGAGCTTCACCAGCAGGAACAAGAGTACCTAACCTGGGTAGGTTACTTGCAGTGGTGTAAAGTAACTAAGTACTGTTTTGAAGTATTTTTTACTTTATTGGAGTATTTCCACTTTTCAGTACTTTTACTTCTACTCCACTACATCTCAGAGGCAAATATAGTACTTTTACTCCACTACAATTATTTGAAAACTTTAGTTACTAGTTACTTTGTAGATTTTGATTATTACAAAACATGCATTAACCACTTCAGCCCTATGCATATTTAGGCTATTTGTCAAATGTCAAGTCAATTTTGAATACCAGACTTTTACTTTTACAGTATTTCTACATTGCGGTATTGGTACTTTTACTTAAGTACAAAATGTGAGTACTTCTTCCACCACTGTAGGTTACTCATGTTTATCCACCAACACGTGTCTTTGCATACAGCTAGAGCAGTGATTCCCAACCTTTATTTGTTGGAGCCACCCCTTCTTACATCTGACAAAAGCAGAGACCCCCCACACGTACGCGCATGCACACACATGCACAGTGCACACACACGCACAGACACACTTACATACCTCTTGCACAACAAATAATACAACCTACAACCGTGTTTCATAGTGTAATCTGTTGTAAGTAAGTATTAAGAAGCCTGGGATTGGGATTCCCATGGGTTCCCATGGGCATGAGGTGGCCCATAGTAATCTATTGTATATTGACAATAAAGTTGACACTGAACGTGACCTTGAAAGTGTTCTTGTAGTATAACACAGTAGTTCTGTGTTATACTGGCACAATGTGTTGTAACACAAGTTTGTAGAGCTGCAATTTTTGCTTTTATTTATCCTATAAAATGTTTGAAAAGATGACATTTGACATTTAAGTGACATGCCCAAAATAGGGATGCAACTACCTCCAAACAGACAAGGCCTCATGCCCCCACCCGCAAGGGGTGCCCGATGTGCCCCATGTTGGGAAAAACTGAGCTAGAGGGTCACATGCTGAAATTGGCACATACTCACAAAACCTGCTCATTGACATGTTCCTTGTTCATTTTCCCATCTTGTTTTGACTGTCTTAGTTACAGAGCATTGCTGAGAAGGACATCGACCTGTTGCCTATAGGACCCATCGTTGAGGTATTTACTGCTTTTGTAAGATAATAAGTGTGTCTGAGTGTGTTTGAACATTTTCTTCACCAATTTTCTTAGACTGATATTCATCATAGTGCTAATGTCATAGGACTGACGTTGCAGTACTGATGTCATATAGTAGAAATATTAGGTAACTCATTAAAATGTAGTTGAATCATATCGCAATGTGTATATTTTCCCTTCTTGCTGGTGTTAATGCTGCACTGTGAAGTGCAGTGTTTTACTGTAAACATGATGGATGTGAACAACGCAGATGCTGGTTGTTCCCGTTTTAAGTGTATTCATTTACAGTAGCGTATCGGTGGGTCATAATGAATAGAGTTAATACGTGTGTGTACTGTACATCCACATCCACCAACTCTGTACGTTGTCTGCATTTATTGTGCCCAGCGGACAGATGAAGGTGAAGGAAAGGAGAAAGACACGGATACGGACGACAGCGAGGAAAACTCCGGAGTTGAAGAGGTGAGCAGTGAGCTTTCAGACCGCAGCAGAAATCGGGGACTGAGTCTGTGGTCTTGACTGAGAAGGGAGAGGTCATTACACAGCTTGGGGTCCAGGAGGGAGAAAAGTCTCTTAAGTTAAAAACCTAGGCAGGAACAGGAACAGACAAGACTGACATCCTTCAGTGTAGTGTGTGCTACAGGCACAGTGTGTGAATAATAACAGACCAGAAAGACAGAATATATAACTGGTTGTTTATAGACACATAGGAAGGTATGGGATGCTCATTGCTCACTGACTCACTCAAACCCCTATAACTGATCCAGAATGCTGTGGCAGGCCTGATCTTCAACCTGCCTACATATTCACGTCTTCCCCCTTCTGCCAAGTTCTGCGTTCCCTTCACTTGTTTCCACTTGTTGCCCGTACCCATTTCAAAACACTGGTGATGACCTACTTACCTTCAGGACATGATCCACCCCTACACCCCTTTCTGCAAACTTAGATCAGCTATAACACAGGACATCTGACACTTCTGACACCCTCCCTTCCCTAGAAACTGACCTCCTTTCTCCGGTCCAGTGCCATGTCTGAGTGTGTGTGTCCACATGGCCCAAATTCTAGATCTCGTTAGCTTGAACACCACTGGAATTGCACGTTCTCATAGAATTAGAAAAGAGCTTATAACTGTGGCTTATAACTCTGTGGTTTTCTCCTTTTGTAACATGGCTGTCATATACCTACCATAGAAAATTAATTATGTGTGAATATAGATTTACTTTTCCTCATTTTTCATTTCCTCCTACATTTCCTCTTCGTGCTGGATAGCACATAAGGTCTTCACCAACTAACTAGCCAATGATTATGAATATGAATGAGTTTAATGTGTGGTCAGTGACACACACAAAGTGGCCCAAATTCAATGAATGACCTCTGATATTATGCTAAGTCATGCTTGTTGGTAACATTATCAGCTTTCTGGGTTGTAAGCATTTATTTTTTACCAATGCTGATTTTCATGACAGTATTATATTATTTAGTTGTGTGAAATTGATCTTGCCATATTGTGCCATAATCAATTTATTGAATGCCATACCCATTCATATTTTTTTCAAGAATGACGAGATTGAGGAATACAGCATGGAGGGGGACAGCGACTAAGACTCGAAGCGGTGAGTTTTCAAACCGGAAATTCGGGATTGAGTCTGCGGTCCTGACTGAATCAAGAATCAAGCAGCATTGGTTAGGGCTGTTGTAGAAGGGAGGGACTCATTTCAGTGTGCTGTAAGGGTTGTGCTGGATGTCCTAAAGGTAAAGGGGTGCACAATCTCTTTGGTTGTGTAGTAAAATATAAATTTCCAGTATCATTTATGAGGAAGAGTAGACTAAACAGTTACATTTCTTTTAGACATGGGCAAATTCTTGTAGTATGTTTTTAAAATACACAGGAATTTGCTAATTCTCTTAGTCTTCTACACATTTTATGCTGTCTATAAGCTGCTGCTTCATCAACAGCCATTATGAGGATTCAGTATTTGAAAGTATACAATAGCGTTCAGAACTATTGGCTGTCTGATGGCAAGCATTACTTCTGCAGTCTATTTATTGTGAATGGAAATTCAATATGATAAAGACAAGATTAAATTAAATTAAAAACCTATCCTAATCACACCTAGATGGTATCATTCATGGGATTCATTGCTGAAAACATCTGGGCAATATATTGATATTGTGATATGAGACTAGATATCGTCTGGGATTTTGGATGTTGTAATAATTTGTCATTACAGTAAAGTGATGTAATTTTCTGAACTTCCCTGAGCTATTCTGTTATTTGCATTTACCAACTTAATTATATAGGCATTACTGATGATTATTTATCACATATTTCATTGTGTAAATCTTCTATGAATAAACGAATAGTCATCTCCAAAATATTGATAGAGGTATTATTTGTTGATATTTTATCCATATCGGCCAGCTTTAGGTGAAAAACACTGACCTGATACTGTATTTGGAGAGCAGCACCAGAACTCAAGCCAAATGTGACTACTGATTTGATCAAGCCCAAGACAATAAAAGAACAAATATCTTGCTGTATTTCAATGTTATGATGTCAGTGTTAAAGTATAGCCTTCAATCATTTGCTGACTGCAAACATCAAATTGGATTTTCTTTCATGGCCATAAGAAAAACAAATAATGGTCAGGATTTGATAACCAAATATAAGTAAAACCAATGTCCCCAAGTCTTGCTTCAGCATGGCAGACAAGAAAATTGAAATTGATGAGTTGAGTTGAGTTTGACACCATGAAAATAAACAAAGAGAATAAATAATCTGTATTTTTTTTACCTATTTTATTCTGTTCTCTTATATAACATTGTTTTTTATTCATGGTGAGCCTTTTATTACGTGTATTCTTGACTTTGTCCTTTTTAATACACTTGTAATTTTGCCTTGAAAAGTGCTAAATAAAGTTATGTTCATCGAAAGTTGGTCTAAGTCATCATGCATTCTCACTTTACAACTGCTGTGAAAAATTGCATTCAACACTAGACTAAACATGCACCTTTCACTAGTGCATTCAGGCATGCATTATGCAGCATCATAGAAGCCCTTGCATACAGTGACATCATCATGCTTTTGCCATGTCTCATTTTGAGAATTATATGGCTGCTTTTTTTGTCATGCCTCTCCTGCTTTGTGGCAAAGTAGAATCTTTAACACAGCCTAGCAAGGTTTCTGAGACAAGTTGATATGAAGCTGAAAACGTTTTTGAAAATCATTCCCTTTTTTTGAAAACTGTTGAAAATCATTCCCTTTTTCCTTCTCTACTTGCATTGCAAACATAGGGACTATTGTTTGAGCACTGTGGCCCTGGGTACGTAAATGTGTTGCTTGCATCATTAGTGATCAAGGATTTAAGCTTATTCTACTATTGCACACAAAAGAGACATTTTAGTTTTTAAGGGAAATTACCTGTCAAAATAACATTGCGCACACGCAGAATTCATAACCACACAAAAGATTTAAGTTAGCACATTCATAAACAAGCATATCAAAGAAGCAGCAGGAGCTAATTCAAAGGTGCAATGTTGCAAAACATATGAAATAGACGGATTTACATTGTGTGCCATGTTTATCTTTCACATTCCATATTCTATCTACAAATTTAGCAGAGACAACATAAAGCCGAATAAAAGTGTTGAAGGTTTCTCATTTACAAGAAATAACAGAGCTCTCGGTTGAGACTGGGCATCATACGGTCCAGATTATCCTGGTTAACGCTATCTAATTCACTTGCCACTCAAGTAAATTCAAATCAATTTCCAGTTAAGTCATTCACACCTCTCAATCAAAATATAAGCCCAAAGCCCATGCAGCTTAGAATTCAGCATTTAGACAAATGCAACATCATATTCACATTCAATTTACGACAAGTGCGTTTAGGACATCATGTACATAGTTCTAAATAACAATTTGTAGTGCAGGGTCTCTACAATACAGCATATCAAAGTCATATCAATAGTTTGACTTATTGAGTGCATACAGAGTTGTAACATCATTGCTTATATTCTCCAGTCAAATTAACAGGAGAGATGACAACAAAACAAACACTAAAGATCTGAAAGTAATCAAAATCATAGTCACTGAACTAGTCACACTTATACAAAGTAGAATAGATACAGAGGCACTGTGAGGTACGACAATCAGCATATGAACCAGAACAGCGTGCATTAGGTCCCCTATTACGTTCTTCCAGTGGTAAGATTTTAAAGGCATAATTTCAAATAATGGTGCCATGTTGGGGAAATAATAACTACGGTGTGTGACTGGAAAATAAGTGCTACATATAAAGATCTGTTTTGAATGAATGTGGTAATCTAATGGCCTAGATCCAGCTCAATAACTTTCATCCTTATTTTCATTCATATTTACTCATTAGAACTTGCCTTTATATTCATCTTAAGGGTAGTCTTTCTCACCACAGACTTTGCCTGACCTACCACAACAGTAACACGTTTGATAAAAGCACAGCTTTACTCACATCTAAATGAGAACCAGGCCAAATGTACAGTATTGCTAGCTTGCCTAACAATCCAGATCACAAATTGTTCAGGAAACCAGTCCTTTACTGAATGTATTGTCACAAGATATTTTAATACTTAGCCTAGATTGTTCCTGACTATTTACAGCAGGCATGAGGGTACATGTAAACACTCTAATAACGTCTGGCCCACAAACTGGCAATTCCAATTAGTGATAACGAACGTGAAACAAATGTTATTTCCATTAATTTCAAAATAAGATATAGATAACAAATAACAAACAAATCCGACCCAAAATAAAAATGGATGATTCAAAGTGGCTGAAAACCCTGGAAAGAGGAACCATGAGACAGCCACAGCAGCCAGTTGAGTATTAATGAGCAAATATGAATGAAAAGTAAGTGGCCCTGGGATCTGGACTGAGAAAAAACATTCACTTAATCCATCTTCATTCAAGGTCTCTTCTCTTCTTCTTCTGCCTCTATCTCTATGTTCTCTAGTAGAGTGTGCTTCTCATCCTCTGGTAGCAAGGTAACAGGGTTTAAATGGAAAATTCGCCTGAGAGAAAAAGAAAAGTGACAATACTTTTTGTCATATTCAGATGACACGGAAAGGGAAGGAGCAAAAATCTGACAATGAATGAATGTGGACATGAAGCTACAGCTGCAGAGCAAATGTAATATGGAGGGATAATACGTTTGTGGGCACCTTAAAAATACTTGTATTACATAAAAATCTAAGTAATTTCGATGCAGCGTGTTGTGAACTTGTAGATCGGCTATTTCCACTATAATTACTTTTTGAAAGTATCCTACTATAATTCTAGTAACCTCCGTCTGTAGTGGGAGTAGGTGAAGCTACCCGGTTCTCCTCAGTGGCTGGACCAATTGCTCTGATTTTGCACACAGCCATTGACCATTACCATCTGAACTTAACTGTGAAGCCCGTTTTTCAATTTCATCAAATCTCAGCTTCTTATTAGCGTTTTAGTGTAAAAGAATGTCGCCATGGTTACGGGGCTGCCCAGCTGTGGGATGGCCCCGCGAGCTATGGGACGAACTGCCTCCCGGGTTGCCAGATCAAGTGCGCATAACCCCACCACGGATGCGGCGACCGGGTATGGTCTAGTAGTTATAAAAAATACAAATACTTTCTTTCTATATTTAGGTCGATATTTGTCATATCTGCACCTGTGCAACTTCAAAGCCTAAAAGCCAAACAGAAATGCAATTCTTATTCATATGTTCAACGAAAAAAGCCCACAATTAAATAGTTAATCGCAATTATTTGTGTGACAATTAATCGTCAAGTAAAATTTCTATTCAACACATTTATTTACTTACTTGTGTTCACATGTTGGGAAAAACATGTCCAGGATCTTAACGATGACAGCTGAGCCAACAACACCGATCACCACCACCCACATCACCAGGAAGAACAGAGGCAGGGACTCGGAGCAGAAGCGCCTCAGACGCTCTCGCACCTCTTCCACCCACCGACACACAGCCTGAGAAGAAGAGGAGACTACTTGGTTTTGCAAATATATTAAAACAAATATGGTTTGAACTTTCTAAGGGGCGGGCAATCCACTCGCTTTTTAGTTTTTCTTTGTCCCTAAAAGAAACCAGGTCCACTGCCAATGTTTGCCACTTCCAAAACAGGCCAGGTGATCAGTCGTGTAGCCAGGTGAGCACAGAGATCTCTGCCTAATGAAACCTCTGGTGACATCTAAATGAATGGGTTAAAACTGTGCATAAAAAATAAAAAAACAGCATCACAAACAATGTAAAGACCTTAGGGCGATCCCTCATATTGGGACGGTGCTCATAATTGGTATTCAAAGCAGTAGGCTTAGGTTTGTTAGCGCTGGTTTTCTCTGCTGTTCAAGACTATACATTAAATTTAGATTTCCCCAGACGTATCAGTAGGCGGATATCTCTGGTCATCTAGCTACACACGACTGCTTGCAACCTGGCATCACTATTTTGGGCAAGTCATTACAAGTGTAATGTTTCAACCAACTTTTTTTTTTGTATAGCGGAGCTTAAAGCTCACAACACGATTTCTGATATATAATGCTTACAGAGTAACTGTATGGAGATTCAGTCTCCGTCTGAATCTGGTCTGTCTGGCCTGGTTCCTCATCGTCACCGTTGTCATCACCGCCGTCTCTGGCGTCGTACAGCAGGTCTGGGTCCATGCGCAGGGGGGTCTCTGGGAGTTTGCCTGGGGCAGCGATCTCTTCCTGGGTAGTTTCAGCGTGTTTCAGTGGGTACTGGCTGGTGGTCTGAGAGAAGACTTGGTCCTCTGCTGATGCAACAAGGTTAGAAGAAATCAGTGCATTTGTTGAGTGTGGTATCATTTGTTATAAGTGTTCTGATTGGCTGTAGGGTGTGCATTATTTTCACATAGCTGCACACCATTGACATAACAGTCTCGTCATCACCAGTCTAAATTCATATGAATATATATTTTTTTTCTTTACTGTATTCGTGGTTATTTTAGCTAAGATTATCTAAACGCTGTCCGTTAAAACTACGTTGATTTAAACATTTTGAACCTTTTGGGTACTCATTTCTAGTTTGTTAATATTGGCTTCTACTTCCCCCATTTGGTGGAGTAGCAAGGTTCTATTTTTTTCCAAGGCTGGTGAAGACCAGTTGCTATTTAATTAAAAAGAATAAACATTTCTTATATTTTAATTATTAGGATAGGATATTCAAGCAACATCAACAAAGCAGAGGCTACTGAGAACAAGTACTATAGTAGGTAATAAAAAAAGTTTAATAACAATAAGGTTGAGTCGTACCCTTTTTAGGATTGGTTGGATCTGTGATGACCACATCATTCTCCCTGGGAATTCTGAAGATTTCACTGTGTCCAATGGGATAGATGTTGGTATACTGAGCTAGCTTCTGGAAACTCGGGCTCATGAGTATCTTCACCTCACACATATCAGGTTGGTGGACCTACATAAATGAAGTGAAATTCTTTTAATATCCAGACCATTAAAATGCCCAATCTCTGTTCCGTAAGACCATATTCACATCGACACCCTGAGTATGAAGTAAGAGTCAAATAGCCGACCCATGTATGTTGGGCCATGTTTACCTTTTTGCCTTCCATCTCTATGACCTCGCTGAACACCTGCAGAGCCACCACTTCCTCTGAGTCACTGTAAAGACGATTCTGGTTAACCATCACCCGGGTGACGGTCGAGACCAGGTCCCCCGTTTCAAACTCACTGGTTCCATTGATGGTCTCCACTGAGGAAAACAAGGGTGAATATACAGAGGCTTAGAAAAATGTGAGACACATGACAAAGACATATCACCGCTATCAAACTCAGATGATAGGGACCACTTTAGTACCACACAAACATTAAAGTTTATCTCTTGTGAAATGTGTTACGGTACAGTATCCTATGACAATGAGAAAACTCACGGAGCAGTGCTTGGCAGTTTAGCCTTGTCACCCCTGACAGCTCCACGGGAATGTCATTGATGAGCACTTGTTCTTCATCCACAGATATATTTAGATTGATCTGAAATGTCAAATAAATAATCAAGAGTTATACATAAGGTTAGATTGATTCTTACAATTTCAGTGATGTTATGATAAACAAATGATATCAGCCTCATTTAGGGCAACATGCATATTTTCCCCAGTTGTTAAACAATGAGGTATGGCTGTCAAAATTAGCATGTTTGTGGCCATTGGTAAGTTAGCAAAAAAAGAAACAAAGAAAATTAGACATATGTATGTGTTCAAGTGTACTTGACCAAAAATGGAAGAAAAAAAACAAAAGAAAATACATTTAAGAAGACTTTTTTATTCAAAGTTTAAAGTAGATGAGTCTAGAGAATGACTGCAGCAAAATGCAGCAAAAGCGTGTTGTAGATTGTAGGTATTAAGTAAAAATCATCAACTGTCAGCTGCGAGTGGTATGTGTGATTTTCTTGTTCAGGGCCACTAAAAACCCTGGGGCTGACTGGGATCAGAGTCAGAAATGTATTGGCACGTTAAAATAAAAAGAACCAAGGTTTCAGCAGCTAAACTGCCTTTTTATTTGGTTAATATTCCAGCACATTAATAATAAAAGAGTACATTGTATCTATGCCTTCATTTATTTTTGCTTGAAGTAAACCGGTTTTCTCCATTTGGATTTCATATAAGAAATTAAAACATCTCCGATATTTAAATACAATAAATAGAATATCCATCTATATTTATTGTAGAGAGAGATTGATTTCCTAATTGCTGTAAACTGGTTAATATTTTCAAATTATTGAAAGTGGAGTAAAAGTGTAATATTTGCCTCTGAGGTGTAGTGTGTATTTTGTGTATGTAATCTCGTCAGCATTGCAAATGAGGGTAAACCTCAATGCTCTTTTCGAGAATAAATAAAGGTTTCAATCAAGTAAAAATACCTCAATATTGTACTTAAGTACAGTACTTGAGTAAATGTACTTCACACCAGTGGATTCTGACGGGGATACACATTTTCCCACAACATCCCCTGCCCTCTGCATGAGATGCTACACTAGGATAGTTGGCTTCGAATGTATTTTACCTGCAAGTTGTTGGATTGTTGTATCTCAGCGTCGCCCACTGTTCCTGCTGTCACATTAATGAGAATGTTCTCCTGGGGGAATTCATAGGAAATAGGAATCAAATTGAGACACAGACAAGACAGTGCCGTTATTATTAGGGCTGTCACGATTATGACATTTTTTACCTGACGATTAATTGTCACTCAAATAATTGCGATTAACGATTTAATTGTGTTTCTGTCATTGAACACTGGAATATATGAATACAAACGACAGGATTTGATATAAAGTTGCAAATCAAATCCTCGCACAGGGGGGCAGATATGACAAATAACCTAAATATACAAAGAAATTACTGACATTTAATAAATTAATATTTTATAAAAAAAACATTAACAGTGGAAATAGCTATTCTTTTTTTTAAATGTCTGCAAATATATGAACATTTTTTAACATTATGATGATTATGCAAAATAATTGCGATTAAACGATTATGTAATAATTATGTCAGTAATAATTATTACTGATATTTAATGAATGAATACTTTAAAAACGAAACATTAATAGTGGAAATAGCCGAATTACAAGCCCACAACGAGAATTGTAGATCTGCTATTTCCACAATTTTTTGAAAATGTCTGCAAATACATAGCTGTAGAATTACAACTCTCGTGGTCGTGGACGTATTTATGATTCTGACGTTTTCAATCTACGAGAGTTGTAGGGTTCACCCCCCATGGACACAGGGACTTTCAGCACTATACCCCGTGGACACTCCAAACATGTACAAATTGAAAATAAAGGTGCTTACCCCCACGCCCCAAATGTTAACTCTCGCTACGGGGTAGTAGTTTAATGTAATAATCCATATCTTTCAATAAAGAAGTGTTTTAATGCCGTCTGTGGCCGAACACCATTTTTTCACCCTCGTTTACTTCTTCTTCACATTGAGTGTAATTCCGGGTTTCACCAGATGGGCGCGTCATTACCGCCCATTGGGAACTTCCGACAGAATCGGCCACAGACGACATTAAAACACTTCTTTATTGAAATATATGGATTATTACATTAAACTACTAACCCGTAGCGAGAGTTAACATTTGGGGCTTGGGGTAAGCACCTTTATTTTCAATTTGTACATGTTTGGAGTATCTACGGGGTATAGTGCTGAAAGTCCCTGTGTCCATGGGGTGTGAACCCTACAACTCTCGTAGATTGAAAACGTCAGAATCATAAATACGTCTAGAGTTGTATTCTACAGCTAGCAAATACATTACAAATACATTTTTCAACATTATGACGATTATGCAAAAATAATTGCGATTATCTCAAATAATTGCGATTAGGCAATTATGTAATAATAGAGACAGGCCTAATAATAAGCATTAAATATGACTGGCTTGATTCTGCTAGCTAAACGTCATGCTAGCGCATCAGCGCTGCGAACATGTAAGTCTCTTACCGTGTTGACTTGCTTGGCCGATGATTCAGCGTCAATGAGCGACGCACAGAGCAGCAGAAAGACGGTATACATGGTTGAATGTATTGTGTTCATGTTGTGTTATTGTGGTTTCTATGGCTTAATCGTGGACAGTTAAACTGCTGCTAATTCAACAACAACAAAAACACAAAGCTGCACTCACATCTGTCCCCCAGCGTTGCCAGGTTGTGCGAGAGAAACAAGCAACCGGGTATATGAAAACAAGCCCAAAGGAAGCGAGCCCTTCACCCTTTAAACATAATATTTTTGGCTATTTGAAAATAGCCGATCTACAAGCTCACACCGCGTCGCATGAGCTTGTAGATCGGTGCAACGTGGTGTGAGCTTGTAGATCGGCTATTAAAAAAAATCTTGACACAATTAGAAAAATGTGTTATATTTTTGAAACATTTTAACAACACAAATCTTTGTAGGTAGGGGTGTTGTCCGGTGTTGTCCCACTACCTGACCCTGACAACATAAAACATTTTCAGATGGGGATCCTCAGACAACATACCTATTAATTTGGGGATCCTTGATTTGACTTGAAAAACACTAGAAACAAGCCCAAATAACTAAGCAACTACACTTTAGAAACAAGCCCAAAAAAACGCAACCCACAAGCAACTTTACAGAAAAACATGGCCAAAGTCGCTTATAATAAGCGGACATGGCAACGCTGCTGTCAGAGATTAGAGATGATGACGTAACAGCGCATGCGTATTGCGTTGCGTGAGGACGCGTGCATGCGTCATCTCCTGTCTGTCTGTTGTTGTCATGTTGCCATGTCCGCTTATCATAAGCGACTTTGGGCTTGTTTTATGTAAAGTGGCGTGTGGGTTGCGTTTTTGTTTGGGCTTGTCTCTAAAGCGTATAGTTACTTATTTATCCAAATATTCCACCCCCCCCGTCCCCAAAATGTTTCGAAAATAGCCGACGTATACAGTATGCTAAGTTTAAAGTGCCTAGTCGCTTCTTTTGGGCTTGGTTTCCTAGACTTTGGTTGCTTATTTCTCTCACAAATTCTGGCAACGCTGTTGTCTGTTGTTGGTTATCATGGCGGTGCTGCTTGAAACGACGCTGGGCGACATTGTCATTGATTTGTTTACTGAAGAAAGGCCTAAAAGTAAGAAAGCATTACTTCATTATAACTCTGTTGTTGTCAAAATACAACCAGCTGCATGTTATAATTGATCAATTATAAATGAAGTTGAAGGGTACAAACATCCACTAAGCACTAGCTTATGACAGGCTAGCTAACGTTAACTCAGCTAGCTGGTTAGGTGGGCACCAAGGAAGAGTGGGCACACAAGGCACCCAGGAAGAGTGGGCACCTAGGAAGAGTGGGCACCCAGGAAGAGTGGGCACCAAGGAAGAGTGGGCACCCAGGAAGAGTGGGCAACTAGGAAGAGTGGGCACCTAGGAAGAGTGGGCAACTAGAAAGAGTGGGCACCAAGGAAGAGTGGGCAACTAGGAAGAGTGGGCAACTAGAAAGAGTGGGCACCCAAGGATAGAGTGGGCACCCAGGAAGAGTGGGCACTTACAAGGAGTGGGCACCTCGGTGTTAAATTGCCTATTTTTTCCAAAATGATAAAAAATAAAATATTTGGAGAATGTTCTTAAGTAAAGTGAAGTATACAAGTATACATGTTTAAACATTAGACAATTAAGGTCTAATATTTCTACATACAATTGGTACAAAACCTGTATATCCAGTCATTTTGGGGCATAAACAAGAAGTTGAAGGATACATTTAAGTCTGATAATGATGTACCGTGCACTTTGCTACTTTACATTACTTAATTTTTTAACATTTTGGACAAAATAGCCAATTTTACATCGAGGTGCCCAGATGTCTCTAGTGCCCACCTATCCTGTATCCATTTTTGTTTTGACCACAATACGACCGATGAAGTCTTAACGTGACTTCTATTATTACATTTATGTCTTGCTTATTTTTTTGCAGCTTCCTTGAACTTTCTGAAGTTATGCAAAATAAAATTCTACAACTACTGCCTCATCCACAATGTTCAGGTAAAGATGCTTATTGTGGAGTCATGATATTACGGACTAATCCAACCACCACTGCTAGAACCATTGTCATTTGTGTAACGTTAAATCTGCAACTGAATTAATCACTTTATCCACTGTAGGTTGGCCCGTAGGGGGGTCTATTATAATAAATCTGTAAATCTGTGGAACTCTCAGCACAATTAGTCCATATTGGTCTTATAAGTCGGGAACCTTGTTACGTTTTTATTCAAGTGTTTTTAGCTAGTCACTGTTAAGTCATTGGTGTGATAACCTAATGAGAAGTATTTCTCTCGTCCCTCCAGAGAGACTTCATAGTACAGACTGGAGACCCGACCGGGACAGGCCGTGGTGGGGAGTCCATCTATGGGTAAGTCGTTTTTAGTTGTCACTGCCATGCCATTACCTGTCTAATAGTTATGAGTGATATGTATATGATATGATATATATGGGACATTCTGAGATTAGTTCAATATTTAAATTGAACAAGAATTGCCTGTCAGTAGTAGTGACCATTTTATACATACTGTATTGTGAGATTGGTGGTGAATCTGATCAGTGTTGGGGCGCTACTGTAATCAGATTACGTTTTTGGGTAACAGAGTAACTTAACGAGTTGGTTTTGCAATTAGAGTACTCGGTTACTTAGTAACTTTTTTCCACAAAAATGGCGTTACTTTGTTACATTTAAGACCTGTATTTCCCTGTTCTTCCTGTTGCCACAAAGGAAAAGGAAAATCCATCCGACGCATTTGCACTGTTTCCTGATAAATGAACAAGCTCGTCTCTGTCAACGGAGACTTGCACAGATGTTACACAAAAATAACCTAACAAGTTACTTTTCTCTGATGGTAATCCTGTAACATAACGGAATACCTTTTTCAAAGATTTGTTTTGGGGCTTTTATGCCCTTAATGATAGGACAGTAGATTGACAGGAAATGGGGAGCGAGATGGTGAGTGACACCTAGCAAAGGTCGTCGGGACCGGGACTCGAAACCCACGATGCGCTGGCAGGCTGGGATTGCAGCCTATGGTGCCTGGACCGCCACGCCACGCCCCAGGCCAACGGAATACTTTTTAATGGCAGTAATCCTGTAACGTAACAAGTTACTTTTAAAAATAACGTTACCCAACACTGGTGGTGATTTATGTTTGTTTTTTTCTCTTTGCTTTCATTAGCAAACTATATGGGGACCAGGCCCGCTTTTTTGACTCAGAAAAGGTGCCACGTATCAAACACAAGAAGAAGGGGATGGTGTCCATGGTGAACAATGGGAGTGATCAACATGGTTCTCAGGTAATCTAAATAAACATTTTCACCAGTGTGCCTTCATCGAAAGTAAGGGAAACAATGCTGGCTGGAACTACTGTGCATAAGTCCTTTATTTATTTGAGAAGCCTCCTCTATTTATGTGCACTCATTATTTATTGGAAAGAATGCTCTGATGTAAATTGTGATTTCAGGTAAGCATAGAGTCATTATAAGATAAACCTTAAATGATCCCCAGAGGTAGTATATTCAGGCGTCACAGCAGCAACCATGTTAACCACATAAACCCTATACTGTATATTTGGTTGACCAGGGTCCCCCAGGGAACTATTCTGGGGACACCAATCTGCAAGCTCACATCGTGTTGCATTCTGAGCTTATAAGTTGCAGATAAGCCTAACCCTTGCGAATGAATAGGGACACTAGTTTACACATGGTTAATCCATTTAAAACCGGGAAAGTATCTGTGTCATTTTAGATTTTAGCTACAGTATATATATAGCAACATACGTTTTTCAGAAAACTCTTAGGATTTAGAACAGTGGTTTAGGACAGTGATTCTCAAAAATGGCAGATATACAAGCTCCGCGCTGCGAGCTTGTAGATCTGCTATTTTTAAACATTTTAATAATTTTGAATTTCTTTTCTGGGGGCCCCTGGCACAAAATATTTTCAGATGGGGCGTCCGCAGCCAAATATATATAATTTTGGGGATCCTTGGCATGAAAAAAGTTTGAGAACTACTGATTTAGAAGGCATTTGTAGAATCGTCCTCGGGTCTTAATGGGTTAAATGTGGCATTTATTGTCTCTGTAGTTCCTCATCACCACCGGAGAGAACCTGGATTACCTGGACACGGTCCACACTGTGTTTGGGGAGGTATCAGAAGGCATGGACATCTTGGCCAAGATCAACGAGACCTTTGTTGACAAGGACTTCATGCCCTTTCAGGATATCAGGTGGAGTAGAATCAACATTGCAAATCCCTTCCTTAGATGCTCGTGATATTCAAATGCTTTGTGTTAAGTAAAATAAAATAAAATAGTACTTTTTCCACCACTGATGAGCAGGGGCTAAAGTGTTGAACCTTTGAGTGAATGTCATGTCAGTCCGTGAACTAAATTCAATCATAGCTGTAATGTCATTGCAGAATAAACCACACTGTGATCCTGGATGATCCATTCGATGACCCTCCTGACCTGCCAGTGCCTGATCGCTCCCCAGAGCCCACCAAACAGCAGCTAGATGTGGGTATCCTTTTATTTAAAGGAACATTTAGTCCTTTTTTCCAACATGATCTTCATTTAATTGGTCCTCACTAATGCTCAATGACAAGAATAAGAAGCTTCTGCATCAAACAGTTAGAATCGCAGGGTGTAATCTACACTGGCAAAGTCTATTCCTACCTGAAGCTCAAGTTGCTTTTTATGATAATTATTATTATAAAAACGGGACATTTCTTGTGTTATTTCTATTGATTTTATAAATCAACTTGAAAACAAATGACACAAATATAAAACGTGCCCTATAAACCTCCCTCTTTTATGCAGAGTAAATATGGATTAGTTAAAGGTTTAAAATGTGAATTTTGGGTGTGTAGAGTGGCCGTATCGGAGCAGATGAAGCCATAGACGACGCGGAGGGGAAAGGGGCTGCGGAACTGGATGAGATCCTGAAGGAGAAAGAGGCCAAGACCCAGGCCATTCTGCTGGAGATGGTGAGAGCTACATTGATGGAATACATCCACAGGAACCGCATGATCCTTCTTTCTGGTTAAAAGTCCAGTTCATATTTGCGATACCAATATTTTATTTTGTTATCTCACTGCTGCAAATGTCTTCTAAATATTCTAAAGTTTTCTGAAAAAAACGTATGTTGCTATATCGGTGGTGCTCAAACTATTTAATCTCAAGGACCCCCGAAATGATATGTATTTGGCCGCGGACCCCCATCTCAAAATATTTTGTCCAGGGAGGGACCCCCAGACACAAAGATTTGAGTTACAAATGTTCGCTTTAAAAATATATATTCAAAGATTTGTTTTTTATGTTTTACGATAATAAAAAAAAGCAAATCTACAAGCTTGTAGAGCGGCACTCTGTGCCGCGCTGTGAACTTGTATATCTGCTATTTTTGAATAGCCAAAGAAATCTAAAATGGCACAGATGCTTTACCCGGTCTTAATGGGTTAAAACATGTTTTTTAAATGTATTTGAATAAATGTGTTGGTCTCACACATTGACATATTTTGATTTCTTCATTCCTACAGGTGGGTGACCTCCCTGATGCAGATGTCAAGCCTCCAGAGAACGTGCTGTTTGTGTGTAAACTGAACCCGGTTACAACAGACGAGGACCTGGAAATCATCTTCTCACGCTTTGGACCCATCAAATGGCAAGGCTCACCTCCTATTCGCTGATTAGCATAAATAAACACTACAATACATATAAAGTTAAAGTTTACATCTTATGAATTTAGCAGACGCCCTTATGCACAGTGGCTCTGCAAACATAGAAATGATTAAAGCTGCAATCTATAAGATCTTTGTCCTACCAGGGAACAGAACCCGGGTCTCCTGCGTGAGCGCAAACATTTCTACTGCTGAGCTAAGACAAAAAGCCTGTTTGGGCTGGGGCGATATTATTCTCTTGAGCTTCATCATGAAATACCTCTGGTCAACCAGTAGTGGTCCTACCCAACCACAGTCTCAATATTGGAGCAGAGAGACCACCTCCAACCACCGTAGTTGTGTTAGTTATATTGTATTAACATACTCAATGCAGACTGGTTCAAATAATGTTTTAATTGACTAAAAAAGGTTATGGATTGCAACTTTAAATGACTGACATTTTAAGTAATCAGTCAGCAATACTTATGTAATTTTGTATATACAGTCATTTGAACATAATTGATGGGTTTGGCTGGTTTCTGTGCAGTTGTGAGATTATCAGAGACTGGAAATCTGGGGAGTCTCTCTGCTATGCTTTCATAGAGTTTGAAAAGGTGAGCCTCCTCATTCATGTTTTCATCTGTAACAAATCATGAGGATGAACGTATGAATCCTCTCTGTTCTCACATTCCTCTTTCTATACTGTCCTGTCACAGTTGAGCTTGAAATGCAAGGAAAATCTTTATCTTATTTGAGTTCAGTAGAAACAATGCACTGTCTTGATGGTTGTACATGTACAGCATACTGTATGTCCCATGTATCTTGTCTTCTATGCCATGCTAGTCTTGTTATGTGTTAATTGCCTGCTTAGTGTGTGCCTTGCTGTGCTAACCACTTGCCTGCTCTATTGTCATTTTGTACACTTTGCCTTTATTAGTTTTAATTGTTTACTTAGTTTGCATGCATTTATGTTTTAATGGCTATTTTAATAGCTGGCCCAGGGGTCAGCATTTGAAAATGAACCCTCTCTAACTAACACTGCCACAATTAATTTCATGTGCACTGTCCCTGTAAAAAAAAAAGAGAGTAGAAGTTTTGCCTGAACAGCTATAGTAAGGTTTTATCAATGGAAGGCCTGAGCTTGTCACTTTTAAAGTACACAGCTTCCAGTGAGACCAGAGACATTATTATGTCTGCTGTTGTCTGTGTTTTTGTTTTCTCCCGCGGTGATGTACATTTTCCCTCTCCACAGGAGGATGACTGTGAAAAGGCCTACTTCAAAATGGACAATGTGCTTATAGACGATCGTCGCATACACGTGGACTTCAGCCAGTCTGTCGCAAAGATCAAATGGAAAGGAAAAGGTTGGTTGCTGTCGGCCAGCTTGCACTTCATGTTTTAAATATCGTTGCTGTCGGGAATAAACCTTGTTTGTCCAAAACTGTAACTTTTCATGAAAATGGAAAAAAGAACCTGTGTTCCAATGGATCCAGTATAATTATTTAGTCTCAAGCTCTTGTTGATACTTTTCATTGGTTAAATATTTATAAAACCCGCAACCCGGGGGGGGGGACCAATTCTTTTTGCCTCCATTTGATAGTCACAGTGGAGAGAAACAAGAAAAGTGGAAAGAGTATGGAAATGACATGCAGCAAATGGTCTGACTGGCTGGGAATGGCTGTCATGCATTTAGAGCCCATGTACAGTAGCCCATGTACTGTAGAATGTGCTTCTAGAGTTGAACCGATACCAGCAAAAACAAAAGCTGCCGATACTGCCTAAAATGCTGGTATCGGTATGGCAGTCTATTCCATTCCGATACCACGTCATTTCCTTTACAGTAATATTTTTAATGTTTCATTTGATGTTGCCAGTTTTATACTCTTACTGTACTATTAACATTATTAGTTTACTAACATGTAGCTGCATAATTATTCATGGAATTTTGGATCCGTGGTTCTCAAGCTATGTAATTCCAAGGACCACCATAACTCAGAGAGTGTACAACATTTTTAAAGGATAAAAATGTTATTGCCTCCAACCTGAATCAAGCATTAGTTACCTTAAGTTACTGTAATGTTATATTTTGTGTCCGTTCAACAATGACACGCTGCCATAGCAATGAACTTATCATAGCCCTCTTGTTTTCTTAGGTGGAAAATATAGCAAAGATGACTTCAAAGCCTACGAAAATGACAACCGTTCCAAGTTGGCTCTCAAGGATAAGGTCAAACCCAAACAAGAGTATCCTTATGGTTTCACGTTGGGAACCTCATTTTAGCAAAGATACGCCTGTAAGTTACCAAGATATGCCATTCCACGCCTTGCCACTTGGTATAAAATGCTGCCCAAATAATCCAATTCAAAACACTGGTGATAGCCTACAAGGTGGCTATTGTACAAAGCCATCTACCAATCTAGAATTGGGTTGGACTTTGAGAGAGGAATACAGAGCTGTGATTCATTATGATAGACACTAGAGGGCAGTGCTGCACATGCTGACTGAACCAAACATGGCTGTCATGCATTTACAAACAAATTCAATCAATCTCTTTTTCTTGTAACATTATAGGCGAGTAATATAAAATAACAGAAACTTGATTGAGCACTGCCTTGTTTGTTAGATGGACGTGACATCCTGGCGGGTCATGGTAGTCCCTAGTCCCCAACAACCAAGCTTGCAGCTTGTAGATGATCTTGCAGATTGTTTAGTTTTGCTATTTGTTGTACGACAAAGTAAAGAGCTTAAGTGGTTAATGAAGTGCATTTCTACAGCAAGACACAGATGCTGCTAAGTGCTAAGCGAATTTCCCTTTTGGGATGATAATGACCAACTTGTCTTTCATTGAGAGTAGGCCCGTTTTAACGTACATCCTAAAATTATAAAATCTGCGCTAGTGTATGCAACAGAGATTACTCTGCAATGTTAAATTATCTAAATTAGGCACATTCAGTTAGAGGTTATCATCATTGTAATAGGGCGTTGTGCAATTAGACCAACATCTTCCGGCTGCGTTAGTGTGAGCAGGAACAGCCTCCTTTAACTGGTTGGAGATAATACTCCTTCCTTTTATACAAATCTTTTGCAATGACTGCTAAGTCATTGCGAAAGGTCATGCTAGGAATGTTGATCTGCGTTGCTTTGTTCATGTATCAGAATCAACTTTATTGTCACATCACAGGTTTATGGGTGACATTTGTTTTTGTGCAAGCTAAGCTCCATTGTTTTTGTTAGAAAGAGAAAAAGAAAAGAAGGTGGGAAGGGAGGAGGGAAAAAAATGTTTTAACACTAGAGAAAAACATGTCTCCTTTGCAACAAGTTGCAAAGGAGTATCCGCGCATTGTACATGAGATTAAGGTGCAGGTTCAACCACAAAGGGCAGGAACATTCACAGGTACAATCCGCACGGTAGATCCACAAGAAAAAGTGAAGTCCAGGGCCAGCCTGTTGACAAGCGGTGGTCAGGAGTTCAGTCTGAAATTATCACACTAATGTTGTGGCCTGTTTGACAAAATGTTTCTCTGACCTTCTGGATTTCACTTTGGATAAAATAAATTGTGATGTCTGGCTGCCTGCATTTGGGTTGGAACATGCTGCTTTAGTAGACGTCTCGTGGAACCTATCCTTCCTCTTTTGTCCCATAAACAAAACTCACCATGTCATGACACGTGCACAGTCTTGATTGATTCATTCGTAACTCGTGAGTGTACAAATGGTTTGTACACGCTTCAGAGTGAAATTAACCTTTTACTTCCTGGAGCTTTCCTTAAGATTCCCGCCAGCTCCAAGTATGACCTGGTTTTAGACGAGGAGGAGGAAGCAACCAGCCATCGCCAAGCTGAGAAGAAACACAAAGATAAGAAGCACCATCACCACTCGGATGATGAGGAAAGCAGGAAGCCCAAAAAATCCAAGGTACGCGGTAAAATCCTGAGAATTCATTTAACCACATGAACCCTAGTGCCCCCATTCTGGGGCAAACATTTGGCAAAAATAACAGATCTACAAGTTCACAATGCCTCGTGATAATGCGTTGTGAGCTTGTCGATCAGCTATTTTCAGTATAGAGCCCTGGGGGACCCTGGTCAACTAAGTATGGATAATTTAAATTAATTTAGGATTTAACATTCTGTGTAGCCTCTTTTTTATTATTCACAGTGCAAACATGACAGCTTCAGTGTTGAATATTCAGTTCCCAATGCACTCTTTTCCCCCCTTTTTTCCCTTTTGAGCTGCCCAACAGACAAACAAAAAGCGTCCAAAGCAGTGGGCTGAGGTTGAGGACGAGGCCACAATTAGCATAGACTAAGAGCCAAATATCATCATAAAAAGGATGAGGATGTAGCCTCCTAATACATTCCTCCAGACCAGACAATTTTCTTGCTGTTACCTTGTCGCACATTCATGCCACATTCATGTAAATGACCACTTCAAGGAAGTGGCCATAATCATACAGGAACTTTCAAAGCACTTTGGCTGGATGGGTCATCTAACTCTTAATTGATTTATAATTTGTCATATAACGGAGTATGAATTGGCTATATCCTGTATAAGTGTCCTTGAGCAAGGCACTATCTGGAACGCTACTAGCGCCTAGCCTCGCGTAGCCAGACAATATCACAAGGCGCAATTTATTTTTTGCAATGGCAGATTCGTCTGGAACCAGGCTAACTAGCTCCATCATTCTGAGTTGCTCTGCATAAGAGCAGTAGCTAAATGTAAAAACTGAAAGAACATAAATTGCACTTGGCAAAGTGACCGTGACTGTTATTATTGTTAGACAAGCTGCCAGTTTCACAATGCCAGTTTTACAACTGCATTAAACCAGAATTGCATGAGTAAGCATGAGTCGTGCCAGCCAGCCAGCCAGCCAGCCCGTCCGGGAATAGCATTATCTTCTACATTATGTCAACATCATGAGGGCCGGGTATTTCTAAAGCAATTATTATTTACAAAGTCATAGAACTTGTTCAGGCTGCGTTCCCCCTCGTTGTCTTCATCATCGCTGCCATCGTCTTGTGTCTCATTTGTAGAGCCCGACCGATGCCACATTTTTGGGTCCAATCCTGATTGTGGAGAGTGGACCTAGACCACATATTACCCTTGTTTTTCACTGATCATTTTGTAAAACAAATAAAATATGCGTTGTGATAATTAAAAACGAATCCAAAAATTGGCAGCATAATTGCCGATACTAAAAAAAACTCAAATAATATATTTTTTGTAATACTTTATACTTCTCCACTACAATTATTTGACCGCTTTAGTTATACGTTACTTTGCAGATTTAGATTATTACTACTACTGTGCCAAAACCTTTTGTATTATATTGAATTGAGGCCTTTTCATTTTAACAGAGTATTCTTATAGTACTTCTTCCACCACTGCTCATTTGTCTCCTCTCTCGCTCCGAACAGGAGAGCGAGGAGAGCAAGCGAGAGAGAAAGGCAGAGAAACGCCAGCGCTCCCGTTCGCGGTCTCGTTCCAGAGACCGGGACGGACACCACAAGCACGGCAAGTCTCGGGACAAGCACCGACAGGAGGGACGCGACAAGGGCCACAGCCGCAAGGACCGGAGCCGCAGCAGATCACCCAAGAAGTCTAAAGACAAAGAGAGGAGTAGACACCGTTGAGTTAAGCAGAGCAGTGGTTCTCAAACATTTTTCATGTCAAGGACCCCCCCCCCCCAAACCGATATATATTTGGCCGCGGACCCCATTCATAAAAAATCCTGTACCTGGGACCCCCATAAGAGAACATTTGTCAGGATTTATCAAAATGTTTCAAAAATAGACAATCTACAAGCACTTAGATTGACTATTTTCGAATAGCCGGAAAAAAGGGTCTTGAAAATTTAAATAAGTGTTTAAACTGTTCATTTTGCTGGGGACCCCCTCAAGGACCCCACTTTGAAAACCAGCGGAGTTGAGAGCAGGAGGGTGGAAGAGTGTGTGTGTGTGTGTGTGTGTGTGACAATTACTTCCAAGAGGAGTGAATGTGTGTTGTGAGTGTTTCATTCTTTACTGTCCTGGCTTCCAGCTACCTCTGTGAGAGATCATATGAAAAGCCCACTTCCACTCATACTATATGTATGTTCCCCCAAAGTACACATGCATGTCATGTCTGTCATTTAATCACTACACTGAACTGTGAGGCCTTTTCATCACGAATCACATTATGCGGTAACTCATCATGCTGAATTACTGGACTTCTTAGATCACACCTCAATATTAATGGGATTCCAATTATTTTTTTCATTTCTCTTCCCACCAGTACCTTATCATAGTGTGGTTGAAATACATTAAAGGTGGCTGTTTAATTGTATTGATGTTACGCATCAAAACCTTTTCCCTGTAATGTACATAAAGCTATGGCAAATAAAACGGGAAGAAATACAGTGTCAGCCATAAGTTCCAAATGTCAAGACAAACCATAGTTACTGTAAGTAATGACACCATCATGTATCCATTTTCATTATAATGAAATATATACAACATTTGTTTTTAATTCCTTGATCAAATGTGTTTTGCAACCCACCTGTCCCCTCCCACCCGCTCAGGAGTTCAGTAAGTCATGTCTTTTGTATCTGACCTTTTGACTGTAGGTTTACAACTCTTTTTGTAAATTGTACTCTGAATAAACGTGGCCATGGAAAAAGTTGCATGGCGTCTCTACACTCTATTGTGCGAAGGGAATTCTCTGGGTCTCCCCACCACCCACCCAAGTCAGGTGTGTATATTTCAGTGGGTGCAATTTTGAGACAGTAGACTAAAGGGCAGCCACATGTTGTAAATATAGATACATCCTCTTATTTGTCTCCAGTGGCTCTTTAACCACATTAACCCTGGTGTCCCTATTTTGTGCATGCCATTATTACCATATAGTATCTCACTACATGTGCTTGTGTTTTCCCACTTAAATAGTCCCCGTTTAAAAAAAGTATTTGTACAAAAATGCCTACGGTACTTGAAAATCAAATTTATTGGACAGAATAATCACATTTTCTGCTGTAATCCGATTGTTTCAGATTACTTGGCCCACATGATTGGACAGAGATAACTGCAGTTTTTAAATAAAATGGTTGATCATTCGCAATTTGATTCTTAATGATCTATAATCTTAGCAGCTATTTCAAGAAGCGCTGATATCCAACAATCACATTTTCCCATATCTTATTACTGCAGTGTTAGTAGTACTTACTTTCACTAGGGGGTGGGCTGGGGGTCCGGGTTTTGTGGGTTGCATGGAACTACTGTACGCGAGTGGTTACTGAGAGGGTAGAAGTTGTATGAATAAATAAAAAACGTTTAAAGGTGACAGAAGAGGTCACGATGGAAAATGGGTGCCTAACCACCCCCAGAGGCTTCCCCTGCAGCCCACAGTTTTAAGAATCAGAAAGCCAGAATACTCTAGAAAGCAATAGCAGGTGACAAAGAAAGAACACTTTATACACACACACACGCACACGCACACAGTGGTGTAAAGTAACTAAGCACATTTACTCAAGGACTGTAGTTAAGTACAATTTTGAGGTACTTTTACTTTACTGGATTATTTCCCAATTGTCTATACTTTTACTTCTACTCCACTTGATCTATTAGAGGCAAATATTGTATTTTTTACTCCACAACAATTATTTGAAAACTTTAGTCACTAGTTACTTTGCAGATATAAATCATTACATTATAAAACATACATTAACCACTTAAGCCCTATTTTATACCTATATAGCTATTTGAAAATAGCCGATCTACAAGCTCACAACGCATCACATCGCGACGCATTGTGAGCTTGTAGATCTGCTGTAGATCTTCAAACATTTTAGTACTTTTACTTTTGGTACTTTAAGTACATTTTCATACCAATACTTTTGTACTTTTACCCAAGTAATTATTTTATTATGGACTTTTACTTGTAACGGATTGGAGTACTTCTACATTGCAGTATTGATACTTTAACTTAAGTAAAACATTTGAGTACTTTTTCCACCACACACACACACACACACACACACACACACACACACACACACACACACACACACACACACACACACACACACACACACACACACACACACACACACACACACACACACACACACACACACGCACGCACGCACGCACGCACACACACACACACACACACACACACACACACACACACACACACACACACACACCTTATTACAATGGGGGTAAATTAGGCAATATAGGTATTATCATGTATATACTACTAGGGATAGATCACATTACACATTGACTACATTTATTCATATTTATAAATGTTTATAGAAAATCCTGGTCGGTCCAAGTGCAGATGGCCAGGCAAGACCTTAAATCTCCTTCAGTTTTTCCTCAAAATTGTACTTAAGTACAGTACTTGAGTAAATGTACCTACAGTGTAGTTGCATTACATCACTGGTCATGTGTGTGTCATACTTGCGGTGCTGCTATGACAGCTGAATTCCGTCATACATTTGCCAACTCGGTTAATGACATGGTATCAAATGTCTCCTGTGAAACTAGATAAAAAGACAAAAACAACATTCCACTGTCAAGACTATTGTGATGGCACCTGAGTCAGTCAGTTGTGTTCTCACACAGGTCTGGCAAGTCTGGGAAAAGTACAGAAAATAAATGTCATCATTTCCAGGTGTGAAAGAGCATAAAGCCGGAGTTGTACTCAAGTATCAATTCCCTATTGTAGATATAGTCTGTTACAAGGTACACGTTTGGTATTCTAAATTTAGTTGCATAAAAGTACAAAAGTGCTGACATCAAAATGTACTTAAATACCTTTTTTTTTTTTTAAATACTGATGATGCAGAAGGTCCCATTTTACAAGTTTTCAAATGTATAAAATGTATACAAATTCCTTTGAAAATAGCAGATCTACAAGCTCCCAACGCATCACAAAGCGATGCGTTGGGAGCTTGTAGATCTGCAATTTAAAAATTGCCAAAGTATATTGTAATAATAATCAAAATCTACAAAGTAACTAAAGTTTTCAAAAATTATAGTGGAGTAAAAGTACAATATTTGCCCTGGAGTTGCAGTGGAGTAGAAGTAAAATTATGGAAAATTGGAAGTACTTAGTACTTTCTACCTGTACAAAATCCCCACTCTCTGGCTGGGAGTGGGTGGAGTTAGGTTCAGTACAGCTAACCATTTCAATTAGTAGTGGCTTGAGCCTAATTTGGCACACCTGTTGTAGGCCTATATAGCACTAACCACACTAAACATACATTAACTACAGCCCTATAAATATCTTTCGCCATTTCGGACTCATTGTGAGCTTGTAGATTTGCTATTTTCAAAAGATTTGTATGCATATTGAACTTGTGAAATGGGACATTCTGCACAATGAGTACTTTTACTTTTGGTACTTTAAGTATATTTTGTAATTTTACTCAAGTACATTTACTTGTAAACAGAGTATTTCTACATTGCATTATCGATACTTTTACTTAAGTAAAATATGTGAGTACTGAATTAAGGTAAATCAGGGAGATATATTTGTCTTGTTATGGGGCACATTGCTCAATCACTATCAACATACAGTAGGATACTGCCAGTGTGTTCCTTTTTTTACATTTTGGTTTCAGCAACGTGATTTGTGGTCAAAACACCTACAGTAACCTACATGAAAAAGCTGTGGCATAGGTCAGAAGGTCAACAGCAATCTCTAGAATAAAAATAATACAGGCCACCTATCTCTGCTATGTTAAGAGATGAGGGAAAAAGCACATACAACATTTTTAAAACCACTGTCAAAATTACATTTCACAAAACGGAGCAAAAATGGGAAATGAATATTAAAAAGAGGAACTGATGACATATTTTATAAAAATAGAAATAACAAAAACATGGAGCCATTTTAAAATGTTACTTGAAAGATGTGTCCAGAATCGCAACAAATACTCAAAAGCCATCGGTCTCAAGGAAAGATTTACGTTTTTAATGGGTTTGTGTAATCATATATCTTGACTTGGGATAAAGGACAATTGTCTTGTGCTTTGGCTTAATATCTATCTGTGCTATTCCAATAATAGAAATGTCACATGACATTTAGCCATGACACACTCAAGGCTGTCCCTCTAGTCACAGGTTGTTTTGCTGGAATATACAGAGCATGGGCCAAGCCTAGGTGATGGTCTGACACGCTCTCACTGTATCTCAACAAGTCCAGACTGCCCCAGTAGGAAAGTCATGGGACAATCACGCATCTGGTTACAGTATATCATCCATCATTGTTATGTGCCCTCTATCTTCCCCATTCATGAACATGTTTGGAGAAAAAAATAGATATGGTTTTAGGAACTGAAAGAACAGCATAATACACAATAAAAAGTAGTTTATTTAACATGCACTGTTGACTATACGTCAAGGCACTCACGATATTGCTAAGAGTATTTGAGGCAAAAGCCTTCCTTCAATGTTTGTATTTGTTTCTTTTTTTAGACACACATTGGGAAGGTTGGCACAGTAGAAAGGCTCTGGTGGGATTCAATCCAATAGGCCAGTGGTGGTTCTCAAAGTGGGATCCGGGGACCCCCAGGGGTCCTTGGGGTTCCAGGAGGTCCCCAGCTAAAGTAGTTAACATAGCATCACAATCATTTTAACCACTTTATCCATTTATATGTTGGCTATTCAAAAATAGCAGATCTACAAGCTCACATCTGCTATTTTTTTACACAAATCTTTTCTTCTGAGGGGCCCTGGCACAATACCTTTTCAGATGGGGGTCCGTGGCCAAATACATATCAATTTGGGGGTCCTTGACATGAACAAGATTGAGAACCACTGCATAGGCCAGCAATGTGGTTCTAGAGGCACAAACTTCCCTTTATAACCTTAATTTAACTAGGTAAATGGACAAAGATTTAGCTCTTATCTAAAGCAATAACCTGTGAGCAGAGTTTGTACTGTATAGTCACACAGCAGTGCAGCTGGGATTTTGTGACAACCACACATTATTACTGCAATATATACAACTAAACAAAAACCTTTTTATTTAAAAATGTTTTCACATATCAAATTTTAAAAAAGTAGCAGATCTACACATCGTGGTGCCTGTGTGACGTGAGTTTGTATAGTAGATTGGCTATAGCAACTTATAATGTAACTAGAAAATGTACTCCTCGGACCACAGGTCTCCGCCAGGCCACGTAGCTTATTGTGGGCCAGCAAAGTTGGCCCACAATAAGCTATTATGTAGGGAGTTGCGTAATAATCCAAGGAATCCAAGGGGAAAATTATTTTGATTGTATGACCTACGGTTCAAGCTATAAGACAAAATGTGAAACGACCTGTTATAGTGCCGCTGTGAGGTCGATTTAAAACATTTAGGGGGGCATTTCTTCCTGGGCCTAGTCAAGTAGAGTTAAGTTTCACAGCAATCAGACACTGCATTCAGTATTTGAGGCATTTTGTTCAAAATGGGCCACTCCTGCAAACTTTGAAAGCCAATCTTAGCCAATCGGGATGGAATATGAAAAATCAGAAAGATCCGTCTTGATCACATGACTACAGAGATAATGTGTAGCCTACCAATTTGCATGACGTTTAGACAAAATCTTGCCTACTGGGAGTATGCGTTCAAAGTTTCTCGCCGATCGGTCCGATGGTGCTTGTGGCATTTCGTGCAAAATGGGTCCCTCCCGCAAACTTTGAAAGCCAGTCATAGTGAATCGGAATGGAGTCCAAAACATCTGACAGATAGGCCTACATCTTGATCACATGACTACAGAGATATGGTGTACCAATTTGGGTGAGGTTTGGACAAAATCGGTAAGGAGTAGTAGTAAAAAGTGTGTTTTGCGCAACATTTTTGAAGTGGAACCACACAACTTTGAAATGGAACGCAATGACATGATACTGACCGTGGTACTGTCATGATACTGACCATTATAGACATGAGAGTGAGTGAGTGAGTGAGTGAGTGTGTGTGTGTGTGTGTGGGGGGGGGGGGGTTGTGGGTGTGTTTGTGTGTGCACTTTCTGCATGGTGGATGGATTTGAACCAACAACCTTGAATTTCCGTAACAGTGATTGATTCTTCTCCTACACCACAGAGGCATTGAAGATAATGGTGACAATTAAATACTTAACTCCATAGGATTTAGAGAACTATGAAATCACAACACATGTTGCAAGCTTGTACAGTAGATCTGCAATCAGCAATTGTTGAGAATGGGAAGAGAGCCTCTCGTTTACTTTCTCCTAAGTACTATGAATATAACAGACTTGTATCCACAGATATATTGTATGTAATGTCCAGATTGCCCTATGAGCTAAGCTGCATGTTGTTTACATGCAACGACACTGTGCTTCTATATCTAAATTAAAATCATTGTTGCCAGACTTGTCACATCATTGTGTTTCTTTCCACCACTTCCCTGTCCCTCTACAAACTGTTCTGTCTACTCAGGCACACGTGCATTGTGCAACCACGCAATGAGTCACTGTTATCACTTAAAACAAACACAATTTGTTTTTCCTTCTCCCAAGTAAAGACAATCGTTATGTGAACCTAATTCTTACAGATGATGTATAGCCAGGAATTAATTATTAGCTATGCCTGGCATAATGTGGGTGGGCACAGCGGGCCCACCCACATTAATGAATTAATACTTTCTTTTGCCTATCTGCACATGATTTAGCAGCACAATGAATTTGTATCGGTCGAGTAGATAATAGACAGCTCCAATCAGTAATAAATTGACACCCACTACAATAATTTACACTTGCAGTGGAATTACTTAACAAGCCTGTAAAAAGCTCAAAATATTGTTTTTGTAGGTGAGGAGTCATGGTGAGTCGAGATGAGTAGGCTCGTTTTTAAGTTCTTCATTACTTGCTTCTTTCACTCTCACCAATATAACAATGGGTTGGGTATTCAATGAAACAGTCATTTCCTGCGTGTAACTCAACTCTAAACTTACATAATGGTTTCTTTAACTGCTAGCTGAGATGGCAAGTAGGTCAAAATCCTATGAGGCTAAGTAATTAGTTGTCACCAATATCTGCAATGTCTCTGTTATGTGGACTGTGGAGCAAGAGATACAGTAAGACACTGCCTTATAAACAGAATGGTTGCAGGTTCAATTCCATCGACCAACATGCTTCTGTGGCATGAGACCCTTGTCAGTGGTTTGTAAGCACAAGGTTTGGGGTTCAAGACCACCATTAGGCACATGAAAAAAAAAGAATACTAAAGTTAATTGAAAGTCACAAACAATTTACATAAATAGCAACACATCTAATGCTTAGGGTAAACAAATAAAGAATCACCTTGCTTGGTATGTAAGCTTCTCCCTCTGGAGGTGGGCTTCCTCCCTCTCCTACTGGAGCTAAAAGAGAGCGTGAGGAGGGAGGTGGCCTCCCTGCGTGCTCCTCGCCTTTCAAAGATCAAAAATCAAGATTCAAACTTTCAGCCACTCCTTTTATCACAAATGAGATGTTTGAGGTCATATTTGACATTGAAAGGAATGGTGACAGGTCAAAAGATGAAAATCCACAGCAAACACCTCTCCCCCTGACAGAATGACTGAATACACAGATACACCCACTGATGATCTGAGATTTAGGTTATTATTTAAAACCATCTGTTGGAACATTTTTACACTGCACCCAGAGGATTTACACTTTCATTGAAAGTGAACAGAAAGATGTTTCGTTTTTTATAAGTAATGTAATGTCATTTTCACTAGGGATGTCCGATATTATCGGCCTCCCGATATTATCGGCCGATATTAGCATAAAAATTGATATCGGGAAAATATCGGTATCGGTTTTTGAAATTTTTTTTTTTTTTTTTTTTTTTTTGCTTTATAAATAAGTTACAGGAGTTCTTACTGTATATGGTGTGTGTGATATGAAATTTGAGCTTACCCTAATCACAATAATCCCCGCATATATCGGTATCGGTAATTAAGAGTTGGACAATATCGGTATATCGGTTATCGGTAAAAAAGCCAATATCGGACAACCCTAATTTTCACATATATTAATTTCTTAGTTTCAGATGATCAAAACTATATAGTTTTAATCAAGTACATTTGCTGTTCTCACTTTGGACTGATAGTTTAAAACTTATGGCTGTACAGTTTTCAACTAGTTTCTCAAACAGTGCTGTATTATGATCACAGTTCCTCTTTGATTAGCTGAATTACGTTTGAGAAAATATCACTTTACACTAATGCCATGCAGCATATCAATCAAATCAATGATCAATTAATATGCCGAGCCTCATACTTGTGAACTGCATTCTGTTTTGTTTTGAGCTATTCTAGTCTTCAAAAGCAGAGGCTCCCCCCCCCCATTAAATCGAACCCTGTCCAATATGAAGCCCCTTCGAGCAAAATAACTTCCTCAGTGGTTCAGAACAATGCAACAGATTGCCTCTGTTGCCCAGAATACAAGAGTGAAGAACTTAACAAATTGTGCAAATAAGGAAATAACTGCTGATACATGCCAGACTTTTCTTGAACAAAGATAACCAAGCCTAATCCATCCTACATCTTCGCCAAAGCTGTCTTGCAACATCAAAAGCAAATATTCTTCTAGTCACTCAGTTTCGGGGAGGGAAGGTTCCGAGGAGGGAAATTTAGACGACCTTCCCCATTCCAGTAGGAGGCCTGCATAGGCATACAGTAGTTAAAAATAAAAATAATCCGTGAGGAATCAGATAGGTCAGTAACAGACAGTAATCAGATAGTAATGTGTTAACCACATTAACCCTGGTGTAAAAAAAATGCTAAAATAGCAGATCTACAAGTTCACAACACCGCGATACAGGGCTTCATACAGGCCCCCCTTCTCCTCTGATTTCTTTAAAAATCCGAACCCTGGGGGCACACGTCAGGACTGGAGATGCTAAAAGCAGGTGAAAAAGGCCAGCTCGGTCATAGGGGTGGCCACTGACACCTTAGAGACAGTTGTGGAGAGGCAATGAACTTGAGGCGATCCTCTGTAATGAGGTAATGAGGTCACTGAAGATGAGTGTCTGACTTAATCCCTCCCAGGAGACACTGTTCCCTTTGTGCCAACAGCCACCGGGCTGTAGAATTCACCCTGCTTTTTAATACACAAGCAGGGTGAACAAAAACACGTTTTATTCCAGTTTTGATGCTGCACTGCACTGTGTGCTGTGTTAGTTATGTCATCATTGTATGTTGTTATTGAATTATTGCATTGAATTTCCCCCCAGAGGATCAATAACGTTCTATCCTATCCTATGGAAACACTTGACCTACATCCTCGGGACATCGGTGCTGCATACCTGTAACTCTCTGCTTCGATTACATAAGATTACATAAGATTAAATAAGATTACATAAGATTGCATAAAATACGATTATAGAATGTTCATCTAAATACAAATTATTCCAAAAAGTGTTTTTTGTAAGCATACACAACACATTAATAGGTAATTTACTGTCCAGTATCATTTCTGGCAAGGGAACCTTGCCAAAAAGTCACGAAGTTCTCTACTATACTGAAAACAATTCAGTTTTATCACATATTGAAAAAATTACTTTGTCTGTTTTTTCCCTGTAATCTGGATTTTTTTTTACACTGGTATATTTTAGCTTCTTGTTGTGAGCTATTGGCCTTGATGAGGTTTATAATCTGACTTGCATAAAATACAAACTTGTCAAGGTTATTTTTTTTATCCCACAGTAACTATCACTATGGCTCTGTGTTTTATCAGTGTGCAAATAACTGAGCTAAACCAAATCTATAACTGTAAGGTGCAACACTGTAATTTCACACCAGGAAGAGCAAGGGGAGTAGGGCAACAGCACAAAACCCCTCTGGGCTCCCATATAAACTTTAGGTGTATGCAGCTGCTGCAGTTCCTAAGGAGGAAGTAAATTACAGTTCGCATAGCTTTCTCTCTTCCTTGCCTGCGCAAACCTTTCTCAAAAGCAAGCACTCACTTCCTCTTATGAGTAATAATAAGAGACGCTGGCTGCACACAGGCTGGTTTTCTCTGCCAAGGGAGGCTGACTGAGAAACAGCAGAGACTTCATACACTCCCATCTGCCGGTCGGAGTGACAGCCGAGGGTACAGCACACAGCGAGAGGCATTTACCAAGACTAACGCTCCCGAGTTACTGCTCGTTCAAAGTAAGTACCGGTACAAGGAGAACCGAAAACTGTACCAGCGGTCATCTGATATACAGCATTGGGTTCTGTCTGTGCAGAAACAAAGGCTATTTTTTTGGTTGTGCGATTATATACTCAGACAGTAGTTGCATGTAGTTTGTCTTGATAAGGGTTTTGTCATGTGTTATCCACAGTAGTAGTTGACAATGTCAGTCCTGGGAACCTTAACAGTATCTCCAGTTTGCATTCTAGATGTCTCAATCAGAACTAATTTAGACCTGGGTGACCAGAAATGAATGCCTTCGAGAAATGAATGACTTGAACCGAAATGAAATGAACCGTTTATCTAGAGAGACAGGCTGTCATGTCATGTTGTGATCTGATGTGCATACAGATTACTGAGAGAACAGTGTCCATGGAATGTGACTTATAGTTTACAACAAGCGACCAGAGATAATCTTTCTCTTTGTGTTCATGAAATTTGGGTCTTGGGTGGAAGCGCTGCACATGAACTCGGCTTTAAGAAACACAATCATGAAGGATGTGGTTTGCTGCAGGTTTTAGCAAGCCTGTGCAAGGCTGAGTCTTGTGTAGGGAGGAGAACGCCTTTGCCAAAACTAAATCCACTTTAATTGTATGCACTACTAGTTCCTTTGAAGGCATGACATTCAGTTAAGTTATTGCTGTTTCCCATGAGAACTAATCAGACCTGACTGTGTTTCTAAGAATTGTCTAATAGTTTTGCCCTTTGAGAACGTGTTTATCATGCATGCTACTTTCTTCCTCATACATTAAGAGTGTAGTCAACATATCAAAGGCAATCCTAGCATATCTATCTATACTGCGTGGCCGGGATGTCTGCGTGAACGGTATGACTGAACAAATAATCAAGTAAGTATCAAGCAAAGGTCGAAACAAGGAAACAGTTGTTTTGGTTTCAGGTTTGTGCATTCAAATGAAGAAGAGGTTTCATCTTCGTTCTGTTCCATTTAGTGCTGTCGTGTTTGCGGACTGAAAAGCGTGATAACGCACCTGTTACTGTTTCAGGCATGCAATAACAGGTTATCATAGGCCCATGTCAATGTTCATGGGGGTAAACGTCTGGGCTGGGTCATGAAGACATAATTCTTAGAACACTATCTCTCTTTGGCTGCAAATGCAAGGGGATTTCCAGATACAATAAGATGTTTGTGGAACAGTGTGACATTGTCACCCTGTTGGCAAAACACAACACTTGGTTCAAAAGAGGAAAACATATGCATTGATTCCATTCATGCTTGTTATGGCAACTGACCCCAGTGACATTTTAGTTAAAATTAGACCAGGGCTTTACGTCGACCCCGTACTTCCTCTATGCATGTGAAGGGGGCTTTCTTGTGCAATATGACGTCGGCATGTGTCTGTGCATGCGTTTGCAGGCATGACGTTGTGACTTGTGACGGCACTGCTGCGTGTGGTTTTCGTACCACAGCCCAGTGGTACGAAACCCCTAGTGACACCACCACTTGTTTCCTGTGTTTACAATAGCAAGAGGATGCTGTGTGTGTGTATGTATTATCTACGCCCTCTTTTGACACATGTCAACTGTTCCAAAACAGAAGCGGTTGCCGTGGCGACGGTGATAAAATAAGGCGGAGAGAGGGATTCCCTGAACAACAAATCTTGAGAGGAGAGTGAGGAGGAATCACCTACGCACCCAAGAGACTCTGTCCGACACAACATGGACCACCAGCACAGCAAGGTGGAGCGCTTCACAAAGCTGGGCTATTCCCACGCCGACATCCTGCGTGTGCTGGAGAGCCTCAACCATGACGCGCAGACCAACGACATCCTGGAGGAGCTGATAAAGACTGGCCACAGGTCTAGCAACAAAAGTGCATCGTCCATCGGCTCCCATCCCAGCCCCAAGTTGGTCCCACGAGGCTGCAGTCTCCCCCTGACCAGCACAAACTCCAGTCCTAAACACTCCCCATCCAAGCCTGATCCAGCTGCAGACAGAGACTCTAGTGCTGGCTTCAAGCCAGTGGTCATTGATGGGAGCAATGTGGCCATGAGGTGAGTGACCTTTGCTAGTACCGCCAATATCATCTTAAGTATTTGTATAATTCATGATGTAATCCAATGGCATCCTTCTCTCTAAACTTTGGCCATTGTTTATTTGTTTGTTTTGGATTGATGGTAACTGACTGCTGAAATCGTCTACTCTCAGTATGTAGAAGAGGTTCCATATGCCAAACGTCATGCTGTGTATCTCACAATAACATACAGTATCTTACAATTTCAAAATACATGGTAGTGGTGCTAATTAAGAATAGGCAATATCCTATCTGGTTCTTCCTAAGTTCTATCAGTTGTTTAAATGTTTAATTTTCAGAGAGATGCTGTTCTAATCTACACGACAGGGATGTCACATAGGTAACCAGTGTAGAATTGACTGATAAGTTATAAGGTTGTGTCTCCTCATGCACAAAATGTGTAAAGGCAAAAAACGTTATGGTACTGTACACTGTTTTGAATTCATTTAAGTTTGTCCTGTCTTAGTGATTATAATTGCCTACCAGCGCCTCCATTGTAATTCAGACTTGGTGTTTGCAAACCACATCACCTTATACTTCCTCTTAAATGAAATGGGAAGTGAAACCCTGATTCAAGCCTATATTTCATTTTAAATATGGAGAAGTGAAGACTCCCATGACTCGTGACAGGTATTTTGAGGTGCATGAGGGTGTTCTTTAAGGCACTTTTAGAGCTGTTAGAATGACTCCCAATGAGGACAGCTATAAATTCCTGCAGTACCATTGTGGGTGCCACCTTAGCCAAGACTGATCTAAAATCATACGTGCATGAAGCTGTCGCTTAAGATTTGAAAAGAAAACCTTAGAAAATATGAGGAAATGTGTATCTATAAATAAGAACTGGCAGTTGATACAGAGAACAAAAATAAGTTGTGCCAGATACACCCAGTATTATATTCCCTTATCTCCTGTAAATAGATTGAGAGTGAAAGAGAAAGAGAAAGAACTCTAGAGGGAGAGGACAAAGGTGTTTTTACTGTTGCCATTCCTCAGACATAGCAACCACATTTTCCACGAAATGAAATCTCAGGCACTGGAAATGAGCCCTGTGGGGAAAGGCAGCAAGAAAACTCTTTGTCTCGATTAAAGCAATTCACTCATCAACAATTTAAAACTGTTTAGATGACACGATTCCACACCAGACTGGGTGAAAACACAACAAGGAAACCTAAAAAAAAGGGGCGGGAAAACGTATAAACTGCAAAACGTGATGTTGTGCACAGCTGCAAAACCTCACATCCAACCTGGCAGTTTCTCAGTATCGGTTCATCCAGTCATTACTTCCCCACAAGACACATCATTTACTTCCTCACATAATACATATAGGCTACAGTATGCATGGGGTGTCTTTTAGCATGGAGGCAAGTATGCATGCAAAGATTGTGTCTTTTTTTAAATCACATTCCATGTGGAGAGTGCATAACTTTTGCTGCCTGTGCACCTGCTATACTTGAGAGCCCCAGCTATTTTGTTCCTTCAGCTATAGGTCTTATCTTCTGTACCCGTTGTATGCAAAGCAGTCGTGCAACCACTTCCTGGTGGCAGCATGAGGGGGAATCCCCCGTAGTCTGTTTACTGTCTCTGATAGGCCAATCTATTTCCTCTGAGAGATAGGACATATATCCTATCGTTGCTGGAAACCTTCTATGTCCAAAATCATTCCTTTTTTGTATTTTTTAAACATTTCAAAATAGTGAAAATAGCCGATCTGCAAGCTCACAACGCGATGTGATACGTTGTGAGCTTGCAGATTTTCTATTTTCTAGATTTTTGCACACACAAAGAAAAAGGTCTTCTCGATTATTCGATCGAAAATGTTAATGATAGAATAATCATGACATACAGTACATTTAATGTCCATCTGTGTGAACTCTTAGACTAGAGGTAAACAACTCAGTAAACCCCTGATGTTCATGTGAGGGTGTGAAATGGACCCAAACATGTATTTACCTTTTATATCCTGTTTTTCCAGTACAGGGTCATATGAACTTAGCTAGGCATCACTCAGTGTTGCCTTGAGGTGCTTACGGCGCTCGTTAAGCAGTCACGTTGCAGCGGTAGGCCTATTTACTTGAGTACAGTACTGTACTTAAGTGCATTTGTGGAGTATTTGGTTCTTTTGCAAGCTTATGACCTTCGCTACATTACAACATTAATTATTGTCCTTTTGACTCCACTACATTTCTAGGAAGGGACTTTTGGGACCCAAACTTACAAAAAAATCCTACTACAAATTTAAGAAATCTCTGTCCGTCATTCTGTCTGATCCGCATTTTTCTCCTCAGTGGGTTGACCCATTTATCTTAACTTGCACACAGGCATTGATCATTGCATATGAAGACAGTGGCGAAGCCAATGTCTCACATTATGTGTCTCTCATTATGAATGAATCACTTAAGCCCCATTTCAAATAGAGTGAAAATAGCAGAAGGTACAAATTTAGAAATGTTCTACAATACAGTACTTTGTCCACCACTGCTTTGCAGTGCTTTTGCAAAACCGCTTGGGAGGAGAACATCTTTCAACATATGCAACACGCAGTGTTGCCATATTTTGTGAGAGAAACAAGAAACCAAGTCTATGAAACCAATCCCAAAAGAAGCGACTATCAAGATCAGTTTAACCAATTTAAACATATACTGTACATCACATCGGCTATTTGAAAAAATAAGCTCACAACGCGTCGCACCACGACGCCTTGTGAGCTTGTAGATCGGCTATTTTCAACAAAAAACACGTTTTCAGCAAAAGTATGTGGATTTTTACAACTACACCTTGGAAACAAGCCCAAAAAACCCTGCAACCACCAATATTTACAAGCGACTTCCTAGAAGAAACAAGCCCAAAGTCACTTATAATAAGGGGACATGGCAACACTGACACCGTGGCCTGTTTCCTGGCAAAGGGAGAAGAGGTGTGAGAGTTGCAGAAAGAAACTGAAAAAAGGAACCTGAATGAATCGTTCCATGTTTTGCAGCCATGGCGACAAGAAAGTGTTTTCCTGCAAGGGTCTGCAGCTGGCGGTCAAGTGGTTCTGGGATAAAGGGGTCCGTGACGTCACCGTTTTCGTACCCCTGTGGAGGAAGGAGCAGCCTCGACCCGAAGCCCCGATCACAGGTGAGAAGACCACCTGTTGCACTGCCCGTGTCAGGGCGGATGCCTGCCCAGTAAAACAATTAGGAATCAAGGGGTGCCGATGGCAGAGTGTTTAAGGCAGCGGTTCTCAAAGTGGGGTCCGGGGACCCCCAGGGGTACTTGAGGGGGTTCCAGGGGGTCCCCAGCTAAATGATGGATAGGAACCAAATGGACCCTTATGGGTCTGTAACTCTGAGAGTGTACACCCTAACGGGTCCATTTGGTTCCATTTGTACACTCTCAGAGTTAAAATAACATTGATTTTACAATATGAATTGGGGTCCCAGAGATATAAATGCCATTATATGGGGGTCCGTAGCCTAATGCATGTCAAACTGGGGGTCCTTGAAATTAAAATGGTTGAGAATCACTGCTAGAGAGCCGTAAAAATCTTCTCTTATGGGGTCCCTGGCTTATCTTTTCAAATGGGGGTCTGCGAGCTAATAAGTGTCAATTTGGGGGTCCTTCACATGAAAAGGTTTAAGAACCACTGGGTTAAGGCACGAACCACATGTCGGCTCTGATGCCGACTGACAGTGATTCCCAGGCCCAGTGGACGTTTGCTGCGTGTCACTCCCCGACACTGTGCCCGTTTCATCTTTGCTGCCACATATCAAAAACATGGCTACTGGAATCTTCCAAACTGTTCACTGTGCCTATTCGGTGCCAGTGCATTAGCCACTGATGTTTTGTTTTACTTCTACTGCAGTGATGCTCAACCTTTTTTTATTTTTAAGGACACCCAATTTGATACACATTAGGCCACAATCCCCCATTTGATGCCATTTTTTTTAGATATCTTATTCTCTTGGACTCCAATCTACAATGTAAAATCCTCAGTGCTTATTAAACTCCCAGAGTCACAGGCCCAAAATGGTTCTTTTGGACACCACATTGAGAAACAGTATATTTCTGTACGGTCATGATGATGGTACAGTGCAGTACCTACTATCAGTACTATGCTGTTCTCATACATGGTCAAACAATGGTTACGGTACAGTGTCATCTCCATGGTGTAATAAATGTTATCTTAAACCATGTCTCAATTGTTTGACAACTTCATCCACCTCCCTTTCATAGTGATCATGGAACAGGGAAGTGGAACCATACTAAAACACGGTTCATTGTTCACATGGTAAACAAAGCTGTTTAAACCACTTTCAACCTGGCATCCCCATAGGCTATTCTGGGTATTTTCAAGCAATATCAGCTCTACAAGCTCACAACTTAAATTGCCTATTTTCTCAATTTGGTAATGACCTTGGCATACTGTATGACAGTAGGCCTATATATGGTTTAAGCATCTGAAGAATTGTCTATTGTGAATGAATAATTTCATAGCACCATGAACAATATTGAACGGCACTGTGTATTCTACTTTTAGCTTATTTTTGTGCAAAAAAGCAAATAACGGGAAACGGGAAAGTATCTGTCATTTTAGATTTTTTGGGCTATTCGTTGGCTATTCAAAAATAGCAGATCTACAAGTCAAGCTCACAGCGCGTCACTTCGTGCCACGCTGCAAGCTTGTACATCTGTTATTTTTTAACATTTTTTAAAAATCTTTAAAGTGTTTGATTTTTTTTTTTTATAATTTAGAATTACCAACAAGTGTACTGAGAACTACTGATTTAGAAGAAAGTTGTAGAATCGGCCTCAGGTCAGGTCTTGGGATAAACTTCTAACTGTGCAATGTGCTGTGTGCAGACCAACACGTTCTCCATGAGCTGGAGAGAAGGAAAATCCTGGTGTACACGCCGTCACGCTGCGTCAACGGGAGGAGGGTGGTGTGTTACGACGACCGCTATATCGTTAAGCTGGCCTTTGACCTGGACGGCATCATCGTGTCCAACGACAACTACCGCGACCTGCAGACAGAGAGCCCGCAGTGGAAGAAGTTCATAGAGGAGAGGCTGCTCATGTACACCTTTGCCAATGACAAGTAAGACCCACCGCTGGATGCACATCTTATTATGTAGCCTAATGCAGTGGTTCTCAACCGTTTCAGGCCGAGACCCCCCAAAATAATCATATTTGAACTGGGGGCCCCCCATAATAATCATATGTTTGAACTGGGGAACCCCCAAAATAATTATATTTGAACTGGGGAACTTGTCAGGGCCTGACTAATCTGGGGCCTGACAAGCACTTGGAATGTAGGAGTTGAGGCATTACATTAGTTTGACTCGGTTCCACTGATTGTGAAAATATGTTCACAATTTCTACCTCGTTCTTATATTAATTGACAATTTGGCCAATGTTTGACCAGGTTTTATTGTATAGTTTGTTGATTACTTCTGATGCAGTAAAGGTCTTTTTTTTTTAAAGTTATTAAAAAGGTCTTTAAGTCCTTAAATGATCACTTCACTGTCATCTGGGGACACCCCCAAAATCATGTGGGGACCCCCCTGGGGATCCTGACCCACAGGTTGAGAACCCTTGCCTAATGCACAAGCTGTATTTGGCTGCAAACCCTCAAGATTTGTCCACAATTGTTCAAAATCTTTCAAAAACAGCAGATTTTGATGCTATATTAACTCATTTAGCTGGGGACCCCCTGGAACCCCCTCAAGGAGCCCTGGGGGACCCAGGGCAGGACCCCACTTTGAGAACCACTGATAAATTTGAGTAACCACTGTTAATATGCATTATGTAGGCTACTGTATTGATTTATGAAGGGATAAAACAAGTTGAATACAGGAACAGGACACACAGAATTATCTCTCGCTCGCACGCACGCACACACACGATATGAGGGGGGGGGGTCATGAGGGGAGAGTGACATCTGCTGGACAGGTAGAAGCAGCACAGTCGTGACAGTTTCTAGTATTTGTTTGAAAACAGTTCTTTGTGATGGGTGCCCCATCATGCTAGTGTCCAAGTGCCTCAGAAGGCTTATACTGTAGGTATATTTACCATATACTATACTTAGTTATGTACGTACCATGACATGTGGAGGGCAGGGCTTTCTGGCTCACAGACTTTGTATAGGCATCATCCAAACCATGTCCGATCCTCCTGTCGTTCCCCATTGTAATAATAATAATGATAATAACTTAAATAACAAATACATTCACCTGAGTATTGTCTTTTACGAAGAAATGGTTAAGTAGCCTGAGCTGTTATGACATTAATTCATCCTTAATGTTTTCTTGTCAAAGAGTTAGACGTTAAAAGGAACTAAGACAGAAGAAGGGAAACTGGGTGGTGGGGGGAGGGCAGGTAGTAGAAAACTGGTCTTTTGATGTAATTATGAGCTACACCCTCATGCAGCCTACTGTGCTCAATATAAACTAGAGAGCATTTTAAACATCTGTTTTTTCTTCATCATCAGTCATATATTGCACATCTTCTAACTTAAACACTTAAAGGGATAGTTCACCTAAAAACTATCCCTTAGGAATGTCGCATTCCTATGCCAATAATTTGATGACCAGCGGACCGGTAGGCAGTGGTTCTGGTAGGAGATACAAAGGAGACTCTTTGTGTCTCCTACGGGAACCGTTGCCGGTCATCAAATTATTGGCTTAGGAATGCGACAAAAACAAATAAATATCCATGAATTTCAAGTCTCCATGGGGTGACTAATCAATTGAAAAAAGGTCATTTTGGGGGTGAACTATCCCTTTAAGGCTAAGCCCTATACTTCATTGTAAGACAGATAGTGAAAATAGCCAATCTACAAGGTCACAAGGCCCAAATTATGGACGCCATGTTTAAAGTGGTTATGTCACCGGCTTCTCTTACCCTGTTGTCTTTGTCTTGTTCAGGTTCATGCCCCCAGACGATCCTCTGGGTCGAAACGGTCCCACAATTGACGACTTCCTGCGTAACAAACCCTGGTCTGTGGACAACAAGCAGCAACACTGTCCTTATGGTTGGTTGACACTTCTCACCAGTAATACTCACATTTATTACTTAATTAAAAGTACCAATACCACAAAAGTATTGGGATCAAAATATACTTAAAAGTACCAAAAGTAAATGTACTCATTAAGCAGAATGTCCAATTTCACGAGTTTTCAAAATGTGTAAAATAATCTTAGCAGATCTATAAGCTCACAACACGTACGTTGTGAGTAACATTACCTCAGAATTGTTCTTAAGTACAGCACTTGAGTACTAGTTACTTTCCACCACTGCTTCTCACATGCACAGGCACGTGCACGCATGCACACACACACAATCCAACTTTCATCGAATTACATTTCCTTGTATTACACGCCCAGGGAATTTACTGGTAGGCTCATTCAACAGAATCAACAACAGCCAGCTAGGAGGCATTTTGCAGGTACATACAGGAAGAGTCGCCATTCAGGTTTCAACATGAAATATTGAAAACAAATAAACAAGCCCCTTGATGTTGGCTGCTTACCAAGCTCTGTGAGGAAACAAAATATGACCAATGGTTTGAGATACACCATAACAGTTATATTATACTCAAGTAATTTTACACTGCATGAAGTGTGATACAGTACGTAATACATGTTATCTAATTTATTATGCTAGCTTATTAGGTTAATTTGCCAAAAATTACCATCGTTGGAAAAACTATTTTCCATTTATCAGTGGGAGAGTGAATGAAGGTGTTCTCCATCATTAACTCACCAGTAGGTGTCACTGGTGGTCACTGTCCTCCTCCATTATGTAGCCACTACTAACAAATAGTTGGACAGATGTAGGGGTGCAGCAGTTAATAGAACTAATAACTGTTTCATAAAATAATCGATTAGTAATCAATCCCTATGTTATTAATTATAGTTTGACATTTTTAAAAACGTTCCGAAATACTTAAAATAGTTGATCTACAAGCTTGTCAGTTATTGTAACTACAATTACAACAGGTTGCACCTAAATGCAGGGGGAGGGGAAAAAATCAGAATCGAAAACGTAATCGATAGTTGAAAATAATGGATAGTAGCAGCCCTAGACAGATGTGCATGCTAGGGCACATGCAGTTCATAGAGGCCAACCCACCTGTCAAAAAGATTAGATCAGTTGATGATTCATGTGGCTGCCTGTCAGTCAGTCAGTCACTAGTTCTTAGAGAGCTCTCCAGCACGGTAGTGGCCCACTCACAAACACAAGCCTTTTTTATCAACACCTGTGACAATAACAGCTTTGAGCGCCAAACGGCAAGCCCGGGAATGGAATTTAGTCCGGTAAATGGCCCACAAAGAGCCCTAATAAGCATCTGTTTGTGTACCTAGGAACAAAAAGAAGACTGCAGGCCAGACCTAATTTATTTGCTAAGCCAAGTGTGTTTACCGTACGGTAGACAGCAGCGTGTGTCAAGAGACACGCACGTCGCATCCGTGTTGACAGTCTCTTAAAAGAGACACAGGGTAATATATCTGTGTGGCCTATTTTTAAAAAAGCTATAAATACCCCCCCTATTGTATTTATCTAATTCCAGGAAAGAAGTGTACTTATGGAGTGAAATGCAAGTTCTACCATCCAGAGCGTACTAACCAATCACAGCTGTCTGTGGCAGATGAGCTGCGAGCGATGAGCAGGCCTGCAGCAGACAGAGCGAACTTCACCTCGACTATAGTGCCGGGTCAGGGTGTCGACCAGGACGCGCGCATCAGCCCGGCACCCTACCATGACGTAGAGCGCACCGTTACTCATCCACACACGTACCTCTCGTCCAATCCCACTCCACCCCCGCTGGGTAAAGATGACCAGTCACACAGGGCCTCGCCCATCGAGCAGTTTGTCTGTCCGAGAGACACCGGTAGTCCGGCCACACCGTGGAACCCCGGCTACCGTCGGTGTCCCAGTCCGGATGTCGACGAGGCCTTCGGCTCCCTGGACAGCTACCTGTCCAGGATGCACATCCAGGACGCCACCAGAAGCACAGAGAGACTGTCCTCCTACGGTTACAGCAGTGGGGTGGGCAGCGAGAACCACTTCCCCTCCGGAACCTATGGTAGTAACACACAGAGACAGGGTGGATACCCCTCCACAGACAGTTACTACACCCCACAGAGAGCCCTCCAGAACGGCTGTGACCACCACTCCCACACTTGCGACCACCACTCTGTGTGTGGCCAGTGTAGGTACGGCCACCAGCACACCCATAGCCCCAGGTTTGTCCAGCATCCACCCAGGGGTTCCTGCCCGTCTCTGCATCCACACAACAGCGAAAATCACGCAATTTCCCCCGATAACCAGCACTTCCAGTCTCTCATCACAAAGAGACAGAGTCACAGCTTGCCGGAGGACCACTGGGGGCAGGGCGGTCCCTGTGACGTAGGGTTGACCAAGGGCCAGACCCCCAACAGTGAACAGAGAAAGAACCTGAGGAGCCAACTCGGCACCCTCTTTCCTCAGAATGTGGTAGACCACATCATGGCCTTGTACCCCCATGTCGTAGACATGTCGCAACTGATCACACTCATTCAGAGGTACAGGGCCGGCCAGAGTCAGTTCGCCTACTAATTCCGAAGAGACTGGAGTTCAAAGGCCAGGGCTCAAATCTTGCTCGCTTGCATTTGTGGAGAACATTCTGAAAACTGAGTACTACGTAATTCAGAATCTAAAGACTACAACTAAATATATTATCCGGTGATTTCTCTTGTAGCAACTGTGAATATGCACGCAATTACAATTCATACCGTTATTAAAATACTATCACTCTTCCTTTAGTACAATGTGGGTGTGAACAGTTGGTGTTTTATGTTTTAAGCATTAAAGTTCTTCATAGGATGAAGAAAAGGCTTGATTATGTAGCAGACTGAACTGTACTTGTATGTAGTTGTTTATACTGTATAAGTGCAATGCACTACTCTCTACATGCTATTGTTTTTGTAGCATTGACTCAAAAGTTTAAATCAAAGCAGCATGTGTTGTTTTCTCAGGTTGCCTCAAAGTGAGGAGAGCCATTTTGTACAATAGAGAATGGGAATGTCCCTGTATTTGTTATCGCTTTTTAAATGTTTTTACTGTACATAAAAAAATATAAATATGAAATAAATCAAACCACCAACCCTTGTTTTTCTATCTTTCTATGATTATGAATTGCATTTCGACAGAAGGCTGCATCACATCAGATAATGACACCTATAGAAGCAAACCAGGAGAACATTTAACACTTTACTACAACCTCCACAGTCCGGGGTAGATTCTGATTATTAAAAGGTCCAATGTAATTCACAGACCCAATTTCATATGCATCATTAGGCCACGGACCCCCATTGTATTTAGTCTCTGGGACCCCAATCTGAGATTTGTATTGTTAGGTATGATTTGGCACAGAATTCCATGACAATTCAACTCTGATCAAAAAGCCATTGCTGTAATGTCTCTTATCGGCTGTGCACAACTGTAGTATTTCCACTTTCCAGAGGGTGGCATCCCCATTTCCTGTTCCAGCTCATTTTCCCACAGCTTTGTTTGATTGGCTCGGCTCAGCAGGTTTGGACAGGAATCACAGGACACCTTGTGGTTCCAGTTCAAATCTGCTGCCGTCTGCCAAGCCAATCAAGCTATAATCAAATCAAATAACAGAAAACAAAGCCACCTTCTGGAACGTTGGACTACAGTTATGCACAGAGCCTATTGTACCCAATTGTAATTGTAAATTATGAAATAGGCCTAATGGTAAAGTTTTAACTATCACTTATTTCACCTGGGCAGGGTACCCCCTGGAACCCCCTCAAGGACCTCTGGGGTTCCACGGACCCCATGTTGAGACTGATCTAAGTAAACAAAGATCAGTTAGTGCAGTGGTTCTGAAACCTTTTTTAATTTCAAAAACCCCCATGAGTGTGAATGTACAAATGGAAACATCGTAACACTCATAGTTACAGAGCTATAAAGGGTCCACTCGGGTGTCCCTGACCCCACTTTGAGAACCACTGTGTTAATATAGTTACATTTAACACCCCTTGAAAAACTCTCCCTCTAGTTGTCATGACAAACATATTTAGAAATCCAATCTAGTTCCTGGTGTGATGTCACTTTCCCCCAGGTTTAACTGAATGATAGACAACCAGTCTGTCAGACAATAGCCAGCCAGCTACATGACAAACTAGCCCAAACCTCCATTGTTGCTGAGAAGTTACAAATCCCTTTTCCTGGCGGAGTTGGAATCACTGCACTAGATATTTAACACCCAATTTACTTATTTATCACAAACGTTCTGTTGGAAATAAAATAAAATAGTTTTTCAAAAATAAGTTCTTGTCTTTAGCATTTTTTGTTCAACTACTAAAGATTGTAAAACAAATTGAGCTGAGGTGTTGTACAGTACCTGTCAAAGTGGCTTGTAGAATTAACCGCCATGGCCAGACAGTATAATAGAGACTAAAACTACCAGAAGATAGAAAAAAAAACATACTGCAGAATTCACTGATCACTTGACTCCACTTGTCAATCAAGCTTCCACCTGTGCCTTTTTCCTCAATGACGTGGCTCTTGATCACCATCTGCTGGTGCAATTACAACAGGTTGCACCGAAATGCAGGGGGAGGGGAAATAATCAGAATAGATTTTTTTAAATTATTATTATTACAAATAACTTATCTGTTACAAAGACAGTTTTCCCAGATAAAATCAAAAACACTTTAGATACCCAAATTTGTTTTGTTTTTTTCCATTTAATAAAACATGTATGAACCACCTCTTCACACCAAGGTGCAGACAAAAGCTGAAAACTGGGTTTCTTTGGGCTTAAAAAGGAAAAGTATGGCATAAGTGCTTAAGAGACAACTACAAATTCATTTTCTACTTTAATTGGATTTAAACAATACTAAGGTTTTCTTTAAAAAAAATGGCACTTTGATTTGTGACAGCAAAGATTATCAATACAATTCTAAGGCACTAATGTAAGGCAACATTTTACAAAATGTGAACAAATTCACAGAGTAAGTATTCCACAGCTAAGGTGAAGTAATCTCAATAAAGTAAACTTTTTGAACCATCCTCACCAATAAAAGCTTATAAGAGGACAATAAGCCAAATAAAAAGATTAACCACTTAAAACCCTAAATACTTAGTTGACCAGGGTCCCCCAGGGCTCTATCCTTGGCCCGCTCCTTTTCCCCCCTCTGCACACAAATGTCTTTGCCGAAAATAGCCTATCTACAAGCTTACAGATGGGCCACTTTCACAGAATGCTCACCCCAGAATAGGTACGGCAGGGTTCATGTGGTTAAACAAGTTGTGCTTGGTAGTCTCACAGGGCTTGATGGGGTGTTAGGGGTCAGGAAGCCTGGCCGTGGGTGCTGCCGCAGTGGCTGAAAACATTGAGCAGCTTGCAGGAGCTGGCGGAACAGCCGACATTAAGTGACATTGTTGCAGACCAAACTCTTGCTGCAGAACAGGACGGGGGTGCCCATGGGCACAGGCGGTGGATTGGTTAGCTTCCGGAAAGATGGGAGTTGGCAAAAGGCGACTGCATACTTCACAGAGTCCAACTGAACACAACTTTTCGGCTGGAGTATGCAGCCAACTTAAGGGCAGGAATAGGGGAAGGGGCAAGTCAGCAGCAGGGTGAGGGACTGCAAAGTTGCACAGGCTGGCATAATGGGAGGGGTTGCCAAATGATTTTCTTTCTTTTTTTTTTGCTGGATGGGAGATCTAATACAATTCTGACCTGGTGAATATAAGGCACATGACATATATAAATATATTTTCTTTTGCTTCAATTGGGAACAGGAATACTTAAAAACATTTTAACATATTCACTTTGATCTCTTGGTACACTGATGAAACCCCAAATTTCGGACAGCATAGCATCTACTTGGATCATGAAATCCCTATAAAGAAACGTTTCACTTTTCAGTCCAACTAACCATACAGGGAGACCTGGGGAAAAAAATCCTTTGATTCAATCTTACATCCAACTCTCAAGTCTGTCAGATTTGATGCGAGTTTTAGGATGTAATGCAGTGAAGGAAAAAAAAATCATGCATCTCTTCTTGGCACTGAGGTGTAGATATCCCCCAAGATATAAACCTACATTCCAGTTGTCAGATGGCAGTTTGTAATTTTTGAAGTTTGTTTTTACCCTCAAACGGTCACAAGATCTTTGGCATCCTGCAAAAAAACTTTAAACAATAAAAAAAGAAAACCTCCATCTTTTTACTCTGCAGATCGTACAGGAAATTCGGCATTTACACAAGCGGCGAACAGACAACATAGCTTTGTGACGGCTGTAACGGTTTCGATTTACAGTTCTGCTCCTCTCGCCTCTTTTATTTCTTTTTGCAATGCTTCCCAAACTCTCACAGAAATCAAGTAAAAAGCTTAAAAAGGGACACGGTGCATATTTGTTTGAAAGAGAGAGAGAAGAAATGAAACACAAAAAAAAGAAACAATAGTTAATAAAGTCTATAAAGCTATACTTACAAGGAAATAGAAGTGATTCATAGTGTGAGGAACAAGGCGTTTTTTTTTTGTCATTTTCTTTTTTTAAAGGCACATTCGAAAATTATGTACAGTAAAAAGCTCAGGGCAAATTCTTCTTCCCTCCGTGTACTGTACACAAAGCATGCAATTTAGTTTCCATTTTTACCTTTTTTTAGTTTTATAAACTCACGATCGAAGAGACACAGACTGACAAGGGATACTAAGGGGGGATGTTGGGGTGGGGTTGTGGGGGGGGGGGGCCAGAGATGAGTTTTAGTGGCAGTAACACTGCTAGTTCCCCCATGACATCCTCTAGAAGAAAAAAAAAACAGCAACCAAACTTAAAAAAAAAAAAAGTCTACAAGTAGTCTGATCGTTTTTGTTTTTTTTCCCTTCAGACGTAGAGCGGTGGCCAACCGTAGTTCCCATTCCTGATCACGCCACCACAGAAGAAAATTTTACTTTTTTTCAGCAAAGGCACATTGGTGCCTTAGTTGGTTGCACGTGTGTTATCTGTGCGCATATGTATGAATGCATGTGCTGTATGTATGTATGTGCGTGGCTGTGTGTGTGTGTGTGTGTGTGTGTGTGTGTGTGCGTGTACACGTGTGTGTGTGTGTGTGTGTGTGTGTGTGTGTGGGTGTGTGTGTGTGTGCGTGCGTGCGTCGGCCCATCACACTTCCGGGCACCACTCATAATACTGTAAATGGAAGCAGCGAGGTATCCCCGGGAGTTAAAGGTCGCCCGTTGACGAGCAAGGAAGGGGAGGGGGGAGGAAGTGACTCCACACGATCACGAGTCTTCTCGAGGTGAGGTATCATCCGACTTGGCCAGCTTTAGGAGAGCTGTAAACGCTATCCAATCCAGCCTTCAGTGGACAGCATTCTACAAACCTCAGAGATACTGCAGGCTGTGTGTGTGTATGTGTGGATCACAAAAAGGGAAAACGGGTCGCTCCATGAGTCTCCCTCACAGTTCCCTCGAACTTATTTCTAGTATTTTTCATACTATAAAAACAAAAGGGTCCTTTTTTTTCTCTCTAATCTAGTCAGTCCGGGTGGAAAGGCATCCAGAGGGGAGGGCGGTAGGTAGGTAGGTAGGTAAAGGCTGGGTTGGTTGGTTGGCGGTGTGGGTTGGGTAGTCTTGGCGGTCTTGCTGTTGGCTCAGAAGTGCCGTGGGAACTCGCACTGTTCACATCGGTTGAGGGCAGGGTGGTTCAGGAAGGTGCAGGCCGTGCAGCTCCACTGCGTGCCCTCGTCGTCCTCCTGGTCTGCTACGCGCTTGGCGCTCTTACTGCTCGACTCTGTACAGGGGAGGAGAGCTTTTTGTTAGAAAAAAACTAAAACACACACACACACACACACACACACAAGGCCTTGTCACGATGTGTTGTGAGGCAGGGAACATTTTCTCAAACACTTGAGCCCTATATTCTTCTTTGTACAACAGATAGCCAATCTACAAGCTCCGCGATGCGACACGTTGGGGACGCATTAGGGATGTCAGGGTTAATGTGGTTAACATTACATTTTTAATTAAATTGTTTACCCATTAAGACCTGAGGCGAGGAACTGCATGTATTCAGTCTGACCAGAAGCAAACATATCCACACTGGCGACAAAAATGAATGACCAGGGGAATGAGGGGGGATATCAAAAGCAGAGGCATGGATCTCCCCAACAAATGGAACCCTGGGAGACTGGATTGGCACTGCAGTGTGCCCACTGTCACCTTACACAAGGGACGGAATAAGGGGAACAATACATTCTTATTGAAGTATTTGGAATACTGTTCCCCTGCGCTTGGTCTTGCTCAATATTTTTCATGGCTTTAACCACTTTCAACGTGACATCCATATTTTGTGCATGTCAAATAATACTTTATTCTTCTTTTTAACTCTCTGTGCCAATGAAATAAAAAAATATGTTCATACTGTGCCAGCAATTATTTATTTTTTTTAAGTAAAAAAAAAGTGCTCAGGAGCCGATATACAGCCTTTTTCAGTAATAAGTTAAACAAGAAGTGAATGGAGCAGCAAATCTTCAGATCACGATATCTTTGGTTCTGAACATTCTCCCCCCCCCCCCCCCCCAAAAAAAAACACTTTTCGTTCTTGGCACTGAGGGAATTCAGAAAAAAACTCTGGATAACTGGTTTTGTGACAATGAGAGTTAATTCCAAATAATGTTAAAATTTTCAAAGATTTCAAGAATAGAGGTAATAGCCAATCTTCAAGCTCATAATGGTCAGAAGTGGTTAATTCGTCGTACAATGAAGTAATATAGTACTGAAGATATAACACAATATTACAAATGATCAATGATACAATTTTGGAAAAGCGTCAAAGTCAGCTTAACCCTGAAATGGCGTTTTCACATGCATTTAATAATAAAAAGAAAAATATTATATATAACACTATATACATACTGTATAACATCTCAATATTCAGCTAATTCTGAAAATCCCTTTTGCAATCACATGCAACCAAATTGTAAATAAATACGTTCAGAAAAGGTGCATGCATGGCTGATGGACACAGAGAAAGAAAGAGGGAGAGGAGTGGAGAGGGAAGAAGGGGAAAGGGAACAGTAAACCCAGATCCCTAAACCACTAGATGTAGAAGTGCACGGATAAGAGCAATGGATGCAGCGGTTCTCACTGGCTGTGCACAGTTGCAACGTTCGGACGTGAAGCAAAAATGTTTTCACTCTGGGTGGAAAAACTGGGGTCTCCGCAAGCATATCCTTATAGAAATACATTTTATATGGAAAATAACTGCATCATAGCACCCCTTTTTAATATTTTTAAACCTAGAAAATCAACATTGTGGGATGAATCAAGTTAAATCAAGATCATGCATTTAGCATATAACCAGTATTCCAGTAACCCGTTTTATTTTAAAACAAAAAGATAACATTTCATGTGCAATAATGCACGGATGCGTATCTGGTGGATTCGTTAAATTAAAGATTCATACTTCGTCATGCTATGGTGTCGTGCGCCAAGAATAGCCGACCTACAGTGTATAGCCGAATAGTCTGCTATTCTCGGCCGTTCTTGGCGTGCGACACCATCGCGCAACGGATCATAGATTAGGCTTAACACTCCAGATTTGACTGCGTAGGGACAGAGCTACCAACCCTGTGGCAGAGGAGGGGTCAGGCTAGGAGAGGGCTCCATCAGGACCTCAGAGGCGACAGTATGTCGACATCCTCTCTTTTCAGGCCCCATGCCTGCAACCTCCCACCGGCCCCCACACACGCACACACACATATACACACACACACACACACACACACACACACACACACACACAGAGAAAGGGACGGACAGACGATGGCAGTGTAGATGACAAGAAGGGGAGAAAAATGAGAAGTGCAGAGGTGGCCGACATACAAGTAGGGCTGCAATAATCGATTATTTGCTTAGCAATTATTCTATAGATTACTTTTTCGATGAATCCAATAATCAAGGAGGATTAAAAACAAAAAAATACATATACTGTGTGTATATATATATATATATATATATCAAGGAATACAAAAAACTTGAATAAATCGATTACTATGATTAACCACTTCAGCCCCATTTTATACTTTGTAGTACAACAGTGTCACACAAAAATAGAGAAAAAGGTGATGTACACGCTCACAACTGTTGTGAGCTTGTAGATTTGCTATTATGGGGTATTTTTCTACTGTATTGTTTTTTAAATGATCAAATCAATTAGTTTGATTAACTGTTGCACCCCTACATGCAAGTATGGCCGTGAAATGTAACATGGCAGATTGGATGAATAAGCACGTGTATAAGACAATCGGCTTCAAGGTTGAAGTACATAATGTCATTATGGTTTTAAATATGAAATCTGAAAACCTGAGCATGCTGCAAGAATTCAAAAAAGAACAAATGAAAATAAAGCCAGTCAGTACAGACCGCCCGAGGTGTACAGCAAGGAGAAAGTGATGTCCAGCAACCCCCATGTTTCCTTTACTAAACTTACCACCAGATAATGTCGGTTTGGGTGGGACTGGACCAAGGAATCCAATGTTGTCGTAAAAGTTATGGATTGCACTGGGGTTAAAGTGTGGTCCTGTAACAGATGAAAAGCAGAAGAATCTACAGTTCACATTGTACCTCATAAATAGCGGACAAACATTTGTATAACATTTTTTGTTTTACGTTGTATTGCTATGAACTGCAGACATCACATACTGTCGAAATGTATCATGGCTGTAAAGCTTCATCATCAGTAACACACAAGAAAACATGTCAAATGTGTGACAAAAATCTGAAAAGAATCAGTAAATACTCTAAACTTAATGATGAAAAGCCAAATGAGGGTGGTCCGTTTAAAAACAGTGTAAAGCTGGCAGCATACTGCAAAATAAGTTCAAAATTACTAAATTATTTTCAAGGCAATGCAGCTCAGCTTTGAGTCCCGAACGTATACAGTGCTGGAACGGTGACTTCACCACCTGGATCTGACTGTGGCATAAAACAAAAATAAATCACGAGAGCCTTGAAATTTGGACTAATCACATACGATGTTCGTGTTGATGTCTCTGCGGTGATGTTTGGCTAGTCAGAAAATCTTGGAGGTGCAAGAAGTGCCGTTTACACCTTAGGCAAGGCAACGTGTTTGTTGGTTTTACCCACAATCAAGTCATTTTGTTCCTAGGACCTCGCTGAAGTTAGTTTCCGCAAGCAGTATGCTGAAGCCGTAACAAACATTACATCTATAGTAAATAAGAGCCAATGAGCTTTGTCTATACACCTGACATATAAATAAAAAATAGCAAAGAATATCACTCATATTGTACCTCATAATTTATTAAAGGCACCAGAAAAAACTTTTATAAAAATGTTTTACCATTTCTTCCTATTTTTATTTATTGTTATTATCGTTTAATTATATTAGAGGCGCTGATGGCCTAGCGGTTAAAGCGCATACCATAAATTAAAAAAAAGCACCAGGAAAACATACAATAAAGTGTAATCAGGTGGATACAACATTTGTGTCACTACTGAAAACCAAAGCTGTAATCCTGACTGAGTGACTGTGTTATGGCACCATGGTCAAACCACCAACATTCACATGACCACCATTTAAACCTTTCCATTTATGCTCAAGCATGGACTGGTCTGCCATTTGCATTAGGACCACTTTCAACCTGGCGTCCATATTTTCGGCATGTCTATATGCTAAACTTTCAAAAATAGCAGATCTACAAGCAAGCTCACAACACATTGTGATGCAAGGCCTTGTCAGCTTGTAGATCTGCTATGTTTGCTATTGGTCGTACAATTAAATGGTTAAACGGCAGGTATAGACAGAGTTCCAGGCCGGCGTGTGGTTCTCTTGCCTTCAGCGCAAAAGGACAATTCATTTATTTACCAGCGCTTTCCTTCCGTCACCTGTGTGACCGCTGGACTGGTGTGTGAGCAGCTGAGTGCTGCCAGAGGGCCAATAAATCCCTTGTTAGCAACCAGCAACAGGATGCAATTCAGGAAACTAATGGCAGTTAGCAGTACAATGGCAGCACCTTGACTGCATGCGCTGATGGGGATGCGAGAGGGTCGGAGCGGAATCAGAGCGCTGATTTTGGCCTATTATTATTTCTCATATCCTCCCACTATGATTTTATCCACTTATAGAATATAAATAAAAACGTGAGGCCAAGTGAACATACAGGCAGATTTTTATGACATTGGCTCTGCAGAAGTCTGGCTGTCTAGAAGAGGGTCTGCGTGTCTGTGTGTGTAGAGCTCATCCAGGACTTTGTTGTGTTATCCTTTTAGCTCATATGTCTGACTGTACCTTGTGTCGTTAACATTTCTCAAAATGACAAATGACATGAAAACATTTTGTCTAAATAAAGTATTCAATCAATCAATCTCGCACACATCCGAGATCCACATTTAAACCATGCTGTTCTTATGTGGATCAAGAGATCCACATGATTAGAATTTTTAAAGGTGTATCCAACCACAGTATAAAAGGTTGCTGGTACACCCAACACTATTGACTATAATGACATGGTAGCAATTTACTCTTATGTTATATTATCACTAGGTTATAATAACATAAGAGCAAAATGGATGCTGTGCGCATAAGGTCCATTGGAGTAGGAATGTATTTATTGAAACACAAAAGAGCAGCACAGACATTCAACTACGCACTCATAGACACACACACACACACACACACACACACACACACACACACACACACACACACACACACACACACACACACACACACACACACACACACACACACACACACACACACACACACACAGGAATAAGCAAAGTCACTCATAACTACAAGATTGGTCTGGTCTCCTACCTCGTGTTTGAAGAAGATCAATTTCTTTGGTTAGACAGTCAATGTCGATCTGCAGTATTCTGTTTTTGCATCGCAACTGCTGCATCTCCTCAATCTGAGAGAGAATGAAACAGGATCATAATCAACTGACTGTCTGGGTTGCACCATTATTATCAGCATTAATGATAACCAGGATTCCAAAAGGGGGGGGGGGCATTTTCTTAACCCCTATATACTTCTTCGTACAACAAGCTAACACATTTAAAATAGTCATTAAAATAACAATTTGAAAAATCTTATGAAGTTTTGAAAATTCATACATTTCAAATATATTAGGTAAAAGAAAGGTCCCTAACGCCAAATCAAATGTGTTTGAATCTGAGCCAAGTCCCCTGCAGGAGGCGCGTCTGAAGCCTGTCCTGGACGGGCTTCAGACGCAGGAGTGTCCCGACGTAAAACATAAGGAAATGCATACATTTAATTCAGTGAGACCAGAAGCAGGACTAAAACATATCCCCAACGTTAATAAAAATGAATGAGGAGAGGCGGATATCAAAAGCAGAGGCATGGATTCCCACCATCCCCCCAGCAATTCAAACCTGATGATAACCATGATTACAGCTAGATTATATTCATTCTAATTGGTTGAGTAGTGTCTGCAGGTGCACCAGGTCCATGGTGATAATCTCAGCTATAATCAAAAAAAATAACCATAAAAAAAAACGATCATCGATATCTCTATACCAAAATTGCAGAATGTCGATATTAAGCTATCAACAAGATTTTAAATCTTACACAATGACACCGTTACGAAATTCTGAGTTGGTTTACCGAATCACAGATTTAAATATGCTTTCATTCCCTATAGGAGGATATTGAAAAAAAAGAGAAAAGTATGAAAGTGAGTGAAGTTAATTTAAAAGTTTACTGTGCGTGATACGAAGCTGTAGGTGGCTGCACCATGAGGTGTGCTGACCTACAGAGATGCCTGGATTCAATAAATAACACCAGCCCACAGAGCTACTGAGCTCAGTGGCCAATTAGCCTTCTGCTGCCCCCTCTCTCCCCTCTGTTGACTGAAACACTAATAGCCAACAAAACCAGCTGATTCAACAAAAACTAAAGAGCAACACTTCATTTGGCCCTCCAACAGATTTCAACAAACCTGCAGCTGTGAGCTTAATGTAAACACGGTTTGAAATGCATAAGAAAAGACGTGCGGTTTCTCATTTATTTTTTCGCTGAAGCCCCCCCCCTTCGCGGTCGTCATTGTTTCCCCGCACGTAGGTGAAAAATCTGCCGCACAGCTCCAAACTAAATTGTAACGTGACCCTGGCACTCTAATAGTGCTGTCGATGTCTATGTAGGTGCATGGTCTAAAAATATGGAACATTCATCCTTTAAATAAATCGTAAACAAACCCTAATGTGACCTACTCACTGCAGCAGGAGTGCGGATGTTCCATAAGGGGGAATCTCTCTACAGAGCTTCTAATACACATACAAGCCAAGGCAATGTGATCCAGATAAAATGATTTTCTGTCTTCTGCTTTGTATTTGTCAATGAGCGTCTTTGCCTGTTTGCAATTATGGATAACAAGAGTCAGAAAACATGTCTGAATGTTGAATGTTTACACTTAGGATTCCTAGTCGCAACTAAAGCTGTTGATTAAATCCTGTTGAGGGGGCATGTGATTTTAAAGGGGGGGGGGGAAGGTATATAAAATAAAGTAATCCAGTGAAAAGCAAAAGTTATGGTTCCTTCACATTTTCCATGCTGTTTGCAAGACCTTATTTTGATATTCAAACCCTGCGGTGAATTCATGCTCATCAAGCTGTCACTGAATGGAGATCACTTGATGTTCCCGTAAGGAGGAGGCTCACCGAAGGAATTTGGGAGGCGGAGTTGGATCTCTGTAGCCGCCGCCTGGTGAGGTCATTCTCCATCTCGTTGACTTCCTCTTTTAGCTTCTCCAGCTTCCTCTTCTTCAGCTCCAGCTCATGCCAAAGCCGATCCATGCGGGCTTTCTGATGCACCAGCAAGGCTGGAAACAAAGAGGAATACACACACACACACACACACAGACAATACAGTCAACCATTGTTTTGTCTCTTCTGCATTCATTCAGCAGTGAACCATTGGCACAGGGCAGCACTGCTAGAAGAAATACATAATTTGCCATTATTTTCTTGCTCCACCATCACCACAATAAGGCAAGTCTCTAAACAGACAAACTGTTTAAGTGCAAAAGCAGGATCTACACAGGAAAGGATGTGTAACTGAGAAACTTTCCCGACAATCCAAAACAATATTCAATTAAAAATGAAGAGAAATGAGTGGCACATTGCAGCAGGTATGGTGACAGACTTATCAGATAACCCAAACGCTAATGGCCGCACAGAGCAATCAAACCAGTTCTGAGTCATTATTCCTCTGTGTGAAAGCAACTTTGTGTCGAGAAGGAAAGGGGAACTATATCAGGCTCACGCAGATTCCTCACCGCCTCCTATCGGCCCTCATTTCAACACCTATTGTGGTCGTGCAGAGGAGCTGAAATTGATCGCAGTTAGCAGGTTGCTTGAGGCAAATTCTGGTCTAGTACATAGTGTATAGTACAAGATACTATGGCTACAGATACATGTACAGATGCTTACAAGTCTATACAGTACCTGTATGCCATAATTCTTGTGTGTGTTGACAGGTAATAACGCCCCTGACATACACACACAAGCACACACGCGCAGGCACACACACACACTCGCACGTGTTAACCAGATGAACCCAAGTGTCCCTATTATGGGGGCGAACATTCGGCGAAAATAGCAAGCAAGACACTGAGCACCTACGCCGGCTCACTCAATGCACGTCTGCCTGGCTAGTGGCTATATTCCTAAAATGTAAATATGCTCCTCCACCACTCCAGGCCCTGCCCACTCTGCCTGCTGTGTCATGTGAGACAGACAAGACTTGCGCAAGACAGATAACAATGGAATGAATTCCCAAACCTAACAGACAGTTACTGTAAGTGAATTATGGGAAATATGTAGCCTGACTATAAGATTATGTTATGTACTGTAGCTACCTGCAGTACATGCCTGATAGTGTGATCCTTCCCATCTCTCTACTCCTTTCCTGTGACACTACACTGTCCTGTGTCTCTATAGAAACACCCTAAAATATGTCTTAATGAATAAATAAAATGTTTGTGATTCTATTACTAAATTGCATACATATGTTGATTGTTGATGTACTGGTAATTTATTTCTACTTAAGTTCAGATAATGGAATAATGACATTCCAAATAAAAGCAAGAATTGCACTGTAATCGAAGTGATGAAGATCTATCCAAATGTCTACACAATACGAAATGTGTTTTGCACTTAAGCTCTGGCAAGTCGTAAGATTGATCTCATCATGCCCAGGGACTTTCGTGGAGGCAAATTCAATTGTTATGGGTCAACTCTACCACACCAAATTGAGATGAATCAGCAATGCGTTTCACATTTGTGCTTTGGCAATGCAACAATGTTTGTTGTCAATGTCAATAAAGCCTCTTTGGAGAGAAATTAAACTGATGAGGGTCGGCAGAAGTAGGCCACGGGGAGAAGCCTCGCATGGCAGTAGTCAGTGTAGCGTTGAGGGCCACAGCCAGTGACTCACAATGTAATGCAGTCAAAAGTCCAAAAAAGGAAACGCCACTGTGCTAAGATGAGTTTGAGTCACGCTAGAGCATACGGCCCCTTCTTAAAGGCTGTCGGTGCAAACACAGCATTTACTCACTCCCCCGTCATCTCAACGTCCCTCCCTGGGCGAGTCACCTTAGCTTTTATCTCTCCCAGTGGATTAGTTTGCAGTGGAGCAGCGTTTCAACGTTGACTGAAGTTTAATGACAGCGAGTATACACAGTTTGGCTGAAGAAATGCTTTATGGCCAATATTATGGAAACCAACTTTGAAAATGACATAAAGCGTGCTTTATAGTAAAATTACTTTCTTGGCAGGATGCTATGGAAAAAGCATTTAAGGCCAACTGCTGGTAGACAAAAATGTATACCGTTATTTATTGTAACAACCAAACGTCTCTAAAAAGGGTCTATGCAGCCTCTTAAACCATTGTACTGTGGAAGATTGGAGAGGAAGTGGACTCTTCAGCCACTTGAAATTTGCTAAACAACCAATAGTCTGTGTAGCAGACAGTAAAACCCAGATGTTTGATGACTTTTTTTGAAGATGATTCGTAGTGTAAACAATCTTTTGGGGAGCATTTTTTTCACTGCGTCTGTGTGTTCTAAGTTACGACTTCTAGTTGTTATCTAGAGTAGTTTTGGCTAGGCGCCAGGCATGCCAGTTGTTGATCTGTGAAAATGGCATTAAGATAGGATGGCAAATGCCAGACACTTTGCAATGCAATGGCTGCAACGTCCCATGTGATTTTTTTTTATGAATCACCTGGTTTCATTTTTACAAAACAAAACCACTAGGAATCATTATTTATTCTCACATACACCAAAGTAAAAACGTATTTAACACTCGTGGAAATAAACATAGGGACTTCAATAGCTTTGCAACTATCGATTATTTTATTCTAGATTTTTTTATTACCTTTTTGATCAATCGGATGTCTAAGAAAATGTGTTTCTTAATATTTAATATAATAAATATAATAAAACGCGAAACAATTTGAATAGATTTCTAAAAATCAAATAGATTAGTCCGATTAACCACTTAAGCTCTATTACTATTACAACGGTGTTGCGCAAAAACAGCTGATCTAGCCCGCAAAGTGTTGAGAACATATATGTATATCTCTACCCAAAACTGATTATTGTATTTAAATCAATTATATTTTATAATTGATCACATCAACTAGTTCAATTAACTGCATTTAATTTGTCATATTTGTGATACACAGTGGGCCTCACCTTGCGTGTAGGCTGCGTCGTCTGAACCCATGCTTTGTCTGCGAGGCTCACTGGGCCTCTCCCTCTGTGCCGACTGTGGATCTGAGAGGTGGTCGGGGTCCGGCTCCGCAAAGTGGTGGTCTGCGGGGAGACTGAGGAGGTTGGTGGGCTCAAAAGTTGGGGACACGACTCCGGGCGACACCGCAGGGGGCTTGTTGGGGGACACGGTGATTTTGAAAGTGTACTTGGTGTTTGGCTGGGTCACGACCACGCGCGGCGAAGACGCGGTGCCCCCGTGGCCCCCCATCGAGGCACGAGATTTGGGCGGATGGTGGTGGATGTAGGCGGGGCCCATGCTCACCTGGCCCCCCAAACTCCTGGCCCCAGATTGGCCTTGCATTGGAGGGTTGGATGAGATGTAGACGGTGGGGGGGTTCCGACACCCGCCGTCGTCACCGGAGGCGTTGGCAGAAATGTAAAACTTGGGCTGCGAGCGGGAGCCCACAGGGGCCATGGCGGCCTCGTCGGAAGGCGTGGTAGCAGCGGTGGGCGGGCTGGCGGAGATGTAAACGGTGGGCTGGCTGCGGCTCAGGCCTGGGCCTCCGATGGAGAGAGGGGTGCTGGGGCCCGTGGGGGCCCCAGTGGAGGAGGAGGATGACGACGGGCAGGAGGAAGAGGAGGAGGAGGAGGAGGTGGAGCACGAGGAGCGTGGCCCGCTGCCCGTCCGCAGCACCGCCGTGGTGGTGGTAGAATTGCTCCTCTGTGGAGATTCAAGTTTGATCTCGATCTGGTTCTTCCGCGGGCCAGTGGAGATGTTCTGGATGTTGTACTGGCTGAAGGAGGACATGGATGTGGGCATGACGGAGGAGGAGGAGCAGGAGGTGCCAGAGGAGGACGGCTGGCCTCCCGACACAGCCTGGAGGAAGGAGGGTGCCTGGGGGTTGGTGGGGGAGCTGATGGGCATGTAGACGTGGGAGGTCTGGTGGCCCTGGGGCTGGTGCTGTGAGGTATGTGAAGAAGAGGACAGAGCATGCTGGGAACCCGACCAGGACCCGGGCAGGGACGAGGGGTGAGAGATCTGGTAGATCTGCTGCTGCGGCTGCGAGGTGGGGCTATATACCCGGCCCTGCTGCTGGCTCTGCCGGGTCGTACCGGACTGGCTGACGTAAGGCCTTATGTAGATGGAGTTAGGACTGCTCAGGCCCGACTGGGGCCCGCCGTGTATGTGCAAAGAGGTGGGAGTATTGCGGCCTGTGTTGATGTTGGGGGCCAGGGTGACGGTGATGGGGTTGAAGCGGGGCGCCTGCTGGCCGCCCGCGTTCCCACTTTTGAGTCCGAGGAGTCCCAGGTGCTGGGGCGGCTGCGGCTTACGTGTGGGCTCCATCACACCAAAGACATTGAGGCCGGAGGGAACCTGCGCCGGCGCTGACTGGGGCTCCTGCTGGTAGAAGTCACTGTTGGCCGCCTGGCCCGTCTGGAGGGGCCCGTCGCTCAGGCTGTGGGCCAGAGTCCTGCTACCGTTCATCCTCAGGCCGTCGCCGCGCGCTGACGCCGCATGCACATTCTGAGTCTGCAGGCCCAGGTTCAGCTGGGTCATGTGATTGCGGAGCCTGATGAACGTGGGGTCGTCCGTGAAGTTAAGGTTTCCTCCTTCACTGTATAAGTAGCCCGGGCTCACCTGGGACAGGTACTCACAGCAGGCGTCTAGGTTGTTGTTGTTCTGGGGGGGGGGGGAGAAAGGGAATTCAGATTTCAAAATACTATGGTGTATGATACGGCTAGATATGTTACTGATGGTTGCAGTATTTTCTCATTTGGAAATGAGGTACGGTATTTAGACCGTATCGGTACAATATGATACAAAAAAGATCAACATTAAACACAATTATTAATAAACCAAACATTGCTCAGTCAATAAACCAGCATTTACCTATATAGAAAAATGATATGATTCATATACAAAAATAATTAACTTCTGCACACAGATGAGAAAAATAAATAATAACTACGGTATATATATTTTTTCTAAATTACATTTCTGAAAAATGTTTTTTTTTTGGGTGACTTATAGGGGTGTGGAAAAAAAAACGATTCGAATACGAATCATGATTCTCATGTTGGACGATTCAGAATCGATTCTAAAAAAAAAGAAGTGGCAAGTTCTGTGCTGAATCGGGGAAAATCGATTTTGAATCGAAAATCGTTTGTTTTGAAGAAGAAAAAAATCGGGAAAAAAATCGGAATCGTGACCCCAAGAATCGGAATCGAATCGTGAGATAGCAGAAGATTCACAGCCCTTGTGACTTATGTCCAAACATTATATACATTTATATAAGGGGTACATCTTTTGCAGTATGGTTAACATTGGTCAAAATAGTAATTTCTTCAACTGTACCTGGAGAACACACTGTGAAACAACACCCACAGGGACTTCAGGGAACTTCTGGCGCAGGTCATGCAAAACCTGAGTGTCAATCTGGTGGCTTCCTTGGGCCATTCGTGTATTAGCAGGTCAGGACTGCTTGCTTTGGTCAGCACACTGAGAGCCTCAGTGGTGGCAGCAACCCAACCTCAACATCTTCTGTAGAGAGAGAGAGAGAGAGAGAGATAAGATAAACCAGTGGTTTTCAAACTTTTTCTGCCCAAGGCACACCAATAGGCAAGTAAAAATAATAGCAGAGTAAAATACAGTAAATAGTCAAATACAGAAATAGCTAATCCAGCACAATGCGTCACCATATGTGAGCTTGCAGATCTGCCATTTTCACTATTTTTGAAAATGTGAGAAAATATTAAAAACATCTTACAAAATAGGGACACTAGGTTGAAAGTCCTTTTTTTTTTTATAGAATTTTCCTCTGTATTGGGAAATAAGTGTGCATGAAATACTGATATAGTATATAGTTCTTAACGTTTTGTATATTTGTAAATTTCACGAATAATGTGTGGTTGTCACAAAATCCCAAGCCCCGCTTGGACTAAACTGCATTGACTGATCCCCCAGGGAAAATTGTGTCATCAAGTAAATGGTACAGCAGATAATACCACAAAAAGACAAAAGATGCACTAGTAAATTTGAAAAATGCAACAAGAAAAAGGTTTTCTGACAAACTACAAAGAATTCTCATCAAGCTATATAAGCCATTAATTGGAATGTGAATTGGAATTACACATTAGCAGTACAAGAGCATAAGCTCCATGTGAAAACGATGGCTATTTATACATCACTGAGAGACAATGATCAAACCGAATATTTATCTAACATACAAGAGGACATAAGAGGGGTTCCGAGGAATGCTCAAAGTAAACTATGTAAAAAATAACTGCTTTACTTGCAAAGAGGTTGCATAGCTTAAATAGATATTTCAGCATCGAAGTCATCGTGTGTGTGTCAGTTTTGTCCAACATATACGTAATTATATACATATACCACACATAAAAGTGCAGAAGCACGCACTGCCGTTGACCTCAGTCCTCTTCCCATACTCAAGACAGGAGTTTGAGGCTGGTGGTCTGAGCTAGACAACTTCTGTGTTTTGGAGGGCAGCTAAGGGCAGATAAATGACAAAGTATGCATGACCGACAGGCAGGGAGGGAGCCAACGGTTGATCTATCGCAACTCCACAATAAAAAAGAAAAAGGAAAAAAAAGAGACATCAGTCAGAAGTTTGAGGTCATCCAATCCATTTCATTACGACGCTGAGCTTTCAAAACTTCAGAGATTCTCGAAGAGCGCATAGGGCGATTCATTTCAGAAGCCCTCCTCCCCACAAAGCTGCTTAATAAAAGAGCAGGGCAAAAGAGGAAACCACCTCTGACTATTGAGGAAACGAGGCCTCTCCAGCAGATCTCAACGTCAACATTCCCTTATTGAGTGGAGAGCAGATCTGAACAGCAGCCAAGTAGGGCAGCCTTAATCTGCACATAATCATTAGTCAAGTTATCATCATTCCAAGGCAGAATGAGAAACTTTGTTTCTGATGCCACACACACACACTCAGTCAGCCTTTCTGGATCATATCATTGCTGTCGAGCAGAAACCTTGTATCTCCATATTTTAACTTTTTTAATTCACAAATTAATGCCCTACTTCATTGCACAAGAATCTCACGCAAAAGTAGTGAAAATAGCCGACCTACAAGGATGCAACGAGACACGTTGTGAGCTTGTAGATCGGTTATTTTTGCTACTTTTGAAAATGTTTGAAAGTAAAAGTCTGTCTGTGGGTTTTATTAATATTTAACCAATAAGTATTAGCTAGAGACTAAATAATAACTACATTGGAGTCACTGGAACACAGGTTCTTCAGCAAATATCCTGAAAAGTAACTATTTTACATACAAGGTTTCTGCCCTGACACGATGATATCAGACATGAAGCGGAGTGACAAGACAGAGTCTAATGACAGCATGGCTTCCCTGTGCAATCTGTAGCCAATGTATGGATAGCAAGTTACTAGGTGTGCAGTTTGTGAACGAAGCACAAATGCTAACCTGAGCATAACAGCGTGAGCTGAGCTCTGACTGGTGTAGCAGTGTCAGCTAAGCTGTGTGGGTCGCTGTGATTGGTCTACTTTTGTGGAGACTGTGATTTGTAGCAGCATCAGCTAAGCTATGTGATTGGTCTACTTTTGTGGGGACAGAGATAGATACAGAGAGACAGAAAAAGATACAGAAAACCATCTAACTATATAAATGGCGACCAACTTCCGCACCCTCGGTGTCCACACCCCACAGCTCTGTTATCGACTAAACAACGCACCGCCAGACCACATGTCGCCAACTGACTCGCCACGCCGGCCGCGCTGAATTTACGCCTCGCGTAGGGGACATCTCACTGCTCAATACACCTTTTCCACCGCGCAACATAATTAATTCTACTCACCAAATGTCGGACAAAACGGAAGGGGAGGCAGCTTCGTACCGTTTACCGTGCGCACGACCTCATCACCACAACAGCACGCAGCCGCTGCGGGGGTTTTTTCCTTTTTTTCCAAACTTTTTTTTTGGTCACCATTTTCTCCAGGCACCATTTCTGGTGTAACGTCGGGTGTTTCTTTTCACCAGCCAATCACCTTTCACGTTGCCACGTCCGTTGCCACGTCGCGCTGACGTACGCTAAACAAGCGCTGCCGTGCGCACAATGCAAACGAGCCCAAAGGCGCGCAAAAATCAGCCGACCATTGCTTAGACACAAAGTCAGACCTGGCAACGCAGCCTACGCCAATCATGTGTGAGAGATCTACAAGCTATGGGGCAGAGACGCCACCGTATCTTAGCAACAACTACAGCGCTCACTCTCATTGGTCGTGTCACGCTAAGAGCAGTCTCCAGACAATGGCATCGCAGACAGCTTGCTGTTACTGCTGTAGCCATCACAGGCAGTTGCAGCACGACGGACAGGGCGCTGTGATAGCTGCCATGTCGCTAACGCTAACCTGGTTGTCATGCCTGCAGCGGCTGTGCAATCACTTTGTCAACAATGCACGTTCGTGTGGTGAATGTCTATATTGCTGCTCAGTTCGTCCATTGTAAATGGTGTATGTTTGTGTGTGTCTTCTGGAGAACTATGTAGCTCCACAGCAACTACAGTAACTAACGTAATGGCAGGACCGCCCCGTGCAACGCATGTTAGCCTGCATTATGGTCATGTAGTAATTTCAGATAATTTCGCTCCGATTACAGCAGTGTTTATCAACCCTTTCACGCCCCCCCCCCCCCCCCCCCCCAAATACACGTACTTGATCTGGGACCCCCCCATTCTGTTTGACTCCGTTCCACAAGTAAATATTGTGAAAAAAGCCGATCTACAAGCTCGAAACGCCTCACGTTCAGAGGCTTTGTAAGCTTGGAGATCGGCTATTCTCTACATGATTGCCTCTTTCTTACATTCTTTGCCAATGTGGCCCATGCTTCATAGCATAGTTTATTGACTACTTCTGTTGCAGAAATGGCCATTTCCTTTACTTTCGGTTTTTTATTGTCTCCGCCAGGCCGAAAGGCATGGCGCAAGACTATGTTTCACCCCCTGTCCGTCCGTCTGTGATAGCTAATCTCTCACATCGTTGACTTGATCGCAGCAAAATAACAGCCCGATGTGGAGAGTCAGTGAGAGCTGGATAAACGACGTAAAATGTGTCAAAAGGAGTCTGTACGGCTGTCGATAAATTAACACATGACGTCGGTGGGAGAGCAGATATTGTGTCTTTTGGACAAACAGCAGCGTGGTGCTGATGTTTGTTGTGTGAAGCAGCTTAATGTCAGAGTGTTTGTGTTGGAGCGCCTCAGTGCGGCTGCAGAGTTCATGTGCAACCTCTTCCAGAGAGACACAGAGACACTAGAAACTCTGCTGGGGAAAAAAAACACTGCTGGGCATTGACTTTCCTATGGACATTGATCTACACACTGCAGGTATATCTGCTACACACACAACATCAAACTACACACTGCAGGTATGATGCAGCGTTTGCATTACAGCCAGCATGCCAGCGTAGTTCCCATATGGTTTCAAGGTGGGCTAAACCATATGGACCCCATGTCAGCAATGTCAGCGGCATCCACTTCAGTCCCAACTGCGATGCCCATGCAGGCTATAAGTTGCTTCTACCTGGCCCTTAGGTGGGCCCCAACTAGCCATGTTTATGTGGGACCAAGGCGGGTCCTAACTGGGTTTGCCCATGCAGGCTTTAACTGGCTTCTACCTGGGCCCTAGGTGTACCCTAACCAACCACAGTGCAGTGCCCATCGCTCCAATTGTTGTGACGTCAGGGCTCTCAATACTGCACATTGGTGGAGGAGGAGGGGCCGCAGGGCGACCGCACACATCGCTGAACCAATGGTAGCCCACGGATGTTTCCTCTGTGGATTTACCATCTGCCCCTCTATGCCACATATCATCCGCACTACAGGGTCTTCACTGACCGAGCCACGGCCCCACTGACCCTCATGACGCTACGCCACTTCAACGTGCGGCAGCATGCGCTGGGTTGCCAGGTTTGCACAGCCTGCGCCAGAAACAAGCAACCACCTTCATGAAAAAAAAAAAAACACCGAAATGGTCCGCAATGTTCCAGGGTTGTCCCCGCGCGTCCCAACACTCCACAGGGGGTCAGTGGACCATCAGGGGGTCCGCGGACCCCCTGTGGACCCCCTGAAACATAAGAAATATTATTTCTTCAAATTTTTTCCTTTTTCAAAAAAACTTTTCCACAGTTTCACTCCGGCGATTTGGGTCCCCCAATATACACACGGCTGGGCCCCGTGCGCGGCTGGGGTTGAGGGGGGCGTAGCCCCCCGAAACTCTAGTGTTCTATATAGCAGGCACCTTCTGTGCTTCGCCGTAAAAAGGTTGCAAAAGTCAAGAAAACTGAAATGATAATGATTTCCCACCCAATTTGCTCACCAAAAGCAGCCATAGGTACAGGTGCCTTGCTCGAAGGATAGCTTTTGTATGTTACTTGCTGGCATTTGTGTCTTTGGTGCATTGCGCCGAATAACAGCAGTATTGAGACATATTTAAAGGCTACACAGAGCACCTCATTCACCACTCAAACTTCACCAGTTGTTTCAGGGAGTCAAACGGCAGGGGGGGGGGGGGGGGGTCTTACGGCGTCAAGCTCACGTCTCTAACCATTACTCAATGTTAACTATTAGGAATCACAACATCCATGAGAATCTTGCAGTGTAAGTAAGTGCAAGACAGCCATCTTGCATGCTCCCTCACTCTCTTCTCTTCTAACCACAGTCTTTCAAAACTTCCTCCTGTGGGAACCTCAGATATGCCATTCAAAACATTATGACAGATGGAAGCACGCCCTGTTCTGCTCCGCCGTCTAGGGGCTGAGGTACAGCGATGTTACGGTCAATACAACGAGGGCCCGACTGAGGGATATGACGTCTGTATTATTATTTTTTTAAGTCAGATGGAGCAGTGATGGCGTAGTGATGTCAAAACCCTTGTCGCTGAACCCGCTTGCACCCTAGTTGACCAAGGACAGTCTAACCAATCAATTGCATGGCCAAATTGATTGATGCCCCATATTGCAATACACATTTCCAGTAGGGTTTACCCTACTACAGTTATATAGTAACTAACTGTGATTCTGGGTGCAGAATGATGCAGACTTCTAAAAACAGTTCCTTATTGCCTGACTTATTAGGCCTCTTGACGCACATACTAGTTCAAACAACTTAAATGAGTAAAGATGTAACATTTATTTTTCCAACCATTTGATTTTATTTGTTCTACAGGTAGACCCTTTAGAAAGGTTCCCCAGAAAACACTTGTTGAATATGCAACCACCTTCAGTATTGTATTTTTAAGCAAATAATGTCAGACACAGATGAACAAGTAACCGTGCATCCCTACTAAAATCAAGTCTCGTCATCGTCTTATCTCCTCCATTTCCCCAATGTTTCTGTCTCAATAAAATAAAACGCTACAGCTGCCCACTCCAAAAAAAGAATCCCTCAACTTAAAATCCACCAGAGAGAGAGAATTTCAAGGCCAAACACAATCCAGAGCCACCTTTAAAAGGACATTAACCAACACAGTCTGATTGGCTGATAAAAGCGTGAACTAGTATGGGAACACGTCTGGCCTTTTTTTGTGCCGAGGAGAAGCCTTGGTGTCAGGCGGCGCGACTATGCTGCTGTCTTATCGGAGCAGCGAGCATGTGTTATGTCATAACTGAGCAGCCGTAAATCTGCTTGCTAAAACATCCGTCTGGGGCTGATAACAGGGGGCGGAGCTCTGGGGCTACTGTCAAGAGGGAGCCAGTGAAAGGGAGTCAGCCAGAAAAGAAGGAAGTGACCAGTCCTCTCTGTCAAGAGGATATTTTAGATGAGTTCTGCTCCAGTGAGGAGTCAGAAATGATGCTGCCTAGGAAAGATGGAGCTTACAGGCTACTACCTCGATACTTGTGATCTTCTACCGTTGCACTTGTTGGAAAATTATTATAAGTGGTAAATTACTAGATTGTACAATGTAATGTAAACACAACAAATTAATACAAACCAAGACCTGACTACACTCTGTAGAAAATATTTGTTTGTAATTTGTGCTTTTCTACTCTAGTGAGAGGGTGATGGGACCGTTATGTCCTCAGATTAGCTCTAGACTAAAGTGAAGAGGGTCAGTTAGGGACAACCCTGGCATTAATGTAATAAGGTCTACGGTAATGTAATAACCCTTGCATAGCTCAAATAGGAAGAGCTAGGCATCAACATCACATGGGTCAGGGGCCTAATGACCATTGTGGCCATGCTATAATAGACTCAAGGCAATTAAATGTTTTGGAGAAAAGTATGCACCTAATGTATAAATGTACCAGTGCCATCCACCTACACACAACACACAAGTACAATGTTGAACATGGCGGATGCTGAGCATTGTGAACTTGTAGATTTGCACTTAGTCGTTCAACAAAAGTATAAAAATGGTTGTTTACAAATTCATGGGAATGTTTCAAAAAGTTTTAAATATAACATTGATTGTCGAACTGTAAAATTACATTTTATTCAACACATTTCCGGGGGATTAGTTTTCTTTTCTTTTTTGGGGGTGGGGGGTGTCCTGTTTAAGTTTATTTAATTCTACAATTTGGGGAAAATAAAACTTTGAAAATGTCTGTATAATAAAAGCTGACAATTTCATTGTGTTAAACCACGCTTAAAACCCATCCCTCAATGCTTTTCTTTGTCTTTTGCAATATAAGGAAATGGAACGTTTTGCAATCATACCACCAGACTGTGGAATTCATTTTGTGTTCTGTCAAAAGAAGAGTGCAAAGGCAGCACACGGAGAGACATCTAAATGCAAACCAGAGGAAAACAGTTTGCCATATCTCATATTACATGTTTAGAGCAAACCTTACCGCCTACAGTGAAGTATTTTCCAACTCCTCCAGCAGATGAAGCTAATAAGGCCCTGCGGAGATCCAAGCCTGGTTTTCAGGATCAGATGTACTGCTGTAGCCAAGGCTAGACTTTAAAGCGGCAATCAGATTGCATCTACCTGATTTAAAAGGCTGGCAGAATATGTCACATGGAAAACCAAGCATAATTTTGAGTATCAGATAATAATACAGCCAAGACTAGAATACAAAAACAATCATCGGCTGTCGGCTCACATCTACCTGTGTGTGTGTGTGTGTGTGTGATTTACGGGGCAGAAGAGAGCACACCGCTTGCACAGACCTGGTGCCCAACCATTCAGCCTGCAGCTCAGGAGTCTGTACAGCCTAACAACCGTTTGTGGGAAAGGAAATACACTTCTTTGGCAAGTGAGCCACATTCGGGTCAACACTGTGGTTAGATTGTTTCCCGGCTTCAAAAACAAAAAAAGGTCCACACCTCTTCACTGTACATAATTATAGGCCAATCGAACGGGCCTAGGCTTTTGGCACACTAACAGTGCCCTCCCCATCTCTGACTTCCCCAGTCACTTGTGCAGCCTGCCCAATGTGTGTAGGTGGCTCGTAGGGGAGGGTGAGCTGGCTGTCCCCTGAGGCGCTACTAGTGGAACAGGCCGGAGGCAGTGCTGCGGTGCCAACAGAGATAGAGACAAAGCTCCCATTGCTGAGGCTGTTATTTGCCGTGCCAAAGCATTGACCCGCAGCCCTACACTCATTTTCTGGAAGTTACAGGCCCTGCCACACTCTGTCAATGGACCCATTCACCCTGCCGGAGCAAACGCACTTAAAAACGTCTGAATCAATTAGGGGAGAAAATAAAACGTGGATTAATCATCAACGGGAGCCTCGGGCTGAAAGATTAGCCTCCAACACCTGACACTGTGCCGGTGTCACAGCCCACACAAAACCATTTAACGCACACAATGGAGCTACACAGCAGAGGGAACTCAAAACACACACACACACACACACAATAAAATGTCAAGCCAGTTCATCTTCAGCTCACAAGGAAGGGAATCTATTTTATATTTCTTTCGCAAAATGTCACATTTTTCTAAACTAGCCCATCTACAAGCTTACAACATGTCACATCGTGACACATTGTGAACTTGTAGATCAGCTATTTTCGCCATTCATCGTACGACAAAGTATATAGGGCATAAGTGATTATTTGTTTGTCATTGGTTGATGTTGTAGGTGACTTGTTTGCAACTTTAATGTTTGTTTTGTTGCTGCTATGTGTACTGTACATCTCAGGGGCACTGCTTAAATACAAAAACATTGAGAAACAAATAAATGCTTTTAGTTAATGGTGGATGGATGCTCAAGATCAGACCACACCCCTCCCCCAGCAAGCTGCTGTGAGAAGTGCCACAGTGGAGACCATAAAATAAAAGTACCCACAGAGTTTTCAATCCGAAATTTCCTCTGCAGCTTTAAGGGCCAACCACGCGGCATGGAATGTCTAACTGCTGTCTCTCAGTCTGGACAAAATTTAAACAAATAAAGGGACTAATTGGCAGTGGATGCTGTTGAGGCCTGCTGGCAGGAGACCCAGTCATCCACAGTAGCAATGCACACGTTTGTGTGCACACACACACACACACACACACACACACACACACACACACACACACACACACACACACACACACACACACACACACACACACACACACACACACACACACACACACACACACACACACACTCTATACTGTACGTTATATACACAGGCTACTGTTCCAGCATCTTAATGGACAAATATGATATCAAATCTCTACATAGAGGTCTTAATAGTCAGTAAAAAAACAAACAAAACAAAAAACCTCCAGCAAATTTCACCACCTACAGCAAGGAGCAAATGCCACACCTAAGAGAGAAACAGATATTCACAAAGAGCTCCACTAAAACATTCTTTGTCAATGTTTACTGAGAAGTACCAAGTATCCCACTGACAACAAATGAGTCAATTCAAATTTGTCCATCGTTTGTTCGACTGCAGAAACATTTAGTCCCATTTTGTTGGACTGCAAGTCAGACCCTCTTCCACAGCTCATCCTGTAACGTGGTGTACCTCAGATTGCAGCCCTGATGGAAACAAACGAATGCCAGGCCCACAGAAGGTCTTGCAATTTCTTAGGTCAGCATGCTTATAGCGAAAATTATAATCCTGGATGCTTTGCTTCATGCAACGGCCGTGATGGTTAGTCTGTGTCTATGATTTAGGAAGCTACATCATTTTATTTAACTTTTTGTATATCAACATGTTGACCACATCCACAACACTGGGCATTCAATACAAAACAAATTAATGTCTGTAAAATTGCAGATAAGCCAGATAAGCTATGATTATCAATTATAGATACCAGAACAGAGTTATGATTCTATATCATTAATGGCAATCCCTTCTAATATCTTCACTTGTTCTCCTTGCTCTGACACACTGCATTCTGGGACGAATGGAGCTCAACTCGTTCCTTTTAACCAGTGGTGGACTGACAGTACTGTACTTCAGTACATTTTTGGAGTTGTTTTTTTTGAAGCACATGGCTTTGACACCACTACATTTTAAGTAGAAATATTGTACTTTAGACAACATTTTTAGGAAGGTACTCTTGGGACCCAAACTTACAAAAATATATTCTGAATTAACCACCATTTCATAGTGCGACGCGCTGTGAGCTTGTAGATCTGCTATTTTCACTATATTTTAATTTAAACAAAACGAAAAATGGCAAACTGTGCAAACTTTGTTTTTATTTTTGAATACCTAAGTATTTTACTTGTGCACGTATTTGTCCACCACTGCTTTCAACTTATCATTGAGGAACGACAGGCTTTACCTTGACTCCAGTGGAGGTTCGGGGGTGCCTGACCTCAAATGGAAACTTCACGGAGGTGCCTCGCATTAAGAGCAGAGCCAGACATGCCAAAAAAGCTGTGTCTCTCAGAATCAAAGTGATTCTTCACCATATGAATGTCAAGACTGGCTCATGTTGAGATTGACTGAAATAAATACTCTTTCAGATAAAGTCCCGACACATTAGTCACTGCGTCAGTGGAAACTTGAAAACACTATGGGAACCTTAAGTTAGACCACCTCTTGAACTGTCCTGAAATGGGATCTGGGAAAAATCAGCGGAAGAACTGGGAGCAAAATATTAAGACGAATAACCCAGTTTATGTTAGCAGAATGCCAAAAATCATCAGTCTTAAAAAATGCATTATTATTTATTAATTTATTTTAAATAAATAATTATTTTCCGATTGCAATCTCAATCCATCATCGTCACAAAAGGGGAAAACGGTTGCACATGGCTCAACAGTGCTCGCATGCACATTTAGGCTTGATTTTATACTTAGTTGCACACAGGTGTCGCGCATTACAATAGCCAATCTACAAACTCACTACGCATCGCAGCACGACGTGTTGTGAGCTGGTAGATCTGCTATTTTTTGATGTGCAACACTTGCACACAACTAAGTATGAATCAGGCATTAGCCTTTCAAAGCAGAGTACATGGAAGCATGAGAGGAGATCTTTTGTTCCATGTCTGCAGAACAGAAACAAACCACACTTTATGTGCAGAACCCAAATTGCACTCAACTGTGCCATGAAGCTGGGGCCTCACGGTGCAGAGAAACACAGAGGGAGAGAGTGAGAGAGAGAGAGCGAAAGCGAGAGAGAGAGAGAGCGAGAGAGAGAGACAGAGAGCGGGCAAGGGTGTGGGTGAGAGTGGGAGAGAGAAGATGGAGTTGGGATCAGCTCTGCGAGGAGCTTCAGTAGGGAGACAAGCCGTTTAGTTGCCCACTTCTTAAAACAAGGGTAGGAGAGGGTATGTGTGTGCATGTGCAAATGTGTGTTTGTAGAGAGTGTGTGTGTGTGTGTGTGTGTGTGTGTGTGTGTGTGTGTGTGTGTGTGTTGGTGTGTGTGTGTGTGTGTGTGTGTGTGTGTGTGTGTGTGTGTGTGTGTGTGTGTGTGTGTGTGTGTAATGGGGGGGGGACAGGAAATCAAAAATTCTTCAGCACCACAGCCTGCAGCTGGCGGTTGATTGGAAGCAGGCAAGGGCACCAGCTCCCCAGGTCGGCCAACCCTCCCAAGGCACTGTGGGAAATGGGGAGGTCTCACAAAACGGGGGGTGTGGGGGTGGGGGGGAGGTCTCACCAAAACGGGGGTGTGGGGGACGACACACCAGTCTTCCACCTCCTCCTCTTCAGTCCACCGAGAAAATAAGCCCAGAATAACAATCAGAGAGCTGAACCTTTTTTTTGGTTTCCCCTCATAAACAGTGTAAATAACGGTTGAAAAGTTGCCTGGCTGGGTTGTGTGTGTCTTTCTTTACCGTATAAGGAGCAGGGAGAAGGGCAGGGGGGTTAAGAAAGAGTAAGGCGCTTGCTGCAGCTTGAACAGTAAAATCTGGAGCGTTCATTAAAGTTAAATTTTAACCACTTAACGACACACAAACTATAGCGTACCTATTAGTAATCGGCCAACATCCAGCTGAAAATAGAAGATCTACAAGGTCTCAAAGTGACGTGCCGCATTGTGAGCTTGTATATCAGCTATTTCCGCCGAGGAGATTTGGTGAAGAGAGAAAAAGTAGATACCGGTCAATGAAATATACGTATAGGATTTAAGTGGTTAAGCCCTATTTTATACTTGGCTCAGTGTCACGGGGCAAAAACAGCCCACCTACAACGGATTGTAAGGGTGTCGATGCTCACAACGCATTCTAAGGGTGTCGGTATGTTTTCCCTTCCCTCTACACAGGCTCAGTCACTGGTTAACTTTTTCTAAAACCACTCCTTCCCCCAACCCCTTGAACGATTTCTGTGGGCAACAAAATGCTGAGCTCACCTAGCAGCCTCTTGAAGTGCAAATGCTGGTGCCTTCCATCAGAGAGGGTGACAGCTGGTTTAACCTGCAGTTGTCTTGACCACAGGCAAAAACAGTGGGTCTCAAAGGGGCTGAGTGAGAACCGACCCTTAGCTCAGTGTCAGCTGGTAAAAGTAAAACTGGTTGGGTTCTACCATTTGATGCTCACACATTTTTCATATTTTACATCAACGGTTTGGATAGGTCCAAGAATCACAGTGCATTTTTTTGTTTTGCATTTTTGCACGTGGGAGATGAGATAGATTCTCCACATTACCCTTAAAAAGGCAAAACCGGAGTCATGAGAACACCGCTGTAGTACACTGACAATTACAGCCATCACTATAGGTTGAAACATACTCCACGCTAGTATGCAAATGACAACGCCTGGCCAAGCTGACACAAACTCGTACATACTCAAAGTGCACTCATTTTGTGCATCCGTGGAGGTAATAAACCGACAAGAGTTACATTTTGAAACTATAGCTGGCTATATTATGAAACAGCAGAAGAGAACACAAGTCCAAGAAGACCGCTTCATACTGTCTGTCATAAACACCCTCACTGCGTCGCATTGCGATTCTTCAGGCGACACATTCCAGAAAGCAATGATGCGTGAAATCGATCTTGTGTAGACTGATGCGCCTGCATTCGCGCACTTGCGCGGTGGAGTATGTTTCAGGCTTATAACTTAAGCCATCCAGGGCACGGCTGGTAGTTAGGCAGCCTAAACTTTGTACCATGTATCCACCTCGGCTAGGGATCGTTTGAATATTCAATATTAAAGACCAGCAGAATATTCGAAAATTATTTTAGTCCGTCTGTCATTCAGATCCCAAACCCCAACCCCACCAGTCTTCATCTACAGTGCTAAAAACAACACTGTGTTTCACGGTCTCTGGTCATTAATTCCTCATGATGTCCCAGACATGAAGAATAATACCTCCCCACAATAAATAATACAGAATGGAGCTACGCATCCGAGATGTCCAGTAACCCTGGTCAGACAAGCTCTGTCCCTCTTCCTTTTCACGGGGCTCATGATCACGATGAATCATGTTTCTCAGTCGGCATGTGGAAACAGATGACCAGAGGGGTCAGCCATCCAAAACAACATAAACTGATCTTATCTTCACTAAGCTTCACTTTTGACTGTATAAGAGAAGTACGCGGTGACTTGTGTGCATCAATTAATGAGCATCCAAAAAAAGAAGAAATAACAGATACAGTAAATAATGTCAGTGTGAATCCATCTGGTCCAAGTATAGCCACCAAAGCAGTTGTACACAAAGCATTGTTCTGGATTCTTTCCCCCCCGACACGGTCGAGGCAGAAGGCCCCCACCCTAGAGCCTAGGGTCTGCCTGACGTTTCTTCCAGTTAAGGGGGAGTTTTTCGTTGCCACTGTCGCAAAATTGCTTGCTCAGGGTGGGACTGTCGGGTCTCTTCTCTACATGTAAAGTGTCTTGAGACAACTTGTTGTGATTTGACACTTTAATAAAATTGAATTGAATTGATGGTGGATTCTTGCCATGACCGTGGCAAGGAGCCTACAAGGTAAGAAGAGTGACTTGCAGGACCCCTGAATCAAAAAGGCACATGCGCTAGAGTTTTGCGCATATTCATGACATCAGCGATATCCATATATGGGGATTTGTGGATTTATAGATATTTTTGGAGAACTGCCAACTTCACCCCCTCGGGTGGGTCCTTGGCGATGGTTCGGACAGTTCTTGAAATATGCGAAGAAGTTACACACATTTATTTGCATTTGCATTTATAGGATGTTTGCCTTTTAAGCTTTGTAGGCTAAAACGACACAGGGCAGATATGACAAATAACTGAAATATACAAAACCTATTACTGAAATATACAAAGAGAAAATAAATAATGTACTATCACCAAAAATGGTCATATACTTTACCTTTAAAAAAAATATCTAAAAGCCGATCTACAAGCTCACCAAGCCACTTTGTGAACTTGTAGATCTGCTCTTTTCACTTTTTTAAAGACCTAAAGTGGTTAAAGGAGCGTGTGCAATGACCTAGAAATTGTGATGGAAATATGACATTTCTGTTTATTTCATCGAGCCGTTTTGCACAAATGAATGGAAACAATTAGAAAGATTATGGGAATAATTGCGATTAGCTCAAATAAATGTGATACGGTGATTATGTAATTGTGACAGACCTATTCAACAGTAGAAGACTGGGGTTACTATTATAGTGGGCACCTCTGTATGCATGAATACAAGCATCCACGCTCAGTCAGTAGATAAATAAAGGTTAGAACACACAAACAGACATTTGGCAGCCACAGTACAATTGCAATTGTTTCAAAATTCCAAGACGCCAAGAATTATGCCCAGCAGGACAGCCACTAATAAAGCACGGCAATTTACACTCACTTTGCAAACAGTTAACAGACATGCAGTAGGCTACACAATGATCAAGTAATGAAGTCCTCAGCGCTGAAAAACAACTCCAGCCAGACTGAATTTACATAATTACATAAGAGCATTTCAGTTAGGATTTTTCTCCTTCAATGAAGATTTATGAGTCAGTAATTCAGACTGGCTTGCTTACATCTATCTGTTGAAATGAGAGAGAAGAAGAGTCCTAATTTCATAAAGAGGATCTCTATGATGCCGTGCCCAAATGCATTAGAAGATGCTTTTACAAACCAAACCATAGCTGGTTATGCCGATCTATTTCAGATGCTCCTTAGAAAACACTGTTGAAATGTGGTCCATTTGTAAAAAAGAAAATAACTAAATAAAAGGCAAAAGGAATCGATGCAACACGTGTAAAAAAAAAAGGCTTTTCAAGTACTGCAACTATCAATTACTTCTTTGATGAATTGAGAATAAAAGTTTTGATAATATAATCAATCAATCAAGGCAATATCAATTCTAATTGATTGTTGTTTACAATTGTTGGACTGGAGTTCATGGAGTTTCCCATTATGCTACTATATTTCAAGACATGTACAAACAACATGATGTCTTTGGTGTCTTTATTGTTTGTGTATTATATTCAGTTGACACTATCTGGGGAGATTTTCACATCTACTCTGACTTTTGTGTTCACCCCAGACAGTTTTTAAAGTAGCTTGATTCAATATTTAGATATTTATATGATAAGCTTAGCTTTCATATCACACACCATATACACTGCGGTAACGTTTACCAGCAAAAATAAACATATATATTTGTTCTTCCAAAATGAATTATTTAATTTATTTTATTTTATAATTGATTCAATCCATTTGTTAAATGTATTATAAGAGGATCAGACCAGTGGGAGAAGGTGGATGTAGGAAAACCAAGGAGGAGCCTAGGCTTGATTTGAGAAATGGACACATGGGACGAATTTTAAAAAGACACCAAAGCGCATAGTCGACTGACATCTGTAATTCCACCATCCATGTCATTATCCTCACAGACTGCCTGCAGCTGGTGTCAAACTGTTTTCCTAAACTTTACTTAAGGCCTGGGTAACATACATGGTTTCTGTCAAGTCCAAACAACCTGATTGTATGTCAAGATGATTCCCTTCCAAGTAATAGTGCCTAGGTGGGCAAAGGTGGGTGGTATGGCTATTTGTCAGTATTTCATTTATCTAAATATTGTCATTGCTTTATGTCTTTATTTATCAACTGGCTAAGGGAGAAGATAGATATGAAATTGAAGAATTATTTATATTATTAAATTAACCAGCCCTAAGTTGTATGTATGTGCATGTGTGAGACCAAAATGGCAAGTCAGGCAACAATGATAGAATTATCACTTTTCATAACATTGTAATTAGGCCCGTCGCAATTACATAACTGCCTGATTTTCAATTACTTTGACGTTGTTTTCCACCGTTTTAGATTTGACCGACGCTCTATATATGGCCTGTTTTGGCCATAATAGATTGTTTATTTTGATTATCGGTGCCTGTCAGTGTCAGTCATTTATTTGTTTATTGTCAGTAATAGGCTCTGTGTAGCCTATTACTGAAGCCTGTGGGTCGGGTTGGCCAATCAGGGAAGCCGATGCCTTCATTCCAACATACACACAGATTCAGTGCGCTCTCCACCGACCCGCAGGCAGACAGATACAGACATCCCCAAAAAAAAAAAAAACGCACCTGGGGTGACAGGGCTTTTTCAGTTGCAGCCCCCTCCCTTTGGAACCCACTCCTACCTCCCATCAAAGCCGCCTCCACTCTTGCCGTGTTCAAAGCCTCCCTCAAAACCCACCTTTTCAGACTTGCTTTCCCCGCCTAACTCAAACCAAATCTCCCTTTCTGCTTTTTAGTCTTAGCTTAATGTTTTTAGCCTTTTAACCTTTTCACTCCAAATGAAGTTTATTTGTATTATTATTATCATCATCATCATCATCATCATCATCATCATCAGCGGCTTTTCGGTTCTCGACAACCGCTGGTCGAACCAAATTCCCACTTGTCAATGTGGGAATCAATCAATGATCATGATGTAATTTCAGATATGGTGTCCTAGCTGCTTGAACACTGATATATCAGCAAAATGAATCAGTACCTTAAGCACTTAATACCTACTTTGTCGTATGAAAAATAGTGAAAATAGGTGATCTATCAGTTCACATCACGTCACATCACGTGAGATTTGTAATCATCCATTTCCACTATAAAATAATTGTTTGAACATTTTCCCAAAATAGGGGCGCCAGGGTTAATGTGGTTAATACAATGAAAGAGAAAAACACAGGGTTGGTTGGCGCAATTAACCCCCATAACGCTAAGTACAACAATAATATCATTTATTGCCAACACCACCAGCAAGAATCACAATAATAGTGCAGCTTCATGAATGGCTGCAGTGAGAAGTTGTGCAACACCAACAATCCTCCTGGAACCCTCAATGCTCCTCCTCAGTCCTCAGAACCCCCTCCTCCTCCTCCTCCCTGCCTTCAGGCATTATATGTCAGGACCACAGCCTGAGCTTAAAATAGCTTCAGTGACAAGAAAAACCTTATCCCAAACCACTAATCTTTTTGTTTTGCTTGAGCCAAGAATATTTGAATTAAAAGCAAGGGTGTGAGCAATCTACCGACGAAAAATGAGTAGCCTATGTGAGAATGAAAGAAAGAAAAAAAAAGAAAAACCGAAAAAGAAAAACAGTGTAGCAACAACCAACCACCTCCACAGGGCACTCTGCACAGAGTTTTTTTCCTTACATTGTGGAAACATTAATTGCCAGCTGACAAGCCCCAACACAGACTCTCATTGAGCAGGTATTGGTATAATCTATAGGCTAGAGTTTCCAAGCAACTCTCCAGAAGGATAGGCCGCATGATGGAGCTTAAGCCTAATTTAGCCTATACTTTGTCACATGCCGGGTGTCACTTGATGAAAATAACTAGATTTTCGGTAAGTGACACCGTCGTGCCATGAAGCATAAATTAGGCTTTACTTTCCAGCAGTAAAATGTCAGCAATAGAGCTTACCTTGCAGATCCATGTGACCACATGTGTTACTGTCACACCTTATGGCAGCAGTTTGCTTTGGAGGAAAGCTAGACCTAGACAGCTTTACATATGTTATGTTTGCATCCACGGCAAGCAATATACAGTATTCCTTATTTTCCCTGTCAACACAGGCCTATTCACAGTAGTAATACACTTGTTTCTGCACAGCAGGTATGGTGATGGGGAGTTGTGGTTCTTGCAAACAATGATAATTTTGTTTTGTTTTGTTTTGTTTTATAGGAGGCCTATAAGATTGTGAAAGTTGGATAATAGTTGAAAATCCATGCAGGTAAAACATAAATGCCAGTGAATGTCATAGTGACACTGTTCTTACTTACATTGTAGATCAGCTATTTCCGCAGTTATTTGTCATATCTGCCCTTTGCAATTTTTGATTACGAAGCCTAAAAGGCAAACAAAAATTAAACTTTTATTCATACATTTGTTCCAATGTTCAATGCCAAAAACACAATTAAATTGTTTGTACGACAATGAATCGTCAACTTAAATGTTGTAATCGGGACAGCCCTAGTTGACATGCCCACAAGCAGCCAGGGGCAATGGCATGCAGATTTCTTCTGCATAGTGCGTTCGGCTTCGCTTCTCAAAAAAGCAATATGATTTTACAACTGCACACATTACTATTGATTGCTAAAGATTTGGACAAAAAGGCCACACCATTATTAGACATTAGACACTGGCTTCTTCCATAGGTTGTTACTGACCGAAACAAGGGTTGAAACAGTTAATTGAAGTAATTGATTTAATCGAATATTACATTATAATGAAATAATTGATTTTGTGGAGTGGAGGAGGGGATGAATGTTTTTCTTTTCTTTCAAAAACAGCCCAATTTCAATAACAGATCTACAAGCTACAATGTCACGATGTGTGACGTGCTGTGAGCTTGTAGATCGGCAATTGTCTGTATTTTTGTGTGACATTGTTGTACGATAAAGTATAAAATAGGTCTTAAATGGTTAATCAGACTAGTCGATTGGCGATTAAAAAAAAAACAATTAAAATGTCGTTGCATTGCATCTATTCGTTAATCAAAAAAAATATGATAAAAAACACATGATTCTTGATTATTTGATTGAAAAAAGTAATTGATAATAATCACTAAGAAAATATTAAATGGACAGCCCTTGTTGTTACTCATATCAGTGATAACCGAATTACCACTGAAAATATGAAAATAAAGTGGATGTCCACCCAATTTCCTTTTCACCGTCATGTAAATGACTCCAACTAGAAACCAAATGGGCCCAAGCCTATCTAGCTTGCTGCTTTGCAGGAAAATTAAATATTTTAAAATAACTAATATATCTTTGTGAACGGAAACCACAAACAGATGACAGGTTCCTGTCACAACTTTTGCAAGGCGGACTCTTCCACAAGCATTTGAAGACTGTGGAAGAGTTCTGGCTTAAGAGATCACTGATAACCAAACTCACTGCAGAGAAGAGAAAGTTTGGAGATTCCAGCAAACCAATGCAATGTGATGTAAAAAAAATATAGAATAAATAATTGTGACAAAGAAACGCTCCAATGCAAACCTATAAAATATGCCAAAACATTTATATAAAGCAGGGGTTTATATATGGGGTATATAAATCAGTTGGACGCCTGTCTGACCGCTCTATATCACAGCATTGCACAAAGGCATCTCAGCACAGCAGCAGGGCCTCTGGCCTGAGTCAATGCTAAATAGCGAGGCGCTCTCTGCCCCATATATTGTTATTTATTATTTCCCGTTGCTGCTCCGTCTGTGTGGATCCTGTTATATTTGGACGGCCTCTCGGACCAACGGCTTTTTGTTTCGTCATGAGAGAAGCCTTTAGATCTCCTTCCAAACGATGCCCTGGAGCAACGAGGTATGGAGTAACGGGTGTTTTACGACACAGGCGACAGGAGAGAGGCGATGGGAGGCATGTTGCCATAAGGCTGCATGATTATCTCAGTCCGTTTGCTTAATGATATGATAATCACAGTTATCAATCAGGGTTATTAGACTGCAAATCAAAATCCAAATAAATGGACCCACGCAGGGGTCCATTTAGTGTCAATTTAATTGACATTTACCTGTCCATTTTTACACTCTCTGAGTTTAATTGACACTCTGGATTTTGCTGTGTGGATATGAGAAATAACACTACTACACCTTGTGTCCACATCACTATTTTGGCAATAAATTAAATGACATCAAAGCACAATTAAGCCAGAGTTATACTTAGATGCATGTGGGTGTCGCTCGCCAAAAACAGCCAATCAAACTTGTGGACCGGCTATTTTCGATGTGCGTTTTTAACCAAACACACTACATCAGAATGGTACAGTGCAGTCCCCTCTGGTAGTTGCCCTTGATGCTCTACCACCACTTTCCCTTCGAAAAGTCAAGTGTCTTGCTCAGGCACACTTCGACATGTATGCGGTCACAGACTGGGAGGCGAACCGGTGACCTTCTGATCTACAGCCGGCCGACCATCTATGGTGAAACTACTGAAGATATCATGCCAATATTTGGAGTTACAGTACATGATGGCAAGGTAACGAAACAACCCAAACCTCTATCAAAAATGAATTGTGCATTTAATGTTTTAATAATGGAAACTGTAGAATCCTTGATTATTAAACTCATTACTTTGCTGTGCTAGATGGCTGGTGAACATCAGGAAGGGGAAGAGATAGATGTGGGTGTTTTCCTGTGCCTTCATGAGAAGCTGAAGGATGCAGCTGGGGTGAGTTTCTCTCAAACCGTTTAAATACTCCACAATTAGGCCTTAGTTACAAGCAGAGGGGTCTCCAAAGTCATCAACCTTTCCTGTAACTCATGTGAACATTTGAAAAATCCCAAATAATCCCGTTTTTATATATAAATAAATAACCATCAGCCACAGTGCAAGTACATTTTAGCTGTGGCTTGCAAAGGTTGTCTACTCTACTAGTGATGTTATCATAAAATTAGGCATCAATTCTAAGTAACATACCGTATAGTGACAGAGCTGCTGAACATTGGTATGCACTGACCCAAACAACAAAACAAAAAACTAAACAGTTAAAATTATTTCCTGCTCTTTCAGATGGCTTTCAGAGAGAGATACTCTGCATGTGGGCCTCTGTTCCCACACTACACTCCCCAGAGGAGCTCCCGTCTCTGTCCACAACAAGTCATATCATGACTCATGGACATGTGGCAAATTTAACCTGCTGGCTGCTACTAAAAACAACTGAGTACATGCTGAGTCGTAGTTTAAAAACTACTGAGTAGTAGCATGTGTACTGCAGTTTCCGGCGACACGAAAGCTAACGCTTAAATTGCAGGCGTTCGGCTGACTTAATACAGAGAGACAGGTGGGACATCACTCAATGATGCCTTTTGTTTAATGAAGTTTCCAACAGCACGTGTGATGCACACTTTGGCTGGTGTGAGGAATTGAAGATCTTCTTGATTACAGGACAGCGTCTCTGACCACCAGGCCACCATGCCTGCCAGCCCACGTCTGTTTTGCTGAAGTGAGCATCTGGTGTTCAGTCATTCCTATGGGGAATGACTGAAGACAAAACAACCTATGGCTACATCCCAACGAAGGCATATGGTCAGAACACATTGCGAGTTCAAAAATAAACATTGTCAAGTACAAGTACAACAATGCGAAATTAATGAAGCCACTTATAGGTGTCTTTGGATTCCATTGAAAACCACCAATAATAAAAGTGCACCTTTCAATCCCTACTTGATTAGGGTGACTCATGAGCCACCCCGCCCCTTTACTGCTCGGTCTTCTCATGCTCTTTTCAGCAACTTCTCATTTGTCACATTACACAGACGGAGCAGCAGTTGAGTGGAAGAAAACGGTAGTACTGTAAACGAAAACCGATCTGACAGCAGCAAGGGTTGGAGGAGGACAGAGCATTAGGAGCAGAACAAGGGGGTTGGGTGGGGGGGCTAAATAAAGGTTCAGAAACAGTTGGTTCTGATGGCTTTTCCGACACAAGTTTCAAAGGGCCACCTGGCTTCCATGGTCCACTGTGTGGCAACAGATTTTTTCCACTACAGGCAAGTTACTGTATTTGTTAGCTTGAGAGTCATGGATACGACCCCAACAGTGCTTCCAGGTCGGAAAGCGGTAGGTTGCCTCATTAACTCATCAAGTAGCTTAGCGTCAAGGCTACAGAAAATCAAGATTAATCCGAATTTGCAGTGCACTGATGTTATCGCAGACGCAGAGTGTTGGCCTTTTGCTGAAGATGCATGTAGGCTATGTCATAATGTGTTATTGTGTGCCAAAGCATGCTTATGGCTGATAGAATACATTTTCACTAGACTAGACTTTTGCAAAAATCCCAAGTCAAGCTTTTCCTAAATTAAATACAAATTAAGCATCAGTACATTTTACAGCCTTGAATGTTTATTGAAAAACTGTAACAGGTTCTACAGTGGGTTTGTCCCTGGTGTAGCGATGTCTGCTGATGATCATATAATTGCCGCTAACATCTGTATAGATTCTACAGTGGTGCGATTACAAAGCCTGGCGATATCTAGCATGGAATCTCAACAGTCGACTATGCTCTGTCCTTGGGATAACAGCGCTGCATACAAAAAAAAAGCCATAAATACCAGGCATAACTTCCATGTCAATCCCATACCACAGCCCCACCTTCGAGAGGAAGTCACACACCTCTTTCAATGGTGCAACAATGCAGACACGCAGAGATGGCATGCCATCGGACTGACAAGATTACACCCAATGTTTCCTACCACACAAAACCAGGTCTCTTTAAGGTGATCAACTTCCTCCACAGAATGGATCCGTTGAACCTCCCACGGACGGGGGGGGGAAAAAACAGGGTGACTGACTGCAGTTTTCTCTCATCACTCACTCCAGGCTGATCAAACACAATGGACATGCGTACTCTCAGGGCGCTTACCACTAATATGCCAAGCATGCAACAGTCAGTTCCCCTTTACTGTCTTACTAAATACACTTACTCTATGTCAACATGCTCTTTGAGAGCACACAGCCTGCAGAATATTAGGACCGTTTCTGTGTTTGGCTTTGGTTCAGGGGTCTGTTAAGCCTGTGGTTATTATTGTCCCTATGGCCAAATCGATGTAGGACTTCAGTTAGTACAGATGCAACAAAACTGATACTAGAATCAGATATCACGCAGATACCCTATGGTATTGGTATTAGTGCTGGAAAACGTCCCGAGCACCAAAATATTGAGAACAAGAGCCATGTGTCACATATAAGAAATATCAAAAAAGAAACATATCGGTGGCGTTTTCCCACATAGTAGGAAGTTAGATGGCTCTAATGAGTCTCTCAATTACTTTTGAACGGTGACCCCGTACTAATCGTAGTCTATCATTCAGCAGTGTCCAATGATGGTGTGTTTGCATGTCCCTTCGTGCCCTCTGATCAAATCCCTTAACTTTGCTTCTTCTCCACTGGGCCTTCCAATAGCCTTCTTATGGGAGAGTTTTCAGCATATTTTGATTATCGCAACAATATCGTTAATCACATCTATTTTGGCCACAATAATTGCGATGAAATTTCATACAGTCATCCCCGTGCTCACACTTTAGTGAAATACAAATAAATAAAAATAACGTTGCATCCCCTGCTTCAGTGCATCTCTGGACCTCCACGTGCTCAGCTAAGGAGAAAAAAAAGAAAACCTCTACCGGAAATGCTTCCTGCAGCTGCTAGGAGTATTATTCTCCACCTTGAAGCCAAGCAAAAGACAAATGGCAGCCAAGTCATGTGACCTGCTCTGCCATTCAGTCTTATTCCGCCCGCTCTCAAAACATTCTAGTCATTCTTGTCTCACTCGCCAAGCGGTGCCTTGTTCTCCAGATCACAGTAATTGACTGGTAATACGGTCCGCCGTAATGGCCATGGTGGCTATCAGATAAGTGGATGCCGTAAGCCTCTCTGCTAGCGGTAACCAGTGTATAAAGCCTGACTTAACAACTCTAACCCTAGTGCCAATATTCTGCAGATAGCAGATCTGCAGATTTTATTTTCTATAGTTATTTTCGGCAAAGACATTTAGTGTACAGCAAAAACAGGAGGGGGTCTAGTATAGAGCCCTGGGGGACCCCGGTCAACTAAGTATAGGGTTTAAGTGGATCAGACGTGATTGTCTGAACATCCCATGTGCCGGCGTATAATCACATAAACACGGCAAAATCGCTTCTGTCAACGGCAAAGGATTTGGGACTCCCAGGTGCACGGCAAACCCAGCTGTGAGACCTACACTGGTGTTTCAACTACCAAGTCTGTCGTAGAGAGAATGAAACGGTTCCAAAATTGCACAAGAAATAAATAGTTTCAAAAGTAAGAAATGTTACCAAAGTCATATTGTAAAAGCATTAGCCTAGAAAATTATACCTCCACGATGTTAGGCAGATTACATGAAACCCAGTGGGCTTGTAGGTTAGTAGGGTACATTTTGTATAGGATTATCCTCCACTAACACTAACACAGAAAATGTACTACCGTGAAGAAAAAATAAATCTGTTATACAAGCATGTAATACAAGCATGTACTATACAGTGCTATACATACTGCTGGTACACAGTATGAGAAAACCTAGTGTGTGCTCAAATCGCTCTTTTCCCACAGCTGGTCTGTGCGTGGAGGCTGTGCATGTGCAGGGAGCGAGTGGCTCTGCTGGTGCCCACAGAGGACAGGGAGGGACAACACCGCACTCTGTGGCTCTGCCTCGACTGGCACCGACAGGTGTGCTTAGGAGGGTGCCAGCACCATCCTGGCCTGAGGCGATGCAGAGACAGCAGCCAAAACCACACACACACACACGCACGGGAACAGACCATACACATACGCAAACACCAAACATGCACCGACCATCCGCTACGCTAGTTCATTGGTGCACGGAGCGATATGCAGTCTCACACGAGACACAACCACACACACACACACATACAAAGACCCACGGCAGTACATTCCTGCAAGGAATAACGTGGCAGAGCAGCTCTGTTATGACATCTCTAACCAGGAGCTGAGCGGGGCCCATAGGACTTGGGAGGTCGGAAGCCAGTGGGGGTGAAAGAGAGTTAAGGAGGAGGGTCAAGGAGAGGGCTGAGGATGGCCAATTAAGGCTCAAAGGACAATCTAGACTATTTGGCCAACTTAGTTGGCTTATTAATCAGAATTATTAGTAACAATAAAGGGTTAATTGAAAGGGTTAATTGTGCAGCCCTAAAGAGGAAAGGAGCCCACAAGGGAGGTTGCTCTGCACTCAGCTAATACCCCTGGCTGCTCCACTGGACTCCTTTAAAAGTCAAGAGAAGTTTCCATGGATCAGTAACCAGGAACAAGGAAACTATCAAAAACAACCCAAACAAAGGGAGGCTTTGGGCAACTGGGAAGACGTAAAAAAAAAAAGAAGCCCCCTCCCCTTTCTCTCTCTCTCAAGCTGCAGCAGTGTGGCCTGCTTCCACCTTTACAAGCGTGTACCCAGCAAGCTCCTCTCTCTCCATACTAGTTCTGTGGGTACTTATGGAAAATTTCTTCTTCCGTATTAAAAGAGGAAAAAAAACATTCTGATGTCTTTGTGCACTGTATAAGCATGCAGCAAAAGAGCAATAGGGGTGGGTTGGGAAGAGGGTGACAGAGACGGCTTCAACAAGCTTTACTTTTGTCTATGTTTGCAGTGTTGTTTAAGGCTGCAACAACTAATCGATTAATCGATTAATAATCGATTACTAAATTAGTTGCCAACTAATTTGATAATCGATTAATCGATAATCGATTAATCGATAATGGAATGTAATTAATTCAATGTAAAATTGGCTATTTTATCCAAAATGTTAAAAAAAAAAAAAAAAATTGGAAAGTGTTTATGTAAATTAAAGTATACATGATTAGAACATGCTTAAACATTCGACAATTAAGGTCTAATATTTCTACAAAACTACAAATTGTCTTTATTTTTAGATAGAACATGCCTTAAACTTCAAAATTATAAGGTAATTGCTTAATAAGTGCGATAATCCGATTAATCGATTAATCGTTTAAATAATCGCCCGATTCATCGATTATGGAATTAATCGTTAGTTGCAGCCTTAGTGTTGTTGTGCAATCTGTGTTGGGGGGGGAAAAACAAGAGGACTCCCCTCCAAGCTCAATGGGAAGTAAGCTTGTTTTCTTCCCCTGGAGCTCTGGTTGGGATCGAGATGTGAGAGTTGCAAAACATCGCCAAATGTAAGGGCTTTAATTCAATATACCGCTACTGCTGCAAGAATCTCAGAAAGAGAGAGTGGGAGAGATAAACAGAGAATGGTAGAGGGAGAATGGGGGGGGGGGTGATCAAGAGAGAGAGAGCGAGAGAGAGAGGGAGACCCACACAGACAGTTGCCCTTGGCAAAGCTACACTGAACCACAACAAACAAAAGCTTTGTCGACTCCACTGTCCACCACACCCTGACCAATATGTTTTCTGAGCGAGCCAGGCGGCGAGGGAGTGAGGAGGGCTGAGGGCCCGAGGCCCACGCTGCACTGATAGGCAGCCAGATCAAAGCCCCCACTCCCCCCCCCCCAATGTTTGGGGAGCAGAAGAACCTGAGCGAGAGATGAAAGGCCAACTGTGGGAGAAATGATGAAGGGCAGAGCAGCTCCTCCCTGCATGGCGTTTTAAGACAACAGGACGGTGAACAACACGAGGAAGGCAGCGTGTGTGTGTGTGTGTGTGTGTGTGTGTGTGTAGCGTGTGTGTGTGTGTGTAGCGTGTGTGTGTGTGTGTGTGTGTGTGTGTGTGTGTGTGTGTGTGTGTGTGTGTGTGTGTGTGTGTGTGTGTGTGTGTGTGTGTGTGCGTGCGTATCTGTGAAGGAAGTTAGGGGGAGTCAGTGGAGACACACACACACACAGGGCCAGAATCTGTCCACAGGATAAGCGGTGCAGTGATAAGACAACCGCCTGCAATATCTGTACCTCAGAAAACAAGCTGTCAAGCTAATATGCTTACCAGGAGAATAAAACGGCACCAATGCTGGGGAAGCACGGAAAAACAAATTCCTGTAAACTGTGCATGTGTGTGTACGGGAGTAGGGGGGTTCAAATGGCTATTTCTATGGAATAATACCATCCTAATGAAGACAGGAAAAACTGTAAAGTATATGGAAACACATGGGAAATGGCAAAAGGTAACAGAGCGTTCAGCAATGGTACTTAAACAGAGTCCTCCTTGATGTCCTGGTTCATCCATGCAAGACAAAGGGAGGAGCGCACATCAATGTTGTGGAGGTGCCGAGCATGGTGAAAAAAACATCAAGTTTAAAAAGATAAAGCAGTCGCACACTTGTAGCCTTGACAACAAAGTATTCTTAAGTTCAGGTGATACAGTAGGTGTGTGACTGCTGATCCATGTAACAGACAAATTCTTGCACAGCTTCTGTGCTATGTGGCTGTAGTTTGCACCATCGTGTTGTCGTAAGGAGACACGATGGCAGTTTGAACTTCGGCCAGTTGTTTCTCTTTGCCAGATAGTGCTTCGCCATGTCAAAATGTGGGGAACAGGTTTCGGTCTTGGCACTTGGGTGAGGTGGAGAACAGCATGTTAGCATTTTTAGCATTCCTCCTTCACACTAGCCTCAAACTACCTCAACCATTTCTCATTCAAGCTCCCCTCAAATATGCTAGCTCAAAGCCAGCAGAGCCCATTGTTTTGATGCTATGCTAACAAGCCATTGGTAAGGTAGCTGCAGGATAAATGAAAGAATGTTCTTCCCGCCGCAATGTGACATGTGTCTGGCGAAAATAAGGAACAGACTAAATCACATTACTGTTTAAAGACCCTTCCTGGTGTTGGTGCTCTTCGGTTTGAGCAAGCCTAAGGCTGGTGTATAATGTTATTATAATACAGACAAGCTACACAGAGACACTGGCACTAGGGCAGTGGTTCTCAAAGTGGGGTCCACCGTCCAGGGACCCTCTGGGTTCTTTGAGGGGGTTCCAAATGGACCCTTACAGGCCTGTAACTCTGACAGTATACAAATGGAACCATTTGGGTCCATTTGGTTCCACACTTTCTGTGAGTTATGGGGGTCCTTGAAATTAAAAAAGTAAAAAAAGAGAACCACTGCACTAGAAGAAACTAGTGCTAGAGGAATTGTATTTAACCCACCTCCTCTTTAAGCCATAAAACAAGTAGGGCTGCAAATCGATAGCGATAATTCTATCAATCACTTTTTCAATTACTCAAGAAGCACTTTTCTTTCTGATCTAATCGAGTAAAAAAATGTGTCTGATTAACCACTTGAGCCCTATATTATACTTTTGTCATACAACAGTGTCACACAAACATACAAATAAGTAGCTCAGAATGCATCGATGAGATGCATTGTGAGCTTGTAGACCACAGAACCACAGCAGGTTCAATCGTACAATGCTGCTGCAAGAGCATACCAACTGTGTGCATGCCTGTGAGGTTGCAGATTCAGGGTTTGTCGTCCCCCGTTACTTAAATACTTTTCAAGTTTCATGAAGTTGTTTTCTCAATGTTAGTTCATCCAAGATGGGTTTTGTTTCTGCAATGCCCTCATTCACACTCAAATGCTCGTACCGTGCAGTTTCCCCATACAACCACAGAGTTCAACTGTACGTCACTGAGCAGCTCCACTGATGCAGTTGGGAGTGAAGTAATCTCTCAAGACAGATTCTACTAACAGCGGAATCTGTCAGCACCACTGCCTTAAACATGTAGTGTTGTTATTAATAGGAATAAACACCGAAGCACCCGGGAGGAAGAGGACTAAGGAAGGGGAGGGGCCAAACCGAGTTCCTGTTTCGACACAAAAAAGGAGGTGGTGCCCGCAGAAGCAAAAAAAGAAATAAATGGATTACCAGATTGGGAGTCAAGAGCCTTGCTCAAGGGTGCTTCCAGTGAGGGAAACAGAGTTTGTCCTTTACATTACCCGCTAACATTGTCCCACCAAGGCCAGGATCTGATCTAGCAATATCTGATCTGCTTTTTTTGTTTTACTTCCTAAAGATGTACTCTGAACCTTGCCTGAATTAATAACTTAGGATGTTAAATGAGGACGGGACAAAGCCTAAACTTTCTCCAATAGTTTAGCACTGCAGATTATACTGTAGCTATGAGCTACAGTAACACTGGCTATGCTAAATCACTGTAGAATGCTGTGCTGGGTGTACATAATGTATGTACTGTATGTTAATGAAACCAATTCAAGAGGACACAGGGCTTTTGGTCATTAACCTCACAGCCTTTCTTGAATGTGACCAAAATCCCTTGTGTAAATTTTAACTTTAAACGCTGCGTGTAAAAATGGACAGAGATTTTTACAATGGGTCCATTTTAAGAAGCAAAAAACAAACACGAATAGCTTGTATCCTGTTAAAAGCACCACATATTGAGAAGGAGGCAAACGTGTTCAAACTGAGGCAGTTATGAGAAAGATGCAGGAATAAGATGAAGTGTTTGTGTCACATGCATATCCTGCAGAGTGCAGACACTACACTACGGTGTCTTCAGGCCCATGGAGCACACACTAGCACAGAGGGACTGTGAGAACTGCTCAACTGTGTTCCTGCCCACTGATTCTGAGGAACTAGATTTGAACAGTAGCATGGAAGAAGAGTGACGCACATACAGTAACCCTTGATGAAGTTAACAAGAAGACGTGTCTTGAAATTAAGAACTCCATTCTCTGAAATGATAACATACTGTTTCCTCTATATTAAACAGACATTGAGTGATATTACTTATTTAAGGTAAGGATGTTTCCCCAAATTAATGAATACATAGCAGATTATGTCAAAAATCAGGTAAACCTGATTCAAATAAATCTAACATTAAAACAAAACAGTGTTTTACAATAATGGTCAGACTCATGACTCTTCTGTCTGAAAGTAAGCAACTCTGTCATGTGTAAATAAGTCATGAGATGACCTGAAAGCCAAGTGGTTAGGGCGCACACCATATGGCGCAAACTAGCGAGTTCCCGGTTCAATTCCTGGCCAGCCAGACGATGCTTTATGTCATTTCCCTACTATCTCTCTACATCTATCACAGTAAAATAAAGGCTTAATAATGCCCAAAACAAATGATAATATAAAAAAAAATGCAATTCATGTAAGAGAACAAAATTGATGTGGGTTTAATTGATTACATGTTTAACCCATGTGTTTTGACAGTGCATTTTCTTGTCACACAGAATAAAGAGCCACCAAATACTACTTGGGTCAGCAACTTCTATTGACCTATAAATCTTTTTCTTTTTAGATGAGAAAACAGGGGGGGTAAATGCCCCAGGCACAACTAACAATGCCTAAGTGTCTCAAAAGCTGCGCTGCTGTCTTTGCAAACATGCCTGTTTAACACACGCGCAGCTCTGTTTTTAATTAGCCTAAATGCTACATCCAAAGAGAGCCTGCTATATTCCTTTAATTGACGGTTGCGCTACTATCCCATTTCATAGCCGAGTTCCTGCAAAGGGAAACTTGAAAAACACTTAATTCAAACACTTAATTCAAACACTTAATTCAAACACTTCATTCAACAACACTTCAAAAACACTTTATTAGCATGAAAGGCTTAATTATTTCACCGTGTTGGGCACTGATTTACAAGGTGGTGTAGCAAAGGAATGGCTATTTTGAGATAATGGATTTTGCTGAACAATTTGCAGTCAGTTGGGTTTAGTGGGTCATGCTGGGAGTGATGTGGCTTGGATTCAAAACCTGAGATAATGGATACTGACATTTTGAATACCTTAAAACCTGGCTTCAGTCACTTGTTGTTGCGTTGAGATTAAATGTTAGCGCTTGTGCCCATTACAGTTTTCCCTTAAGTGCCTGGGTAGCATTGTTAGCAATTAGTATAGAATCTTAATTGATCATTGGGCACAGCTAAGTGGAAACTTGCAGGGAGCTCTTCCCTTTGGTTTCAGTGGTGACTGGTGAACACTGTACCCATACCAATAAGTCCATAAGCAAATGAACAAATGTAGGCGCGTCTTGGATTTGTTTTTCCGTTGTTGTGACAAGTGCTTGCAAGGACACATGATCACATATGATTGAAAATGTCAAAATGAATTACTTGACTCCACTTAATGATCAACTGGAATGGACTCTCAGAAATGTAATTCATGACAATTCTTAGGCTCTGAATATAACAGATAGGCTGCTCAGCTATGAGACGGAAGCTTTCAAAGAAGCATTGAAAGATTTTAGAGGAACAGAGAGGCTGGTAGAGAAACAGACCCTCAGGTTAAGGGCACAGAGGGGAGGGGCAATGTACAAATAATCGCAACATAGGATGTGGTTCACTCTTCTGCTCCCGTTTCCTGAGGCACAAGAAAGACAGCAAGAAGGTAGGCTATAATAATACCTTTGACTTTGTGTGCACTGTGCACCGTATCATGCGCTCAAGGCGCATGACCGCAGAAGGCCAACAAAATGGAACTGAATCTCCTCTGCAGAGTGTTTGCAAAGTTACTGACAACAGATACCCTGGCTCAGAGTGAATGAAACAACTTTCACCCGGTCGTGCAAAGAGAAATTGTTCATTTGTAAAGTTTGCAGGAGGTTTGAGCTATGACCTAAGTTCACACACAGTCCAAAACAATTAACTACTCATGTCAATTACATTTCATCAGTTTTTCTTATGAGCTGCACAGAGCTATTCTTTCTCAATAGATCATCCTCCTTCCCATCCAGCCCAATCATTGCCACTGCCCATTGCCCAATAACACTAAATTAATTACGCTATACTACTATAGAATCACAGAGATTGCTGTTAAAAGCCAAGAAAAAACAATGCGATTATGATTTACCAATACGATGCGTCATATTATGTAGAAAGTGGGGTGACAGAGGCGCAGTAAAGGGGGGATATATAACCTACTATGCAAAGGACATTTTGTTAGGAAGAGTCAATGCTGTTTCTTTTCCTCGCTGTATTTCTGTAATAGTGATTTTGAAAAATATAATTGGGAGAGTTCCTACTCTTTTGATTGAAACATGCACAGCTCATTAGAGCAGCAAGCTGCAGTGCACAATCACATGTCCTCAAGTACAAGTCTGTTTCAAACTAGAAAGATGCGTTGTCTTGTCTCATGACGAGTACATCATTTCCTAGGATGCAAGTCTGTTCCTTGCATATTAATAAACGGCCACGATCTGGCTAGCATCTCTATTCACCAACTTGCAACAGTTAGAAATGACATTAACTCTCACGGGAGTTAACGATGATCATTGTTTGCAAACGGATACGTTCAGTTCACCATCCACAAAAACATGAGCATACTCAATGAACACGTTCATGTTAGCGCATTCATGCATAACACTTACTGTAGGTCATGTAAGTCCTTAGAACTGTAAGTGGCAAAGAAGCAGCATAACAATCGTGCCACCTATGCATCTAGCACCAAACTTCATCCAATCCGATTCATTTAGCAGTCCTATACACATCACAATCCTGACATGTTTCTCCAGCGCAGATTAATGACAAAATATAAATTACATGTTCTCAATGGACCATCTAAATGCAGAGGAAAATATGCTCAAAAGCAAATGCAATAGTGATTTCCCTGACAGAAGAGGCATGCCGGTATGAGTGCATCTTATAGAGTATATTCACATATTCCATAAATGACAACACAGAGAGGAGGACATAAAAGCTCAAAAGTCTCATCAATGAGTCCAGGCACAAAAATGGAGCAGGCCCTTTACCAGCACTGAGAGGTCATTATTTGTTATTTAGCTGAAGCAAATATAAAGGACAATGTCTGTGCAAACATTGTTGTGATATTTGTCAGTCAGAGGTAAAATGAAATAAATGGTCTGAAATGTAATGATGCAACTTTATACTGGTTAGTTTAATTGGCTAATCTAAATGCTGTAAATAAATGATCAATTTGACTAGATCAAGGAAATTAAACACTGATTTCATCTGCACCTGATGATCATATCTTCCACTACAGTAGCATTCAGTTTATTTTGGTATGCCACACAAGCTTACTTTGTGATAAAATGGTTGTTGCAATTGTGAATCACCTTAAAACGTAATATGGTCCCTACAGCAATGTAGTAGGGAGTCTCTGGGGACTAGCCCCAACAAGGTGCTGCAGAAAGAAGCCACACACACACACACACACACACGACACAGTACAACACATGCAATGGAATTGAAATGCATGAAGTGCTAGTAGACCACAGCTAGACTCAAGTGGTGCAGCTAGATCAGCAGTGTCGTCCTCAACTCACAATTTAACCACTTAAACCCTACATACTTTGTGGACGCGTGTCCCCGAAGGGTCTATACTTACCTGCTTTTTCCTAATATCTACTATTTTCAGCAACTGTTCACCTATTTTTGCTGAATGTTCATCTATTATGACATGCCCAGAATAGGGACGCTAGGGTTCCTGTGGTTAACCCTTGAACTGGAGAGAGCCCCATTTGTAATGGAGGATTCCATTTGAAGCCGAGGAGTCAGGCGAGAGTTCTGACAGGGGGAGGGGGCTCCACTAAGAGCCTCTCTTCCTGACAGCCACACACACACACACAGTGGTGGGGGGAGGGTTTGAAAACACCAAGCCCTCTTCCTGAGCCTGCAGCAATGGGCATAATTTGATGGATCCTTCGACTCACTTCTACAAATTCTTCGAATTACATTTTATATTCTAGCATTTCGTTTCATTCATGGGATACGTTTCACTGTAACACACACACACACACACTCACATCTGTTCTGTCACAGGCAAATCACTTTTGTATTAGCTTTTTGAGTTTTTCTCGTCTGCACTGAGTTGGACCTCTGAGGAAGCCAAAGTAATTGTCATAAGATATGATGAGGTGGCAATAGGCAAATTCACAAATAAATAATTACAGACAGACATTGTTTAATTGTATCATAAAAAGGAAGTTGAGAGAAAATGTGACAGCGTGGTGATTTGTGACATGCTGAATATTGTCGTTTGGCCCGTAAATAGTCATATCAGCCAGTTCTATCAATCCAAAATTACACATCTGGCGGTGGGGAAAATCTAACCCATCCACTGTTTCAAGAGTCTGATTCCTCTGCAATGCTTTTACAGAAAATCTGTTCTGACAAACAGGGAAAGGGGCAAGGTAAGCCAATATCGTTTCCTAGGTTCAATTGACTCTATGCTGTTGATCCAAAACAATGAGCACTTGTACTCTGTAAAACACACACACACTCATATAATTATCCCTCCCCTTGTGAAAAAGAAAGAAAAAATACACATACACCACCTCCCTCTTCTCTGATTGGTGATAACTTGTTGTGCAAACAGCAAATGATAAACCTGGAAACAGGTTTTTCAGGAAAGAAGATTTAAGTGTTGGCATAGGTCTTAATGAGAACATGCCACAAGCTTACCTTGTTTCCAAAAGCTCAAAAACATGAGTTTTAGCCCTACCTGCTTGTTGTATATAACCAAACACTGGAAACAAACAATCCTAACCCCTTCATTGTTCCTCCTCTGCTGGCTCGCATCATAGCAACCTGGGTTATATCTCAACATATCCCAATCCATTTGTAGGCTTAAACATTCTGCAAGCCCTAAAAGCCATGATGCATTATCTTGTTAGCATGCATGTCTGCCCATTAATTCCCAAGACAGGAATTTCCCCAACTTAGTGCATTTAATACTGTTATCACACAGACTATGTGCAGCCATTACCCCCACTCTACTAGTGGGAGAAGAGTGGCAAATCTTGCAAGCCCTCCCAGCGACATATTTGCCCTGCTACAAGCACACATGGTTTCAGTTAGGGTCTGTACCTATAAACAGTTGGCCGTGGCAGCTTATTGGTCAGGAAGTGCAATGTTGACTGCAAGTCAAGACAGGCACAAGCTGCTAATGAATGATATACACACACTACACCCTCCACCATCAGCTACAACAACACACTTTAGCCTTAGAAGGTGTTTAGAGGGCAACAGAAAAGTGATTCTGGACTCTTCGTGTGTCCTTGATGAACCCACGTCTCTTGAAGCAGCCACCTGAGAAAGTTGTCATTCGTATTCTGCTGAGACGTGAGCGTTATGAGTCAGTGACATAAATACCACAGTGTTGTATCATGTGTTCAGAGTGTGATTTATGCCTAAGTCGCAGTTTATTTATCCGTCAATACCAGCCAAAAATGGCGAGACTGGTGACTACAGTAGGTTCAGAATTGAATTGAGAAATTCTATTTCTAAGCTATCAAAGAAATTCTGCAATAAAAATCTGATTCCACAAAGGCTGGTTATATGCCAAACAAGCAAGTGGAATATATGGACTTGACAATCACAAAGAAAGTTTACCAGTATTGGCTTGTGGCAAGATCATTTCAAGCCAGTCTAAGTTGATAAGTAAGTGTAACATGAGAGGCATAAAACAGACTACACCACTAAGAATGAAGAAATGCTACTATCAAGGAGCACGTTTTGTTATCTCTAAAGACTAATAAATCAACAACACCAACACGACCAATAGAGAACAACACCCCACTTGTCATTATTAACAACATCTGTCCACTATGAGCAATTACGTGATGATCTGAGTGAAAGACAAACAAATAACATGAACATAGTAAGCAGCTCTGACTCTCACAGAGGATGTGTAAATCACTCAACATGTTCTTTAACAGGTTCAGTGCAGCATGCATGGTGCCTGTGTGTGTGTTGCAATCACTGGCCTTGATGTACAAACAAAATGTGCAACTTTGAAAAACAGGCCCCAATGTAATAAGCATATGTCTGCAAGTCCATCCTGCTGTCATATATAAACAAAAACAGAACAGAGTAAACAACACAGCATGGTAAAATCAGGTCACACTGGGCTAAACGTTACTGAACTAATACACATATGAAGAACAAAGTGGTCTTGGAGCTGTCATATTAGTGCGTTAGGAAAACTTGCAATGAACCAGATGCACCTCCTGCACGTCACTCACAACTGTCACAATATCTAATTCATGTACCATATGCTATGATTTGTATACACAAGCTCACGTTATATATTATGTATCAAGTCGACAGTTGGCTCTGGCAGAAGACTGCCTCATTTAATGTACTTGCAGGCAAGCACAACTTCCAAAAACGTCTCCCTGTCTGTGTTTAGGCCTTGGAGAGGGCCTATTTACATTACTATGGAGTGGACAGACTGCTTCATATGGTCTGTGACAACTGCCTCAACTACCAGCATAAACACATTAACTGATGTCAAGCGAGTGGTAGACAAACAATCGCACCAAAATGGTAACTTATCGGAAACGTCGTCACTTAATTATGTTACCAGCACAATGCAATCATCATGGATGGTGGTGGTGTGTAGCAACTCAGTCTTACTTATTAGAAGAAGGGGAAAATCTATAACTTACTGGTCAAATCTCTCAGTCTGTGCCGTTTTGAAAATAAAAAACACTGTGAAACAGTGAGAATTTAGGACGTTTAAAAGTTTAAACTTGTGGACGACGGTTTACTTTAAAACGGAGCTCTGCTGCTGCTCAATGGAAAATGTAGCCTACATGGGCTACAAAACATGTAGCCTGCCTACGTCATGTTAAAATAAAAGAGTCATTGCTACGAAACGTATCGCACGCACAATCATAACCAAATTACAAGTTAAACGGGTTGTATTTTTGCTGGTTTATAAGCGCTTTATAAACTATATAACAACAGCCGCTTGCAAAACAGCCCAGCTGCTCGCTCTCTATTTGCTCGCTCGGCTTTGCAGACGACAAATAGTTTTCCACACCTGAAAAAGCCGACAGTCAGACAACAAAGTTTTTCTTCGCCTTTTCCTCCTCCGACCGTTTTCTCTAAGTTGGACACATTGACTTTGTTGTGCGACTCGATCACATAATAAAAAGCCTCCTTTTATCCACCGAGCCGGAGGCGAAGTGAGACCTTTACGTTTACAGATAAACTTTGTGGAACTTATTATTATCCCCCACCAACCAACAGGGGCCTGTGAAGTTTCAAGCCTTACCGTGTCTCCAGCCTATCCGCCGCTCCCCGGCGGGTCCTGCACCTTCACCACCCGGAGACAGCCGCCACCGAGTGTCGTTCCCGGGGCCGTGGTGGGGTGTATGGGTGCTGAGAGAAGAGCGGAGAAGGAGGACCGTCGGACAGGAGGTTCGAACGGCACCGACCGAGGCCTGCCTTAGCCTGCCTGGGCCTCCCTTTCCTTTCCCTTCCCTTTTCCCTTCTGTCGTTCCTCTCGGATGTGTGGGGGCCGGAGGGGGGACACTGCTGCACCGCAACCCCCCGCCGTTACGAGCAAAAACTCTGGGGAAAAGTGTTTGACAGCTCCTCTTCTTTCCCCCCCTCTTCGCCACCCCCTGCCTTTTTGCTTTTTGGCTTTTCTCTCTCACTTCCACTGTAGATACGAATCAAAATACTGTCACAGAATATGGCGGCTGCATAAGCGAGCGCCTATCGCGAGAGTTTTTTTTTTTCTTTTTTTCAAATGAAGGTGAAAGTTGGGCTGTTTTTGGAGAGGAAGTGTGTTTGCAAAATTAACATTTGCAGAGATAGAAACAAATCCTCACTGTTAATTTAACTTTATTTAACCCCTAACAAAGGTCCATTTGGTTCCATTTGTACTTAGGATTTTACTGTGTGTAGAGGGATAGGGAAAGTCAGTCAATCTTATTAGAATGTAAACTGTGAAAAAGATTGGAGTCAGAAAAACATTTGACTCCACAAATATAGACTGGACAAATCTGTAGTTCACTACTACTACAGTATGTCAACCAACTTGCAGCCTATTTAAAACTCTCTCTTGTACACTCGTGCACAAATTGAACTCATACACTTAAAAGTTTCCCAATTTGTACACATTACAATTCTTCTCAATCCTGAGAGGAAGACAGTTTCATGGATGGGGACATGGCTGGCTATTGGCGAAATCAGTCCCAAAGGGAAATTACACAGCCTCAGGATAGTTCCTATGCCAAGTTTTGCCACTTGCGTTTGTTAGAGAAAGAGTATATGTGTGTATATGAGTATATGAGTATGTGTGTGTGAATCATAGTTTGGTATTGCTATCTGCATTCAACAATAGTATTGCTTTATTCAATCTGAATCCTATGTGTATGTGTGTCTTATTTACGTTGAATATTTTGGAGGATGACAGGAAAGATTGGCCGTCGGGAGGACCGGGACTATTCCCGGTGGCCTGCCCTCTAGTGGCCTGCCTGGAAAAAAAAAAAAAAAAAAAAAAAAACATTTTTTTTTTTTTTTTTTTTTTTGCATAAAAAAAAAAAATCAGGTCAGGCCAGCCATCCACAGCCAGCGCGGCGCTTAAGTGATGCAGCAAAAAAAAATCTCTCCTAAGCTCAGGCCAGGCCAACCACAGTCAATTTCAATTCAATGCAGTCAGTGTTGCTTGCAGCTCAGTGCAGCTGCGGGCCTCCCCCCTACCTTTAACCCCCAAAAAGCCCCCCCTTTTGTAAGGCCCCCCAAAAATAAGGCCCCCCCAAAAAAGGGCCCCCCAAGGGCCCCAGGGTGGCCTGGGTGGGCGTGTATCTCCCGGCCAGATTTGGAGTCCCACTCCGGCCCTGGTAACCTTGGTGAGTAAACAGGTGGGATGGAATTCTGGATTTTTGGAACCTGGTACGTTATACACTTTACCTCGCTTATCCAACAGCACACCGCCCATTTCATTTTGAAGGGTCTAGAGATGCACTATAGAATCAACTTTATTGCCACATCACAGCGTTACAGTTGTAAAGAAGTGGGGGAGTTTTTTTTTTAATCAATTTCATTACAGGCATTTGCTTAGCATTTTATTTACCCACTTTCTCTCCACTTTAGTTGTTTTCCCCATGTGTACTGTGGTCCCTGTCACTGCCAGTGCCAACCCCCAATCCCCACAACCCCCCCCCCCCCCACTGTAGATCTGGGGAGGGTATAGCCCACCATGTGTCCAGCCACTTCGCTGTGTGACAGCGCAGCCGTAGTGGGTAGAGAGGCCGTCTGGTCTGATCAGGTCACCGGTTCGTCTCCCGGTCACCAGTTTCACTGCTCACCAGTCACCGGTTCGTCTCGGGGTCCGCTCAGCTCAATTTGATCCCCACAGTGAACAGAGGCTTGCTCGCAAGGCTACTTAAGCCCTAACTGCTCCCCCCGTGCACTCATCATGAACATCTTAAGCAGCAATCAGCTGGGTGAAGCTGAAACTGAATTTTCCCTGTGGGATTAATAAAGGTCTACTTTGGTTTCACCGGAGAGGGTAACATGCACTGAGGTACATGCCCTTGCAAGTAAACATTTCAATGCTTTGTTTGCTCTGTGGTAATGTTGTTTGCTTCATGCTTTGAACTTGAAACATATTATGTAGCTTGAAATAGGGTATATTGTTCAATAAAAGTAATGGATCAGATTTGTAGTCTGTGCAAACTGACACAAGGTGCTTCGATCAATGTGTCTGTTACAGCAAGCTGACGTAGAGTCAGTGAGGAGGGGGTTTTACTGGGGTCCCTCAAGGGTCTGTACTTGGTCCCCTCCTTTGTTCCCTCTACATCAAATCTCTTCTGCTGAAAATAGTCAACCTACAAGCTTGCAATGCATTGCAATGCAACGTGCATTCACTGCATTGTGAACTTGTGTTTGATTACTTTCCCCGAAGGTTCGTCTATGACATGACCAGAATAGGGATGTTAGGGTTCATGTGGTTGAATGGCTCATTCATTAGTAATCAGTGGCCAGTTAACAAACAGCCTGTCATTAATTAAGAGGTATTTAATGTAGAGGTGAGCAAACCCATTAAGGAGCGCAACTCACACCTCCAGCATGGCCAGCTGTGAGAGAACAGAGCTAACACCCTCTATATCACCATGTATCACCGTCTGTATGTAAACTTTTCAAACAGATTTTAAACAGAATGTCAACAAACGTGTGCGTCTTCTTATAAGGCAGCATATGGATTCCACAACAAAGTGGATGGGTTGACGAGTTCCAGGGTGTAAATGGGACTCAGCAGTCAAATGGTGGCAAGTGGCAAAAAATGTCTTGAAGACCACATGGGGTGCATTATCAAAATGTTAATGTAAATACTATTAACAATGATACAATATTGTAATATGATATCCTGACCCTTTTAGCCAGGCAGGAAGGTCCTGGAATTGCAGCCACACCATCTATCTATATAATTATGCATGGAATGTGTGTGTGTGTGTGTGTGTGTGTGTGTGTGTGTGTGTGTGTGTGTGTGTGTGTGTGTGTGTGTGTGTGTGTGTGTGTGTGTGTGTGTGTGTGTGTGTGTGTGTGTGTGTGTGTGTGTGTGTGTGTGTGTGTGTGTGTGTGCGTGTGTGAGAGAGTCCATAACTGAAGCACCGAATTCCACTGATTGACTTCAAACTTGCCGTGTGCATCGCTGAGGACCCGAGGGTGTGTTGTGCCAAGTGGGAATTCGGTTGGAAACATGATTGTCCAGAATAAAAAATCAAAACATCTCTGTATCTGTTTGTTTGTCTGTCTGTGTACCATTTGCCCATATATTATGATCTGTGTATGTGTCTGTCTGTTTGTCTGGCTGCGTCCCTTTTATGCCCATGTATGGAGATCCCTGATGCCATCAATATATCGTCATACTGTAGTACTGACGTCATAGACTGGCCTCCAAGTACTGTTATAATGGGTATTGCACTAAGTACTCTGACAACGGATACAACGGGTGTACATTACCAGAGGGGCATGCGTTCCCAATGGGCATCGTTCCCAATGGGCATCGTTCCCAACGAGCATCGTTTCCAACGGGCATCATTCCCAACGGGCATCGGCCTAGTTTAAATGAACTACCTTTGTATCACTTCCTATGAAGAATTTTAGTGGCACATGGTTTAAAACTCTGTGACAATGTTGTATCACCAAGAATTCAACATTGTGGGTAAAGCAAACCAAAAACAAATAGATTCACAGGCCAGACGGGACCCAGACGCCTCTCTCTGGAACCACATTTGGACCAAATGAAATTGTTGAAACTAATGAGGATGAAATGCCTTTCAGCAGAGTGGCAGTACCTTTTTGTTAGGGTGGCCCACCCTGACTTCTCTACATAAGAGGACACTTTGATCTCCTGAGCGGCTTGTAATATGCCATCTGATCCTTGATTGTAAATGTTTCATGCCAATATTTTGAATAACGGTCTCTCAACAGATTATGTAAATGAAGCGGTTCGACTCTGTTTTGTATTTGCATGAAGAACATACACATGGGCACACATACACACAAATATACATGCACCAAACACAGAGGTCCTTCAGAAGTCTACTGTTTCCACTTTCTGGCTGCTCAAGCACCATGTCCTATTAGCCGACACACGCTTTGTTTTAAATTGGACATTTTAGTTTGTCTGTGAGGACGCCATAAACAGGTGTCCCATTTAATCCTTTGTATATATTTTTTTTACGACTTAATTGACATGGCCCAAGTCTTCTGCTTGGGACGCATTAACCCACACAT
>NC_139953.1:33304273-33322419 GCF_963454915.1 Gymnoscopelus microlampas
TACACATTAACATGAATCCAACATGATAGTGCTGTGAAACAAGTCTATGCAGCTGCCAATGAAATATGAAAAAATAAATATTTTACACAATATATAATGGGGGTCCCTGCTTTATCTCGCTCTCAGCTAAGGGGTCCTTGTCCTGAAAACGTTGAAGACCCCTGCCATAGAGAACTGCACACTACAGTGTATAGAGTGCGGGGGTGCTTACTTGTGGTGGTGACATGGAACAGATGAGTAGCCAGAAGAGAGGAACGGTAAAAAACCAAAAAAAAACTATTCTCACAAGGAACATCAATACCTTTACAGCGCAACATAATTCTTCATGTGTTCACAGGCTAATACAAACTTCCCAAACGTTTCCGTGCCAAGGACCCCCAAATAGCCAGAGCCTCTGGCTGTAGCCCCCCTATTGCAAAATGGCTTTTTAAGAAAAATAGCAGATCGACGTGTTTGTGAGCTTGTAGAAGAGCTTGTAAAATGTCTTAAAATGTCTGAAGAAGTTTGACAAATATAACATGCGCAACATAGCCAGGTTGAAAGTGATTAAAATGGCACAATAATCATATGAATTTAATTTAATTCGTTTTTTTCCCCCTTTTCCTTTCCAGTTGCCCCGGTGACACCCCTGGCAGCCCCCACTTTGAAAACCTGTGGGCTAATGAGTTTACGGGCAACAGGGAGTCATGCAGCCTATACAGGATGAGAATGGGAGTCATTCTTGCCATTACCCAGCTGTGTTGCTGATGAGATATTTGATTAGATATTAAAATACTTACTGTAATAAACAAAACAAAAAAACAGTTTTCCATTGGGGTGTGTATGGTTTTAATTAACTGTTAGCTGAGGCAGTCTGCATAAAGACTTTTTATCAAAAATATAAAGCGATCCTCTACCGAATATGAGTTTATTGACTGATCTGTTTTGATAGCAGTACCAGTCGTGTTGGAAGGCAACAGGAATGTGAAAGTGTAAGCACAATGTTGTGGCTGAAAGCTGCCCTCAAAAGCAGTACTGTGGAACCTGTGGGAGTCAGTGGCGCAATGGCTAAGGTCCAGATGTGGATCTTTTACTCTACGGTCAAACTGACACTCACTGGGTCAGCCCAGTGCTTTGGGCCATAGAAAAAGGAATGGATAGACAGGTACATGATGGGGTTGTGATGGAACCACACACATACGCCTGTATAGGGTGCAGCAGTTAATCGAACAAATCAATGATTAGAAAGAATTTATTGATTTCAATAAAATAATGGATTTTGAGGGAAGTATATATATATTTCCTTTTTTCAAAAATGGTGTAAATAGCTGATACTATCTTACAATGTGTCACTAATTATTTTAAGGAAGCATAAAAGAGGGATAATAGTGTTAATTGTACTAATTTATTCAGTCAATAATAAATACAAATGTTATACAAAAAATAATATAATAATAAAATAATACAAAATCTGCAGATATCAATCATTCGATTTACTGAAAAAAGTAATCGACAGACTCATCGCTGAGAAAATACTCGATAATTGTAGTTGATAGTTTGATTGTTGAGGCCTGTGCTGTTTCCCTCTCAGCATTCTTATTGTTACAGTATGGCAAAAACAAACAAAATGTCAAGTCACATTTATTAATAACTGTTAGTCTCAAAGAGTTTACAGGACAACATTTAAGGCTGCAACAATCGATAATTTTTCATTGTGAGCTTGTCGATCACTATGTTCAGCATAGATATTTAATGTATAGCGATGTACTTGATTAATTGAATACACACGAGCCCTCAGGGCTTTTTGGGTTAACCTTTTAGCATTATTAATAGATATTTGTTGGCTATGTCTTTATACAGAGCAAATTAAGTTACTGCAGAGCTAGTCTATTCAAAACATGGCACAGATAGGAAGTGTGTAGAGTTGTTGGTATTATAATTTAGTATACATATGGTGTAAGCCTTGAGCAAGGCAGTGAAGCCATAACCACCACTTCAAGCATAATGCTGGCACTCAATCTGAATGTAGAATGGAAATTCAGGACAATTTTTCACAATCAGAATCAACTTTACCGTCAGATCTCATGATAACAGTTATTAAAGTGGGTGGGTGATTGGGTGATTTTTTTTTGTGCAAGTTCAATTGCAGTTACATGAAGAGATAGATAGATAGTGAAGAGAGGACAGAGAGGAAAGAAACACAGAACAAGTCAAATAACAGGAAGGCACAGTCAAATCAAATATACAAAGTCCAATATACATAAGGTGTATAATTAAAAAGACATAGATAAGAGGCACCACAGAGGCGGTGTAAACATATCCAGCATATAAAAATAGCAGTAGGTATAATAAAAAAAAAGTCACTATTTCATGTCCATGCTTAAAGTCCACGCTTAAAGCATCTGATATGAAAAGCACAGTGTCATGTACAAATGAAGTAAAATGAATGAATGAATGAATTAATCCTCCAGCAGAGGAGGAGATGCAAAGACAATGTTTTGAGCAGCTTGCCTCATCTCTTCCATAACTGGGACAGCAGGCAACTTGCCTGAAATGAGCGGAGGAAGTGAGTTTGTGATGCATCACAGGGATTTTTTAGAATAAGGCTCACAGGCATTCTGGAGTGACTTACTGTAGGACAAATATGCAAATATGCTGTGGCTTAAGTTTTGAGTCAGGGGCTTAGAGTGAATGTTTCCGTGTCGACCACAAGGATGGAAGCAGTATTATGCACTTTGCCCCGAATCAGCAAACGTTTTAAAACATCTCCATGTCCGCCTCGAGGATCCCTTGCATCTGTGTACATGTGCAGTGTGTGTGTGTGTGTGTGTGTGTGTGTGTGTGTGTGTGTGTGTGTGTGTGCGTGTGCGTGTGCGTGTGCGTGTGCGTGTGCGTGTGCGCGTGTGTGTGATGCGTGTGATGCGTGTGCTTAAGAGGGTGTTTCTCTGCACAGCACCACCGTAAGGCAGGATGGAAACGGGATCACGTCTGTCTTCATACATTCTGCTGAGGCCTCCTCTCCAGCTCGTAAAATCTCTCAAACTTGTAGGAGTAACACCACAGCAGGCCCGGCAGTTCAGTTCACCCAGTTTGTTTGCCAGAACTGTCCGTGGCTGATGCCAGCTCTCAGCTTGCCTGCACTGGTCTCCCTCGTCAATCTGCTCCCCTATAAAAATGATCTTGAACACACGCTTACTTGACACATCTTGTCCAATCTCATGACAGTAACAATACGCGCTGAAGTACTGCATCCATTAGCAAATCATGCAAAAGGAGCAAAAACAGTAGCCTACACCAGTGGTTCTCAAACTTTTTCGTGCCAAGGACCCCCAAATTGACACTTATTACCCCGCGGACCCCCATTTGAAAAGATAAGCCAGGGACCCCCATAAGAAGGTTTATACGGCTTTCTAGCAGTGATTCTCAACCATTTTAATGTCAAGGATCCCCAGTTTGACTTGTATTAGGCTACAGACCCCCATTTAATGGCATTTATACCTCTGGGACCCGAATTTATATTATAAAATCAATGTTAATTTAACTCTGAGAGTGTACAAATGGAACCAAATGGACCCGTTAGGGTCCATTTGGTTCCATTTGTACACTTTCAGAGTTACAGAACCATAAGGGTCCATTTGGTTCCTATCCATCATTTAGCTGGGGACCCCTGGAACCGCCTCAAGTACCCCTGGGGGTCCCCGTACCCCACTTTGAGAACCAATGGCCTACACAGTGAGAAGAGAGGCATAGAGGTGTTTTTTGTTAGTGAGTCTGTAAGCACATGGAATTGACATCGAGAGGAACAGTTTGGTGTCTGATCTGTGTCCAGTCCTTAAGAAATCTTGAAAATGTTTGGATCATTTGTATGACCCTGCTGCATATGCATTATCTCCTTCACAGTATTTTCACTCGCTCTCCACTGCATGCCATCTAATGAAGCATTTATTATTATAAAATAAATTATTATATCATTAAAAGATCTAAAATCGATTGAAAAATAGATTATCATCTTAAAATGATATTTTGTCACTTTCTTTATTCCTTGTTTGTCACATCACTGTCTTGAAGGACAGAGTAACGCTGGCTGACAGTGAACACATGTGCTCTGGTGACATCATGTGGCCAAGAGAAAAAGCACAACATCACCACACCATACAGGAAAGGGGATGAGGCGGGATGAGGAGGGCTTTGACGCCTCACAAGAAGGAGGGTACTGGTGGGAGCTAGAGGCTTGAGAGCACTTTTGTTGACAAGAGAGGAAATCTTGCCCAAAGATCTTGTTCTTTGATTGACTTTCTTGATCACTTTTGAAGCCATTTATTCACCCGTTGTGTCAAGAATACAGCCCAAATAGGTAACCTCCATATAGTGAAGAAATTCACTGGTGTTACCAATGATACTAATGAAGGCTCTGTTCCATTCTGGTCAAACAGAGTCAGGGTGCTGATATTGTGCATGTTGGCTCACTGGAGACAGTCTGTTACACCAGTGGGACTAAAATGTGGGTCCAGGGACCCTCATTGTTCCTTGAGGGGTTTCCAAATGGCCCCTTACGGGTGTGTACGGGTCCATTTGGTTACATTTGTACACTCTCAGAGTTATGGGGGTGGTGGAAATTGAAAAATCTGAGAACCACTGTGCTACTAATGGAACAGAGCCTTCATTAGTATCATTGGTAGCACCTGTGAAGGCAGTGACAATATGGCTGCTGTGAATAGAGCCTATTCCGAGTAGACATTAAAACTACCCCAGAGGTGATATTCCCCTGCAACTTCCCCCTTTTAATGTATCTGGTCTGATTTAAGCTGTACTGCTGCTTCTAGCCACAAGAGGGAAGCAACAGACTCATACTGTACCTATAGAAGTGTACTTTGGGCTTTATTTTTCTGAGCAGCTATACTAAACTGTGCAAATGTGTGTATCTCTCTTTGGAGAGGTCAGTATTTGGGTAGTTTGGTGTATATTTATACATTAATTAGACCCTGTTGGTGGTATATTGTTCTTATATTGAGATACATTTATAAGTCAGTGCACTTATTTATTTGGTTTAATGTTCTGTCTGTTGTCACTCTGTACCATTGTTACATGGGTCCGATACATGCACAAGGGCGAATACAATCCACCTGACCAACAATAATTAATTTAATAAGTCATGGCCTGGAGCCAAGATGTATGCCCAAAACGCCAGACAAGACAACTAAAGTATCTGGAAGACTACCATCTGGGCTACAGGACCCAGACACAGTATGCATCCCTTCCTCCACCATCAAGCCTAAATGCGACTGGAACAACGAGGGAGCAGTCGAGACAAGCAACTAATAATCTGCCTGGACCCACATAAACAGCTGGGACAAGAGAGATTCAGCAGAGAGTCAGAGCCTGTGCTGTATGATTACTACAGAGTACACCAGTACACCCTACCTCCATAGCCCCAAACTTTGATGATGAAGAGGAGGAGGAGGAAGAGGGAAACTGATCCGAACCCCTGACATGGTCACCAGAGGGAAAAGAGGAGGCGCCACCAACGACACCAAATGACACCAATTGATGAGCTAACTCCACCAGATGTGGGACATGATGTCCACGAGTCACGATGTAACCGAAATGCTGTCTAAGAACACATCCAGTGTTCAACCTCATCGCTGACCCTAGCACGTCCTTCTCGCTGACCAGTCAGACCCCACCACCTAATTACACTTATTGAGCCAGTGAGGTTGGGGACCATGCAGCGCAGCGGCCATCCGCACAAGACTGGGTTGGACTCTGCAGGGCCCAGCTGGAGCCCTGCATGGGAAACAACCTCCAGCCACAACAATGTCTGCTGCTGCAGAATAATGATTGATTAATGATTAGACCACTGGTTAGATCACTGAGCTCATGAGAAACTCCGGCAGGTGCATGGTGGACAGTTTGCCATGAACAGCTATCACAAGGTCGCGCCAAGACCAGCAGGCTGTCTCTACATACCCCTTCACCACTGAAGTGCCCTTGAGCAAGTCGCTGAACCCCCAACTGCTCCAGTGTAGCTGCTCAGTGTTCAACAGTATAACACTGTGGTTGCACTGGGCAGTTCCCAGGTTTTAATGTGTCTGTGCGATTGTGCAGGGTATTGCTGAGAAAGAGCACTCGTGCTCAGCATACCTAAATAAAGGGTAGATAAAGATAAAACAAAAACAATCATCCTGCTATAAACCAAGAATGGGACAATTCCCTCCTCCCCGACGACCTGGTCAAAGCTTGAAATGATTGGGAGGAGGAGTGGAAGTTTCCTCCCAGCATGCATCTGCCTAGGTCATATGTACCATCAGATATTGACCAGTCCCGCCACCAGGTCCCTATGTGTGTTCTGTGAAGCTTCCTTTGGCCCATCGGGAGAACCGTCAAGACCAACCAGACCGCCGATGGACGTTAGGTCAGCAGAGGTCGACATCCAAGGGCCATAAATACTTTCACTAGGACAGACTCCAGTGAAGAAGATGCCGCAGCCTTTCATGGGAGTAAATTGATCTAATCATTTTGGGGGCAGCTGTTAGAAAGACTGCATCACACTCCCACTCCTCTCGCGGGATTGTAAGTCCTGTGAGAGAGGCTCATCTCGTGAGATCAGAGTGAGTATGTGCAAGAAGCAAGAGACAGTAGCCACATACGTAACTCAGTACAGTGTTCAGTGTTGAGCGATTGATTTAATTTGGTTGAGCTTGTTCCAAACCAGTGCCTGTGTGCCGAAATGACAACAGACTACACACAACCACAATGTTTAGCAAGTATATATTAAAGAGAAGAATGGTCATCACTCTCTGCCGTTGTTACATGTGTCTTGATCAATGCTCAAGGGTGAACACAATCTACCAGTAATAATTCAGGAGTCAAGAGGCAATATTCCCAATAACTCAAAACAATTTCTGTACGAATGAAAATGGTCGAAGCAAAAGAGGTTTTATTACAATAGAGGATATAAAATAAATATACATGACTTTTTTCTCATTTAACAGTCATTTGTACAGTGACATTTGTACAGGTTTGCTAAAAGCAGCTGAATAAACTTTCTTTCTTTTTAAAATGTTCCTGCACTGCGCTATAGAGCACCGAAGTCTGACGTAAATTATCATCCTACCATTCAGAAGTCCCATAGACTTGTTTAATATCGCGTCAAATAAGAACTGTGTTCCAAAAATAAACAAATGACCCCGGCGGTTTGACTCATATGGATATGAAGCATCAACTGACGGTGAGAAAACGCTAATGTTACTGCGGCCAAATTAGTTACATTTTCGCCAGAAATAGACTTTATCAAATATGAGTGACTGACTATCATAAACGATACAGCGACACCTCCCTGACAATATCGCCGGGACAGTTTCTTTATTTTTGGACCACTATTCTTATATGAGACGATTCTAAGATGACCCAATGTTATTCTCCATAGAGAAATTACTTCCGCAACCCAGGGGATGGACGAGTGACGTCAGGACTTCTGTACTCTATTGCTGCCTTATCTATTAATGCTATGGAAACACAATACATTTAGGCCATGTGTATATTCTAAATGGATGTGTGAACACACGTACACACACACAATACAGAGAAAAAAGAGTCGACAGACAGACACCCCAACCTGCAAATCCCCAGTGATACTACACAGAAAGAGCCTTGGGGAGGTAAAGGCAGGTATAGGATTCAATGGCACATTTCAGCAACATGTCAAAGCTCCCTAATTGAAATTCCACAAACAAGCATTGTTTTGCCTTTTGTTTCATTTATGAGAATTCCAAAGCCAAATTGAGACTTAAACCAACATTGTGCAATTTCTTTTTGCTTTAAAAAAGGGGACACTTGCTATATATGGTTCTAATGCATAGGTCAACCTTAATATCATATGCTTTTGACATAAGTCAAAAAAAGACATTTCAGTAGCAGTCCTGCATCACTGAAACACTTTGCAGATGGAGTGTCTCTCGTTCTGTACAAACTGTTGAGAAGGTGACAATAAGTGCTTAAAGGCTAATTTATGCTGGCAAGTAAAGTGTCACATGACACCCTGAAGCATAAATTGGGCTTAATTGGAAAAAGACAGGCACATGCAACACACTATTAAAAGGAGGAAATGTGAGAGGAGAAGAGAAGAGGCCTAGCGGTGCACTATGTTCCAAGTCTCATTATGCCTAATTTATGGTCGCGCAACGGAGCGTATATTAGGCTTTATGTGTATATCCTACTATTGTGTGCCTGTAAATATCAACAGGTCCATTGTCTGGGCTACTTATAACTCTCATATCCATAACTTTAGTGTCTAAATGAGACATAAAAAAATTAAAAACATTAAATATGTTTTTATTTACCACTAAATATTTTAGCAACAACAGTGCATTAAAAGACACATATCTTATCAATATTTCAATGAGAAATTCTTAAAATGTGTTCTTATGTACAGCATTTTCAAAACATACTTAACTGCGTCTTAATAATGTGTCAGGACAATATCTATTAAAATGACAGCTAATCCTACATCACAATAGTTTTGCAGTCTTTAACATTAGAGGTGGGACATGTATACTTAAAAAAAAGATTTTCAGTTGCTAGTTTGCACATTGTGTGAAATAATAATACACTAGGCCTACGCAGTAATGGGGAAACATAACGAGCACAGGAGAAAGATAAATTATTATTTTTTACAAAACAAAACAATCATGAACAAATTCCCCATTCTTTAGGCGTACAAGATGAATGCTGAGATTAAAAAAGGCACTGTCCACACAAATGAAAAACATGCATCCTTTCATTCCTGAAAAACCTACAAGTCTACAGAGGAAACAACAACAGATACAAAACGAATTAAACAGAGCGAAGTGGCCATGTCAGTCAGTCAGTCACTTAGTTGTCATGGCAACAGTAACACAAGCATATAAAGGGTTAGGGGGGCATTAGTGCCAAATGGTGTCCCTCTTCATGGTAAAAATAAAAGTGTTCATTTAACTCCGGAAAGTGTATACATGGAACCCCTTTGGAGTTTAATTAACACTGGGATTTTACTGTGTACTGTGCACCTGCAACACGATAGCACAATACAAGCGATTCATGTCACACATTCAGCAACTTGATATCATCGCTGTCGGAGGGGAAACCGCGTACTGTATGTCCAAAACTGTTACTTTTCAGGAGATGGGGAAAAAGAAACCTGTGTTCCAATGTTGTTACTATTTAGTCACAAGGTCTTGTTAATACCATTTTCACTTAATTGTTTAAAAGCAGCAAAAATAGAAGATCTACAAGCTCACGTGTCGCATAGCAACGCGTTCTGTGCTTGTAGAGTGGCTGTTTTCACTACTTTTGTGTGACACTGTAGTATTATGAATTACTTTCCACATTATTTTACGAAAAAAAGTATAAAAAGCTGAAATATGGAAATACGAGGTTTCCAACAGCAACGGTATGTGATTACAAAGAAGTCACTCTAAAGACAAGTAAGAAATAGGATCTAGAGATGCCTTATTTTTGTTTGACAGAGGTCCCTTTCTATAGCTACTATAGTTAAGGCAGTGGAGAAGTCCAAAGTAAAGAACATGGGTATTATTCATATATGTATGCAAATAATAAATATGATTGTATACTATCCATATATATGCATTTCTTTACAATAGTTCATTTGAGTACAATGTGAAATGCTGTCAGAAGGGTGGGGGGTGGGACAACAACAACAACAACAACAAAAGAGACTCAAGTGAGTGAGTGCCTTCTTCAACAACACCACGTTACAGAGGAACAGATATATCCCAGTGAGAACCCATAGGGAACCCATGAACTACACGCTGTCAACGTGAAACTCTTATTATAAGATGGCACATTTCGGTCTACATGCTTTGCGTCTCAGAGGTGGGGGTGTTGACAGTTCAGAAACCTGCCTAGACCAACATGACATCATCATCGTTGGGGTTCCAAGCTAAAGGAAATGGGAAACTACAGCCTTTATCTCCCTGGAAAGTTGGCATGCTGAAATAGCCAATAGTCATTGTTCTTGCATTAATAAATCAAAACTCAAATCACGTGGATCTCTGGAACGCACATAGGACACGGTGTGGCTCTAATCTCACGCTTCATGTGACCAGCCTGTGACATCAGTCATCAACAGTGGTGGAAAAAGTACTACATGTTTTTACTTAAGTAAAAGTATCAAAAGTGCAATGTAGAAATAGTAAATGTGAATGTTACAAGTAGAAGTCCGGTAATCAAAATTTACTTGAGTAAAAGTACAAAAGTATTGGCATCAAAATATACTTAAAGTACCAAAAGTAAAAGAACTCATTATGCAGAATGTTCCGTTTCACAAGGCATCATCCCAATTTGGACAAAGTTAAATATTTCAAAAAGTATACAACATGTGGAAAACTTGTGCACAAGAAATTTGCCACTGATCGGTCAATGATATAAAGAAAGTTTGAAATGACCACTGATCATTGGTAGGCACATTCTCAAACGATCCACAGTCCACCACTGAGACACAGAGCATGTAGACAGAAATTGCGCCGTTCATCTATAGTAAGCATGAGTGAAGACCCATACATGGGGATGATGCAGTAAAAAGGCTAAAATGTTTTCTTCTTTTTTGCATAGGAATTGTTGTTTTGACAGGATATTGCCCCACTGCTATCTGTTGGAGCTTCGGACTGAATAGTAATGCTTCCGACAACCTCGCTTGTGCACTGTAAAATCCTGAGTGTTAACTTAACTCTGAGAGTGTACAAATGGATAACTTAACACTGAGGATTTTACTATGTGAAGAGAAAATGTACAACACATGTCTTGATGCTGTCCTCATTGCTACTGAATTAGATTTCATACAAGATACACAGTAGACATACAAAAAACAGATGGAGAAAACCTTTGATGAATAGCTGCTGGTTTAAATTCCCCATCAAATATGACTGCTCTGAGAAGGTTATTGTACTGTACTGTATGCCTCTTGAGCCTGTGTTGTGTCAGACCACCAGAACAAAAAATAAATTAAAAAATAAAGATAGATCTATTACGATTAGAGATTGACAGAGGTGGCAGTCCTCGTGCAAATGCAGGGGTGGTTTGAGGTTTCCGTTTTGAGGATAATATTGAAAAGTGTCTCCCCACCTTGATATAGTCCCCCCCTCCCCCTACAAATCAGGAATACATTAGTTAAAATGTTGCATTAACAAACTCTGGAATTTAAAATAAAATACAAAAAACACATCAGTTCCTTAGCAGATGTGATGCTATAATGGAACTGAACCAAGAGCATGACCTAATTACTTGGGTGGTTGTTTAACTTACTGGGGCCTACAGTATATGCCTTCTGAGTTCTGACTCTTTTGCATCATATTGCACAGAAATATCTACGTAGTTCAGGGTGCAACCACTGAACAACATTTTTGGAGTAAAACGTATCAATTTTAGAAATTTGCGCCAGAGGCCAAAAAGACACCAACAAACCCTCAAAGGTATTACTTCCTGCTGTAAAATGCAAACTATTGTCCATATTCTCTTCCAGAAAGTAGAAGCTGATGTCCTATCTCCAACTGTGACAAAAGACAGCGGTGACCATCAGCAGTGTTACACCAGCGCAACGTGGGCTGATGAATTCTGGACACCACAAAAGGCAGTTTCATAAAGTCGTCTTGCAAAGAAATGTCTTGAATGTCTTGCTAAAAACCTCCTTGAGCCTTGTAATAAACACGTCCAAGAGGTCCAGAAGTCCAGTTTTCTTTTCATCCTCTAGATGTCAGTATTTCTTAATCCCGCTGCCTATTTGCCTTTTTTTTCTCCTCTCCACATCTGCATCAGAGCATATATGCAGTACAGTTACACTTTGAGTCATTGGGTGCGTTCTTTAATACAACCCGGCTGACAGGCTGGCACGTGACTTGAACAGGACCAGTATGAAATGAAAAGGCGCTGCGACTGGGGGGGGCTTGTGCTTGAAGATGTCCTCTAACTGGAGTGTTCTCTTATAGATATTTCAAAGATTATCAACATAATTCATTAGCTCATTAACAAAAAAACAAAAGAGACATGGCTGAGTGTACTTGGCATAGACGTAGAGGGGGTACAAACAACAACCAGATGGAAGAAAAAAAAATACTTGAAGATGTCCTGCACTGACTATATACCTGTATATACACACACTGTATATACTGTATAATATATATTAGAGAGGCACACAAAAACATATATAGCTTAAATCACAACTGCATGTGTTCATTCCTATGTACGTTGAACTGTGCAGCCCGAGGTTTCCTTATAGGCATTCTGGTTGTGAACCAGACAGCCTGCTGGGTTCCTCCTGAACACAATCGGCTCTCCGGTTCTCAAGATTAAAGGACGCATCCATTCTCAGAGGAGCACATTTGATTTAGCTCACGTCTCTACCTGGGTTTCTACTAGCAGTGCACAGCCAGACAGAGGGGCGGAGGAGTGGAATAGAAGGGAAAGTTTGGGCAGGGCTCACCCCGAATATTTGTTCCAGCTCTTTTTGCAGACGAGTTCAGCAGTCAGTGCAGTTCTTTGACTGAGTGAGACAATAAACACATTAATAATAATAATAACAATACAAAAAAAAAACTAATACACCAAATAATTACAAAACAAAAGCAAGAGTTTAAAAAAATATCAAAATGAAAATAAAGGACACTGACATCAGGCAGTAACAGTCTCAGGAACAAACAGGGACTGGGTCATGGTTGAGGGCAGGGTTGGGTGCACTGTACTGTTAGCTGCCCTGTATAGTTTTATGCGCACGTTCGGTAACCTTTAAAAGGTCTTCTTTGTCCAATGATAGGATGCGTTTCAAACGAACACCTCCACCACCAGCAACACCTTAACACTGGAAGCCAGCACTCCAAATAGCTGCCGGCCTTAAATGGTCAAACATTCAGGGTCCTTAAAATGGTGTGTTTGTCGTTGAAAATAAGTGCTACATGTCTTTTCTTACCCACATTTGTTGAATAGCTTGGTTTGTTGGATGTGACATCTCAAAAGGTAGAGGAGCAAAAGCGATAACGTGTAGAACTTATAACCGTAGAAAGACAACATTTTTTTTTCTTTCAAAATTGAAATCGAGACAAACAGGTCTAAATATAGAAAACCCATAACAAGTAGCTTAAGATAAATTGCGCATTTCTGATTTCCCTGCACGTACATCAGCGGGAAAGCTGATTTACTGTGTACAAATATTGGGGAGAGTAGAAGCTCTCTCATTTTACTTAAAAAGGACAGGGTTGGCTCATACCTCTTCTCCATGTCATCTTGATTATCCAAAGTTTAAGCCCAATTTGTATTTTTTCACGAGACAGTGGCACAATCTGTAAATAACTGAACATCAGTTTACGGCAAGGGCCACCATGATGTGATGAAGTACAAACGAGGCTTTACGAGTACAATGAACGATAGTGATGACAGTAAAGGGCTGCGTGTTTCATCCCATCGCTTCAGTATTGAACAATATTTACAATGACATCAACTATCAAGGTAAACCTTAAAACTCTATCAAACAAGCAAAAAAAAAAAGCAAACAGACAAAAGAAATCCAATAGAAAAAAGGTGCTATATAATATACATATGAACACAGCTGCGATTCTTCCTCTTGAAGAACATGTTTCTATAAGTGCCTTAGTTCTTAGTCTTTGTGATAAGGGTACGCCTCCCCACACCATCACCCCCCCCCCCCTTTATTTTTTTGTTTTTTTTCCTTCTTCAAACCAATTCTATCTTACATGGTTTATCAGTATCCGCCCTGGAGGCGGGATTCATGTTTTTGTTTAGTTTTTTTGGTTCCTATATTTGAGTTGCCTTCATATTGCAGTGCCCTTTGGGGAGTGGGGTGGAGGGTTCCATCGTAGAGTTTGAGGTCATCAAAGGTGAAAGGTCAAAGGTGACAAGCCTGACACGGCGGATGGGGATGAGGTGGCACGGACCCAGCAGCCCCGTGGAGGGAAGGATCCGTGCAGGAACGGAAGGAGGGATGGAGCGGGTTCGGAGGGAGAGGGAGGACTGAGCAGTAGGAGGAGAAGGAAGTGGGCATAACTCCTCTGCTGGTTGGGGAGTGACTGGGAGCCTCTCAGTAGCGGTGGGTCGCGTGGGAGTACTGGGAGCTCTGCTGCGATGACGACGAGTATCCCATGGTGCTCTGGGGCTGGGTGGAACCTTGGACGTTGCTTTGGTAACCAAGGCGGGAGCCGGAGTGCTGTCGGAGAGAAGATTGTGATCACAGAGTCGACCTGAATTATTGCTAAACCTGCATGATCACCCATGCACAGCTGGACATTGCTCACATGATAGCTTAGTTTCAAATGGAGGTATAAATTCCAAGGTTTACAATTACATTAACCGCTTAAACCCTATACACTTCATTGTAAGTCAAATTGCAAAAATAGCCGATATACAAGCTCACAACGCGTCGAAGCATTGAGGAGCTTGTAGATCTGCTATTTTTGCCGAACGTTTGCCTATTATGACATGCACAGAATAGGAACGCCAGGATTCATGTGGTTAAGTCGGTAATGGCATCTGAAACAACGTTCTTCAATTCTGATCATCAAGAACTGCTACCACTGGTGATGTGGAAGTTGTCATCCTTTTTAAAAATAACTAACAAAGGACTTTCTGTGGACTTAACTCTGTCTGTGCAATTAGACAGCTGAATTTACGTAAGTTTGTGCCAACACACATGAACCGCAGAGCAAGAGAGAGAGAGAGCAAGTGGTGACCCACATGGTTAGCGAGGCCACTTCACTGATACATTTTATGAGCCACTAGTTATAAGGTGGTTAAAGCCATTTCTGATGCTGTATGTAGGCACTGAGACACCAGAAGGAAAAGGCTTTGGTTTCTGTGTATTCTACAATGGCAGCTGTTAAAAGAAGTCCTATATTTTTTTTTACCTCAATTAAGGGTTTCAATGCTTCAACGAATTGTGAGCTTGTAGATCAGCTATTCTTTTTTAAAGTATAACTCAGATCTTTTTGATTTGCTATTTCTTTGGGGTGAAAATTTTACTTTTATTTTCACCAATCATTTCGGCCAAAATTGGGACAATGGGGACGATGTGAAGCAACAGTGTAGCAGCAACACAGCGACTATGCTCTAAAGTGTTCAAGTTACAGAACAATTTCATCAGTTTCACTGTTTGTATTATTCTTCTGGCTGTGTGCAGTTGTTTTGCATATGAATGTATGTCAATAAAAAAGTTTAAAGTAGCAGAAAGGCCTTTGAGACCATTTAAAATGCAAAACATTAGTCCAACACGTCTCATAGCCAGTGACCTACATAGGTGTATAACAGTCCATCAAAATACTCCTTTCTGAAAAGCATCTAACACTGGGGTTTATTTCCCATCTGAGGTGCAGCTTCTAACCAAATTAGTAAAGGCTTCGAAGCTAATTCACTGCGATTTTCCTGCAATTACCTCCAAAGCTTTATAATCTCTTAAGTCTAAACTAGTGATTACTACTAGCTTACTGTATTGAGATATATACTGTAGGACAGGTCCATAGCTACAATATTGAGTGCATGCCTCTTTCTAATTAACCACCAGCTTACTGGTCCCACTTAGTAGTCGACCTTTGACTCCTGTTTGTAGCTATGGAGATACAGTATCTAACAGAAACCTTGGGAAAATACTCTGCATGATCATCAATCACAGAATTCTACATTTCCTCGCGGAAACCTCACGCAAATCACAAATTGGCTTCCTACCAAATTATCGTACAACAGACCATATTTTCACCCTAAATACCCTAGTTGACAACCAAATAAACAAAAACAAAAGCAAATGTTTTCCTGTTTTGTTGACTTCAAAAAAGCATTTGACTCAATTTGGCACAAGGTTCTGTTGTACAAACTGTTGGTAAGCAGCATTGGAGGGAAACCCTTTGACATCATAAAATCCATGTACACCAACAACAAATTATGTAAAGATTGATGGAAAACGTGCAGACTTTCTTTTCCCAAAGCCAGGGGGTTAGGCAGGAATGCAGCCTGAGTCCAACCCTCTTTAACATATACATCAATGAATTGGCAAAAACATTAGAACTATCTACAGCACCGGGCATCCCCCTAGCCGACACAGAAGGCCCTGACAGTAAATCTAAACAAAACTAAAGTTATGATATTCCGAAAAAGTCATAGCCCCCAGTACCAACAATTCTTATTAAATACAACCGCACCTATAACAAAACACCTTTTGCTTTGGCAATGTAAACGACTGTTTTCGCATGCCAATAAAGCCCCTTTCAATTGCATTGAAAACTGAAGAGAGAGACCAGCTCTGGTGTTTGGTTTCTAGCCCAGCAGTGTTACACAAGGGTCCAGAGATGAGGCATCATCCACTACAAACTCACTTGATACAGTTGTAGACACAAACCAAGGGTTCATCAGGGAGGTTCCACTAAGAAGCAAAACCAGACGATAAGCACATTAAGGTTCCTTTCCAACCACAAGAGAAATCATCCCTGAATACTTAATGGAGGAAAGCTTTTTTTTTAATAAAGGGCTTCTACAGTACAGGCAACGGTTACAATGGGAAAAAGAACGAAACCCTCTAATAGCCGCTCTAAATTGTGTTTAGCAGTCTTTTGCACCTGAAACAGGGCTTGGGGGTATGAAGATCGTACACCATCATGATGGAAAACCCATCACTGTCTCCATGTATGTAATACATTGGTAACTGTACTCTATTGTATAAACACTACAGTATAGTCGCAAACACATTGTAAAACAGCCATGGCACTTAAAGGTAGGGTAAGTGATAGTTTTTGGTATTTTTTTTTGTTTTTGTTAAAAAGGTTACTATAGTACTATATTCTGATAGTAATCATTGCTACAGAGCGTTTGTTCGGTCACAGGGGTCTCTCCAGCTCTTTAGTAAAGAGAATATGGTACATTTTCAGCTAGGCGACACATTTTGGGCCAATCAGGAGAGAGCACTGAAAATGCATGTTCTGTTTAATAAAGAGCTGGAGAGACATGGGAGAATCCTTTTACTGAACAAACACTCTATAGGAATGAGTACTATCAGAATATAGAGCTATTTAACACTTATTTTAACCAAAGTAAATCACTAATTACCCTACCCTACACAATATCTGCACACCCAGGAAAAAAAGCTGGAATCTTAATGCTTGGATATAGGCTGTCAGCTGACTACATAATACAGTATCTCCAACCACATTCTGTATACCAGTCATATGTATTGTATTGAATGGGGGTGGGGTTCCCACAATTCATTAAAATTGCAGGGATAGAGTGGCGCAACGGTGGGATTGCACGGGGCAGATGGATCAATGCATTGAGAGAAGTAGGACACTGATCGTGAGGCATTGACAGCCAGCTTACTAGTCTGTCAGTCCGCTCTGCCTGCTCATTGAAGCAGGATATTTATACATTTGCTGAGGCCTGACTTTGAAGAGCCTACCAGCTGCCCACATGCAGCCGCAGCCCTGTGTTATATTTATAACCTGAGAGCACCAGCAGCACATGATCCTAACCAGCGGTGTGCACCTCAACATGCACTGCACTGCACAGAAATCTCTCTCTCTCTCTCTCTCTGTCTCTGTCTCTGTCTCTCTCTCTCTCAGAGCCAGGCCCAGAGCCAAAGATAGTGCTGGCGCCAAGATTGTGAAACAACAGCGAGCAGACAGGACAATGTTTTGCTGTCAAAGTTATTGACAGGCCAATGTGAATTTAAAACACATGATCTCTTAGATACTACTTGATTCATACAAAACATGCAGCTCAAAGTGCTTTAACTGTGCTTGTGGTCCCTTAAGACACAGTGAAAGGGGTCTGACTGCCTTTGTAGATAATCTGCCAGATTTATAAAGGGACAATCACATATTTGTTGAATCACTGTGATACATGGGTATTAAGTTGCTTGTGCAATGCATGATTTTGGCCATCTTACATTACATTTAATGTCACACTGTGCGATGGGAAAAAGATAAAATCATGATTAGCCACCTTGTCTGCCTGTGCTAGCACAGTTCAGTTTGCCGGTCACGTTGTGCTATGAACTGCAAACTATGTTCAGCCTCAAATATATCAGGCCAATGTATTTATCTCACACAAAACAAAACTTGACGTGTCAGAAGAGGACAACATGGGTTGGAGATTCTCCAAAGGGAGCTGATAACGAAACTGTCTGCAGA